>NC_056524.1:140461679-140469487 GCF_019175285.1 Sceloporus undulatus | reverse complement strand
ATTCACCTCTCAGCCTGCCACTAAAAGATCGTTCCATAGCAGTCATTTAGTGGCCATTTCACTGTCTGAATCAAAACAATTTTGCTTACCAACAGAAGGAAAGTTGAGAGCCTAGCCTCCTGTAGAAGGGAATTCCACAGCTTTGGAATAGCCACAGAGGAAGAACAAACAACAATAAAGTCTTGTCTTGTACTAGCACCAAACTTACCTATGAGAGTGGTGGGAATGAGAGCAACAGCAAGAGGAAAACAAAAACTCAAACCCAGAAACCTGCAAAAATCTTTAAGCACCAGATTTAGAATGTGCGTATAATTTAATTCAGGTTGACTTTGAAATTTGTTGTCAGCTAAGCTCCATAAAGCTTCCCAGACAATTATTCTGCGGCCAAAGGCCTTGGTCTCCATTTCTAAACAAACAAATCCAGCTGTTTTCCATGAGTGGCAAATGTGGTAAAGGTTCTTTGTGTTACCATGACCAACAGTAAGTATTATCCTGCTATTCATTCGCTGTAGTTCTGGCTTAGTAGAAAACAGGCAGCGACCTGAACCCTTTCCTGGGTTTTCCCAGCTTGAAAACATGACATGGAATGGGATCTCCAGCAGCTGCTGGATCAACATTTCATCTCTAATTGTACCATTTCAGAGGGATATGATAGAGTTGGTAATCCTCAAGTTAACATTGTTGGTCATATTTGGACCAAAGGAATAATAAATATTGGATACTGTGATATATTACTATTTTACAGAGTTAGAGGCATAGATCAACCAACTTCATTAAGCCCTGCAGAGATCTCCCACCAAAATCAATGAAATATACAATGAAATGGATTCATAATGTCAGGAAATCCTCATTTCTGTAAGCATTTCTCAGTTAAATAAATTAAAATGTTTTACCTTGAATCAAAAGAAGAACTAATACATAATATGTATTCAAAGGTTGGAAGCTCTGGTTTCTCACAATTACAGAGAGGTATCACAAATACATTTTCACAAGTTGTCATTAAATAAGAAAGCAGGAGAGAAGAGGGGGGGAAAGTGAATGAACCACAAATTTAAAAATCCCCCTAACTATTATAAACTATTATAAAATATTGAATTTGATTCTTACTGGCCACTCTTTTATTGGCAGATTACAGAATAAAAATAGAACGCACAACATTTTAATTTGCCTCTTCCACCATGAAACATAGCCAACCACAGAGGCCAGCTGGAACAAAGTTGCATCACAAGAGCCCTTTCCGCAGCAACACCACAATCTCGCACCCCATGCTTAGGATCTCAACAGCTGTGGGGGGGGGAGGGAGTTTTCATTCTGAAATCATTCTAATATATTCTGCATTTCAGAAAAATGTGAGTTTTTCTTGGCTGGATTAGACAGTTGCTCAGGAGACTGCAAATCCTAACAGAAGTATCAGCTTCACACTTGTTCTCTCTGTCGAAGGTGATAGTTTGCGTTCCTCTTTCCTGCCTCTGCACTAGAAATGCTGGGAATACTTGTAGTTCTTCATATGCTACATCATTCATTGCAAATAGAAGAAGAAGAATACAAATGGAAAGAGACAAGGGAGATTATCGAACGGGGCTTGGGGAATGAAAATGGCACAGAATGGAAGGGAGCGGGAAGGGAAAGAAATGGGGAAATCACCTATATTACCGCACAGAGGAATGCTGCTGATGCCACCGGAAGTCCCCAATCTGTTCCCCATCTGTCCCACAGGAGGCCATTTTCAAGGACGATTCTGAACAGTTCTTGAAAATGGCCTCCTGTGGGACAGATGGGAGACTTCTGGCGGCATCGGCAGCATTCCCTTGTGCAGTAATATGGGTGATTTCCACGTTCTGTTTCACGCCATTTGCATTCCCCAAGCCCTGTGCGATAAGCTCCTATAAAGTCTTACATACAGTAGTCCTAAAGTGTATATGTTCTGCACAGTTACAGTAGCTTGGTAACACGTAACAGTCAAGGTTCCTGAGGTATCTTGAGATTTTTAGTTTAGTGGTGACTTGAAGGGATATCCACACACACTTAGAGAACTCTAGTGTGGTAGTTCAGGAGAATTTACCAGAACTCTGTTAAATGGAATTCTACAAATCCTAGCATTACATACAACAGATATGGCTCCAACGTATTTCACAAAGTCTAGACAGATCTATAGATACAATGAAATAATTTTCAGTGAACATCCCTGAGCACAATCTCCGATCTCTGAGCATCATCTATACGTCTATACTTATTTTCCCCTCATAATAATGTGAACTGCTGTCTGGGCTGGGTCCTTCAGGACTTGCAACCCCACTGGGTTATCAACCTCGCTATACTGTACTGTCTGTCATTATTTATTGCATATCTAGGAGTTAGATTACAGATGAGATATACTGTATGTGGCTTTTTAAATAGTGGACTGTAACCCCTATCATCCCTAATGTTTAGTTATACTTGCTAGTATTGGTGGGAATCAAGGATGTGTCCATAGGAGAGGAGCAGAATGAAGACATTGCCCTTTCAGATAATAATTCTGCCTCCTCCCACCATGATTTTTCCTTCAGTCTTCAAATTTCTAACATGATAGAGGATGAGATAGTAAAAAGTTACACCTTGTCACAAATTGTTGATACAAAACTGGTAGGGGTGGCTAACACATTAGAGGCTATGAACAAAGTTCAAAATGCCCTAGATAAACTAGAAAATTGGGTAAAATTAATAGAATGGAAATAAATAAAGACTAATGCAAAGTTTTACATTTTTAGGCCACAAGAAACAAATGTACACCTATAGGATAAAGGATATATGGCTCATCAGTCTACACATATAAAGGACCTTGGGATTATTAGTGATCATAAATTAAACGAGCTGTCAGTGTGATGCTGCAGCAAAGAAGGCAAATGCTATTTTAGCCTGCATTAATAGATGCATAGTTTTCAATTCGAGTGAAGTAAGAATTCCACTATGTTCTGTACTGGTCAGATCTCATCTGGAGTACTGCCTTCAGTTCTAGGAGCCTCCTTTTAAGATGGATATAGAGAAGCTGGAGCAAATTCAGAGAAGGGCAACAAGGATTATAAGAGGTATGGAAAACAAAACATATGGGGAGAGGTTGAAAGAACTGGGCATGTTCAGCTTGTGGAAGAGAAGACGGTAGTGACATGATGGCACTATTTAAATATCTCAAGTGCTGCCACAGAAAGGAGGTGACAGACCTGTTCTTCACTGTCCCAGAGAGTAGGACCAGGTCTAACGGTCTGTGGTTCAGCAATGGAACCAATTGCCTGGAGAGATGGTTGGGTCTCCTTCTCTGGACATCTCCAAAACAAGGCTGGGCAGCTACCTGCTGGGGATACTTTAGCTGGAGATCCTGCACTGAGCAATCGGTTGGGCTTAGTGGTCCAAGGGCCTCTTTCAACTGTGTGATTCTATGGCTCAATGACATAGTGCCATTATATTTGTTGTGTTTGTGCTCCCTTGGTAATCACACAGAGCTTTTTGCAGTTCAGATTTGACGTGACAGCAGGTTCAATGATGCTAATTCACATCATAACGTGAATGTTTTATCACACCTGGTTGCCCTTCCGAATCAAGGGGGAATCGAATCCAAGACAAGTCACGTGATGCGGATTCAAGCAAAGTGGAGTGAGTGCAAATTGTATTACCACACCGGTGGGATTCAACTATTCGAATCAGCACCCTTGCGCAATGATTCCGGGGTGAAAAAGGGCGCAAGTTCTTATTCCCTGTTTCACATAATTGCGTGATTGTGTGAATATTTGCCTTGTGAATATTTCTGTGTCTTCTTCATCCCCCTTTTTTTATTTTCCCTTCCATTTCAGCAATTTCAACACACACATAGATAGACAGACAGACAGACAGACAGACAGGCATATCTGTATATTCACATACATGCACATACACACATGTATATATTCCCAAAAAAATAAAATATGAGTTGCCCTGAAAGTGAAAGGACCACCGAAAGGAAATGGGGGGAAATTGCAGTACTGCATCATGGGAAATTTGCAACCCGGGGGGTTTGCGGTGGTTTACCAGAGCAGAAGCAAAGTTGCATTCCACACCAGACCAATTCGGAGTGAAATCGAAGTGAGCTTGAAAGTGGATTCTGTGAATTCACTTTTTTCTGATTTCGCCAAAATGAGGGGTCACTTTGGAATCACTGCGGAAGCGCCACAGAAGGAGCTCCCATACAAAGGAATCACGTGTGATAACACATCATGTTGTTGCGTGAATTCCCATAGTTGGACCCGCAGTCATGTCGGATCTGAGCTGCAAAAAGCTCCATGTGATAAACACCTTTGCCTGCTCCTTTTCTTTGGATGCCTGAACAGTATTTCTAAATGCTGTGCAGAACTTTGTTACTGGAGGAAAATGTCATTTGCAGGGCATATTTCTTATTGGGAGCAATGCACTCACCCCGCCAACAGACACACACACAGCTACACTCTTGGTGGGAACTGCAGCCCAACTGTATCAGGACACACAGAACATTGCTGGGAGGGTTTCTATTGGTTTTGCCCTCCACATCCTCACAAACGTGAGCAGTTCTCTTTTCAAACCCACACCACAGCATCAACTTTAAACTCTTCAGATTTTGCAATATAAATTGTAGTTTCTAAATTTAAAAAACACATGTCCAGAGAGAGATTGTTTTTAAAATTTAGAGCCATACAAGCACTACTAGTATTTTATCAAGTTCCAGCGATGGCTTTGAGCTGGAACCTTGGAAGCTTTAGATGTAAAGGCTGACTAGCCAAATGAGCTATGACAGCTTCTTCCCACAAAGACATGATTAACGTTTTTATTTCTGGCAAATGTTTTGAAAAGTCGAGTGCTTCTGCCACATGAAATGTCCTTGATAAAGGCCATTTGTGATATGATGTCATTCCATAGCACTATTCATTCTTTATTAACAAAATGGGGAATGAAAGCAGGCAAAGATAAATTATTTTACAAGAGGTGCCCTCAGCTTGAGGGTAGAAAGAACAAAATTAATTGGTAGCTCACTTATTTTGATGCCTTGGATTTCGGCAGTACGGGTAGATGGCTTTTGAATTTTAATTTTATTTTTCAGGAGAACTGCAAGTGTGTACGAATCTAAAATGCAGAAAAGCACACTTTTCTTCAACATTGTTCAGTCTTCCACAAGGCCTCTAGGGCATGCTGATTTTCTAAGATCAGATGCTCGTGTTTCATATTCAAGAATAAGTGGTCCTCATGCAGCTCACAGTTCTTGGTCTGTAAATATGGCTTCACGTAGGGACATTCAATATTGATGTTAATATTTCTGCTAGATGGATGACAGTTGAAACTTCTATGTCATGAAAGCATGACAAGCAGACATGCTCTGAGTTCTCGAGTTGAAGTATGGTGTGGAATTGGGTCTCTGCCAGTGTCCCTGATCATGTGGAGCATTGCACCCATGTCAGGTTGTCCCTCCAGGCCTCCCTGCTCAAAACAGGGAGGTTGGGGTCCCAGGGGACAAGTTAGGCAAAGATGCAGTAGACAGGGAAGTCTTTTCCCTCTCCCTTCAAACATTAGAACCCAAAGTAGACTCCTTCACACATTAAGCAAACACCCAGGCAAACAAGGCCAGTTGACTGTTATCTAGGCATGGGGTTCCCATTTATTTTTGTGATGATCTTTCTTTCCTGCCTCATTTGCAAATGCCATACTTGTCTTTCCAGATGTACATTCTTATCAATCTTGTTCTGGCACATTTTCTGCTTTCTGATTCAGTCGCAAAGGCTTGTCTTACCCAGATAAAGCAAACTGTAGGACTCTAAGGCCTCATTCAAATGTCATCCCCCCCCCCCCCCCGGAACGATACTAATAACCTCACTCACGGATTCCAGGTCACACCATGGAACCACATCTTACCAGGAACTGTATTGCTCTGCATCTCTGCAAGTTTGTTTGTCTCCCCCCCCCCCAGCAGTGGCTGTTCTACTGAGGAAGGAGGGGTGCTTTCTCAACCGCGTGGGCTGTTGATGATGTGAATGCATTCAAAACCTATTAAAGGCATGGAGAATTTTATCCCGAGTCATTTCAAGTCTATTTGCATCATTGTTCACACTGCCAATGATGCAAATCTTTTGTAAAACCCCAGGGAAAAGCCCGATATTGATTATCTCAGGGTAAGTCGGACTTTTTTTACAGCCCCCTGAAAACTTAATTGAGTGCATTTGGGATGCATGTGAATAACAGAGATTCATCCCAAATTGATCCTGGATTATTTTCATCATGCAAATAACCCCTAAGGATGCTACACAATTGCTTTTCCACATACTGTTCTCAGCTCTTGGATACCACCCTTCCAAAGATGTCAGGCATACTGCTGCAGAGGAAATGCTAACACTTATTGTATGAGGAAAAACAGAGACCTGTATTCTCACTGGAGTATTGTAAATGGCTTTACTGTTTTGGTAGCAGTTGTTGTTGCTGTTGTTATTAATTTATGCTTCAGATGAGAGAAGGAGGCAGAGCTGAAACAACAAACTGTAGTGCATTCTTTACAAAGACCTTGAGGCATAAATGGGCTTGACCATTTATGTTGTTGTTCTGTACCTTCATGTCGTTTCTGACTTCTGATGACCCTAAGGTGAATCTATCATGGGGTTTTCTGGGGCTGACACTATATGATTCGCCCAAGGTTTCTTGGACTGAGCAGAGAATCAAACCTTGGTCTCCAGGGTTCAGTGCTCAAACCACTTCACTATGCTGGCTCTCATTTGGCCAATTGTACCTTTGGGAAATGTGAAAATGCTAGCAGGTATTTCACACAGAGTAATCAAATTGGCAAAGTTGATGCTGAATAACCATCAGTCCCACACCCACTCACATTCATGTAAGGTCTAGCAAAGAAAAGAAACACACTTAGGGGCAAAACAAATGGCTCCAAAGCAGTGGTTTGATGTTGCCCCTTTTAGCGTCAAATCGGGCCTGCAGCAACAGCATGCTGCAGGCCCAATCCAGCGCTTTGCCGTGCCAAAAAGGAACCGTTAAAATGACACTCCTTTTGAGAGCAGCAAGAGGGCGCCTTTGCCACAGCGGCAGCAGCTTTTCTGTGTTTCTTTGGCGCAGTGCGTCTAAATGTTGTCCCAAAGAAGTGGTATGGTCAGGCGGGTGGTATGAGTCTGGCACGGGATGGAGTTGAGACATGTGGTGTGCAATCGCCACCCCCCCCTCTCCACCCCAATACCAGTGTTTTATGCCAGTCTATTTAGCCCCTTTGTCTTCTTTATAAAATACTTAAAAGCAGTTTTACTTATAATACTTGCACATAATTACATGCATGCATTAATGGAGGAGAGAGAAGAGAAAACAGTTGCAGATTAGAATGGTGTCAGAACAGAGATGAGAAACCTAACAAACAGGAAGCTACCATAAATATATGGTGTGTCTGAACTCTTAAAGAACAATATGCAAATTAGCAATTAGTGAATATAAGCTTGCAAAGGCATTTGTGTATCTATAAGAGATCTCCCGAGAGATTATAGATCTTGTAGAGATTTGCCAGAAGCAGCAAGAGTAGTAAAAATATTGTTACACACCCTGCCCTGGGGTGTATCTGCATTGCACAATTCTAGCAGTTTCGGGGCACTATAATGGCTATGGTTCCATTTTATGGAATCCTGAGATTTCTAGTTTCATATGGAATTTACAATTCTGCCAGAAAGTTCAGGAAACTATATAGCAAGGTAGACTCATGGCAGTTAAAGTGGAATCAAATTGCTAGAATTTTGCACTGTTGCATAAACCACTTGTTTGGGTTTCAGTGGAAATTTTCATATGACACTTTG
>NC_056524.1:140440468-140461669 GCF_019175285.1 Sceloporus undulatus | reverse complement strand
CTATGGGCAAAAATGCAACATTTGCATGCAAATCAATGGAGCAGAAAGCTTCTCTATGCAAACAAACACTGGATTTAGCATTGCGGTGGATGATGGTTGGATCTATTCAGGTGGTCTATTCTTTGTTGTACCTTTGGGTATCTTAGGGGTAGTTGTGGTTTGGAAAATCCAAACCAGTCATGAACAGTAAGTGAACAGAGGAAATTAGTTTAATTTCAACTAAAGCATTTGAAAGCACTTTTTAACTTTTTAGCATCAGTACTCACAGAGATACACACACACACAGAGAGAGAGAGAGAGAGAGAGAGAGTTTTATGTTTGATGAGTTGGATGTGGAGAAACCTCATTGGAAAGAAAGACCAGTTAGAGCCTTTTCTCCAACAACAGTGGAAGTGCCCACTTTAGGAGGATGAGTTTGCAAGAAAAAAGTGAAGGCAGAAAATGGGTTTTAGGATCACAAAAGGAGAAATATTTATTAAAGAAATCTATTGCTGTATTTAGATAGAATGGCTTGATCCTCACTGAACTGTTCTAAAAGGGTAATGATAATAGTGGCATCCTCACACCGGGTGTCACCCAGTATTGGGGGGGGGGGGGTCTTCTGGAGTGTGTGCACTCCATTCCCTTGTGCCACTCAGTGCAGGGGGAACACAAGGATAGCATGCAGGGGGAGCATGCATGGGGATGGATTGGGAAAGCATGGGGACAGTGTATGGTAAGGAGCATGCACAGGAACTATACATGGAGATGGCATGGGGAGCACAGGGGGAGGGCCTGACTGACTATCACTCCCCTTCTGGGGTGTCACCCAGAGTTGCCTGCACCACCTGCATTGTATTAGGCAGACATGCGTTATCTCTTCTCCTCCATGAAGAGAAAAAGAGTACATGGCAAAGAGCAAAAACAAGAGGAAGTGTCAGCCTGGGTTAGTTCTCTTGATACAACAAAAGGCGGTGATCTGAGTAACCCTGTCTGATTAAATCTTCTCATAATGTTTTGGGATAGATGGCAGACAAAAAAAAGCAAGAAGGCAGAAAAAGAAAGATCAAGTTCCAATCTCTGAGGTTGAATATCAATGTTCTGGGTGAGATGAATCTTTCCCTATGGGCCATTTTAATGAACAAACTATTGCACAGAAAATGTTTGTAGTTTGATAGAAAGAGAAAAATATACATATCTATGTAGCATGGTCTTAGAAGAAGTACACAGTCCAGAGAGAACTATATGTATACATAAGAGAAGGCAACAAGTTATAGAAACAATTGGCAGAAGGACAGGAGACGTGCCCATTAATCAAGAATGTAGAGAGCCCAGAAACATTAGAAGCCAGTGCTGCTAATACAATTTATAGGCTGAAGAACATACATAAGTAAATAACCTAAGCATCTAGCCTCCAGGCACATGGAGTTGCTCACACTACCTACCCAGGAATAAGAAAACATATCAAAATGGAATTTGTCACTTGTGTATAATTAATATTCATACATGCCAAGCTGTCATGTCTGGTTATAAATTCAAATCAAGCAACCACAAACATCAGGAGCAGAAGACACTAGAGAGAGGTAATGAGTGCCATTCAGCCCTTCATTCTGTCAGCACAGACAAGCCCTTCCTTGTCCATTTTTCAAAAATGACAGATGGTTATGGGAGCCATTTTAAAGTTTGTATCCAGACAACAACTCCAGGAAAGGAACATTGTGATGAGTTAACATGGCAAGAGCCAACTTGTAGGCATTATGATGAGTAGTCCACTTGCTGCTATTCATCTTATGTGTCTTTATTAAGAAGAGAAAGGACCCCTTTTCCATATCAGATGCTGCCTGAAAAGCTGCGGCCGGTGACAGAAGAGTAGAATAACCAGGATGGCCCCTGCATTCACTCCCTCCCTTCCCCAACCTTACCCCCAGTCACTGTGGTGACAGAGAGGCAGTCTCTTTTTCCTCACATAACATATTCAAGGGTAACCGTGTTGGCCATATAGTAAAGTAAAATAAAATCCAAAATTCACAAAACAGTAACACCTTTATTTAGCCAACCAAAATGCACAACATACATGATGCAAGCTTTCAAAGCTCCACTGGCTTCATTAGGCAAAGGTGTTAAAAATCATAGAGGATAATTTTTTTAAAATGACAATGTTAGTCACAGGCCTGCATTTTGTCAAGGTTGTTGGTGTGTTGAGACACTGTGGAGGGATATCTATGCACATAGACTTTCCAGCCAAGCATCAGTTGAAATAACCCCAGCACATGGGTGGGCAGAAGCATGTCTACTAAGATATTTAATGTTTTGTTTTAGAGAACAGGGGGGTGGGAATCCCTTTTCAACACCAAATGGTAAGCTAGAGAGAAAAGTGCAACAACAGTGTTCCCCAAAGCTTGTCTTGCCCCTCTTTGTTGAATATTATGGGGGAAAGGGATTTCTTTCTCAACATTAAACTGTTGCAGAGACATGCCATTCAGGAGTTTACCACATTGTAAAAAAGCAGGACTTACCTCCTCCGAATTGAAGCCTCTTCCAGGATGCAGCCAGATTCTATCGCATGCACTTTGCCACCAATGCTGCCTCCCAGCAGCATCCCACCTAAAATCTGGCTAGAATCCATGCTCAGCTGGCCGATATGCAAAGTTGCAAAGCTCCCAGCTTTTCAAATCAGCCATCTGAGGGCCATCTGAGCATGGATTCTAGCTGAGTTTTAGATGGGATGTTGCCGGGAAGTGGCATTGGCAGCAAAATGTGTGTGATAGAACCCAGCTGTGTCCCTTCAATTTGGAGGAGGTAAGTCCCATTTTTTTACAATGCAATAAACTCCTGAATGGCATGCCTACCACTCTGCAACAGTTCAATATTGAGAATGAAAACCCTTTCCTCATAATGTTCAACAAAGAGAGGCAGGACAAGTTCTGGGGAACACTATTGTTGCACTTTACTCTTCTTTCTAGCTTACCATTTGGTACTGAAAAGGAATTGCCACCTGTTTTCTAAAGCAAAACATTAAATATCAGTTACGTGCCCATCCACTCAGGTCCATCTATCCAATTTGCTGAGTAAAACAGGCACATCTGTTGCTACACAGCCAAGAAAGAAAGAAAGAAAGAAAGAAAGAAAGAAGATAAGGGCATCCTTCCTGGCATTATCTGGTAAGATAGGCAAGAAAGCTTGGGAATGGGGGGCTGAGTGGCATCTTGCTCAGGGACCCTCAAACGTAGCAACACCCTTGCCACTTGTGCCATGTCTCACAAAAAGGAGAGATTCTGTTCCCTAGTTTACAAAAAGATGTCCCCTTATTTCTGGCAGAGGTTGGAAAGTAAGCAAACCAAATGAGCCAACTTGGTTGGATTCTGGTTTCACTAAACATGCCGAACTCAGACAAGAGTCTCCAAAGTAGTTACCAAAACCATTCACTAATGTTTAGGCAAGCCAGAAATGTGGTTAGAGCTATCAAGACAGTGAGTTTGGATTATAAGATGTATATAGATGATTTGAGGTGGAAGCCTAGGCCAATTCACTGGTTTTTGTATGGCTTTCCATCTGGAAATAAGCAAAACATGGGTTTAGATTATTTTCATTTCAGAGTGGGTTTTGGTGGTGGATACAGGAGTTACTCATAGTGAAATCATGAGCAAATGTAAGGCAAGAGGCCTCCAAACAAATAGTGCAGAAGGTTCAAGCGCAGGTCAGAAAACAGAAACCACTGAATACTTCACATTAGTTATTAAGAACCAGTGTAACACTATATATTATAAAGGTAAGATTAGTCCAGCATGTCTTATTTTTGAGAAACCCATGATGGCTTTTAGGGATCACAGCATTCAATTCTAAGTGCTTACATGATCTGTTCCATGATCTGCTGTAGAATCTTTCCTGATTCTGATGTCAGTTTGACTGGACAGTAATTGTTTGGATCCTCTTTCCCCCCATTTTTTTTTTTTTTTTTTGGAAGATAGGGACAACAACTCCTTGTTTGGTCTATTTCTCTGAAATAGATTATACCCCACTATTGCTACATGCCAATCATGAGACTCATCCCACCAGGTTTCAGTGATGCCTTTTATATCATACTAGCTTTGCTGTGTTAAGGATTCAACTTGTTTATTTCCCATGTTCTGATCAATAGTGTAGAGACATCTAAAAACATGGGCTATTCCTCCTAGCTTCCTATTTAATTTCCCCCCTCCCACTGTTGGATTCTTGGACTCTTTGCCCTGTTCTCTGTCTAAGAGTCAGGCTATTATCTCAAGTGTTGGATGAACTGCAGCCCTCAAGAATACTGTCTCCCTCCTCCACATATCTGAGTTTAAAGCCCTCCTGATCAGATTTTTCAGATGCTCCTGCCAACTGCTGTAAGTTACAACCCATCCCTTGCCAAAAATCTATCTTCCTGAAAGCATAGACCATGGTCTAAGAAGCCCAATTGTTCCTGGAGGCACCATCTGCAGGACCAGTTGTTTACCTCCACTATTCTTCCCTCCTTCCCTGGCCATGTCCTTTAAGTGGGGGGAATGATGAAAAGACAATCTGTGCATCAAGGTCTTGCAGCTTTCTAACTAGAACCTTGTAATCCCTTATGATATTCTACATATTCTGTGTCTTGCAGTGTAATTGGTTCCCACATGGCCCAAAAGGAATGAGTAACAGACAGTGAGCTTCATGAGTGTTGTCAGTGTTGTTACATTGTGGATTTTTGCCTCAGAGAGACAGCACACCTCATGAGTCATCTTGTCAGCCCCACAAACCACTGCTTCTGTTCCCCACAGTAGGAAGTCCCCTACTACCATATGTCTCTTTCGAAAATTGGCCGGGGCCATTCCATGTGCTGGATCTTCTAAGACCATCTGCATGTTCTATGAGGACTGGCACTGTTGCTCTTGTTGCTGTTCTTCATCATCCCTGATAAGGGAGAACACTTCACATCAGTTGTGAGGCTCCAAACTCACAAAATGATCCCTGGTCCTTCTATTTCTATGGACCTTATTACATGGGAGGGAAGCACTCAAATCCCGTGTATAAGCAGGATTTAAATCTGGGAATATCCTACAAAACCAGAATTGTTTTCAGGTGATGTCGGACTAATTGAGCATTAACCTGGCATTAACAGTGCAAAAATGGTCAAAATCAGCCACTTTTTACAGCTGAACAGATTTGCCAGTGGCAAACCTCTGAAGATATGGAGATATTTAAGGTATCTCTGTAAGGTATGTTCCACAGGATTAACCACAGATCCTGCGTTGATCAAGGCCCTTTGTGATTCTACATGACTGTGATTAAGATAACATTTGAAATGCCTGCAGAAAGTGCTATAGCCAATGTGTTCCCAGGAGCTGGAATTAACATAAAATGGAGAAACTGAGCCTTTAAATGTGCAGTGAATTGTAATGCATCATGATTTGTATTTTTCACAGCTTTATAGATTTATGGAAAGTGCTTTGTTGTCATACTGTCATCAGAAAATGACACCAAAGAATGTGGCTTACTTAAAACCATCCACTGAGCTTCTGTTACTGCTAGAATACAAACTCAGGTTTTCCTTCGTCCAACTCAGATGTTCTGGACAGTGCTTCTGTCTGTAAAAGATTTTGTTTTCTTCCACATGGAAATATAATTTGACTTTCTGTTTGGTTTGTGTTGCTAGGATAATAAATCAGATTTCTGTATTTATGTATGAGACTGAGGTTTCCTGCTAAACTGACAAATGTCAAGAGGAAAAGGCATTGTGTAACTCAGAAACACTCCATTCCAATTTTGTAATTATACCTTCCCAGAACATTAGTACAACCACATGTATAGGGCATGTTAAATAAAATACACAACAGTTTACATCTCTTTCCCTCTTATCTTTGTCTCCATGCCTTTGTATTGCATTGGTATTATTATATTGTATTAAACTTCCTTTCTTTTTGCTCTGTGGGGATTAAGGTTATGAAAAACAAGCAAGATTATCAAACTAAATTCAATTTCACAAGATCTTAAAGGGAATTTTTTATGAAAATGCCACCATTAGTAAAGATAAGCTACTTGTCTTACTTTCCTTTGTATGGGTGGCATTATGAATCAAAGCTGAATATTTCAAGATTAACATTTTCAGCAAAATAACTGGGACACACTATTTAGCCACGTTTCAGTACACAACAAGAGATTTCTCTATAAGCAACTCACACTGGGGGAAAGGCCATTTTTTTTTAATGTTAGGAAACTTTTTACTTTCATTTTGCCTGACATTTACACTTTCCTTTTTTTCTCTGGAAGTTGAGATAAGGTCCTTCAAACTTTAATATGTCTGCCTGTGACTCCTGCAGAGACAACCCATTTTGGCAATTTACTTGCAGACCTCTTTCCCAATCCACCAGCAGCTCAGCAGAGGGTTTGCCAGATTGTCCATGACCCACTGATCTGGATCTCAGTTTTTGTTTTGGACACTGAATGTACACCTGTGAAATAATTCACCCTTACTTCGAACCTGATCCTGTTTGAATACACAAGTGAATAAAAGTGAAAGTACTTCTTTTTGAGGGCTTAAATGTGATTCTTTAAGAAACTCTTTGTACTCTGCAGTTTGTAGGGAAAATGATTTAAAAAAAGAAATTGTGCACTGTGCTCCAGCTCTGGATCAAGGTGGAATCTGGGAATGGAGTGGTTGGATGGTGGGACACATTGGTCTGACAAGCGTGGTGTCACCATGTATTTATTTTTTTTACATTCAGTGTATGTATGCGGTTATCTGCATATTCAAATAAACTACCGTATATACTCAACTATAATTTGACCTCATATATAAGTTTAGGGCAAATTTTGGGGCCAAAATTATGAATTTTGATATGACCTGTGGATAAGTTGAGGGTAAAACTTAGGGGCATGTAATGAAGGATGTAAAGGATGAAGTAAAGGGAAACAATGCCAAAGAATGTACAAGATTCCAGCAGGCATAACTATTTGTGCAGATACTAAAGGCTGGATGGTTGAGAAAATAGAAGGGGGTCAATGCTTCCAAGGCATATTAAACACATATTTCAGCATATATATATTTGTACAGTGGGTTCTTGTTATCCGCTGGGGTTTCATTCCAGGAACCTCTATGGATAACAAAATCCGTGTGTGCTCAAGTTCCATTCAACCCACTGGCATAACAAAATGGTGTCTATTACAGTGGACCCTTGTTATACGCTGGGGTTTGGTTCCAATATCTCCCGTGTATAGCAAAATCCGTGTATGCTCAAGTCCCATTGAATATAATGACATAGCAAAATGGTGTCCCTCATAAAAACTGGAAAATCAAGGTTTGATCATTGAAATTTATACTTTTTTTGAACATTTTCAAACCGTGTATGATTGAATCCGTGTATAAAAAATCCGTGTATAAGAAGGGTCGACTGTATATATAATGGAAAGTCAAGGTTTGCTATTTGCACATATTTTCAAGCCATGGATGCTTGAATCTGTGGATAAAAAATCTGTGGATAAGAAGGGTTCACTGTGTGTGTGTGTGTGTGTGTGTGTGTGTGTGTGTGTGTGTATACAGATATATGTATTAAGATACAGTACTTACATCAACTTGTGGATAGGTCAACTCAGATTTTTGGAGTCAATTTTTTAGCCTAAATTTCTAGACTCACACATGAGTATACACAGTAGCTTACAGGGTTTCTGAAATGGATGAATCCCTTTCAGAATTAACATTCAGTGTATGCATGAGTGGGAGGTGGGCAACATTTATGGTGGGAAGTATCCCAAAGGGATCTCTCCTGACATCCAGGCCCAGCAAATGTGATGTCTACTTTCTTTTTTCTTTTCTTTTTTCTTTTTTAGATTGGTATATGAATGTCCAAAGGCTCACAGGAATTCTGAAAGAGTGAGCAGGGCCAGAGAGATGGACTCCAGTTAAGATAGGACCCATCCCTGTAGACCAAAAGGTTTGCTTAAGTTCTGTTAAATCCAGTGGCATAGTCAAATGGTGTACCATATATGAAACGGCAAAATCAATTTTTGTTTTCTGGAATTTATATATTTTTAAAATATTTTGACGCTGTGGATGCTTGAATCCATGGATAAAAAATCCATGGCTATGGAGGGCTGACTGAACTGCATAAACTGGACTGTATGCTGATACCCGGAATTTGTTTAAATGGACATACCAGGAACTGTTCTCAATTTAAAAATAATAACAAACTCTGCCAAGATCGTTGCCTGTTTGCATTTCTTGGCTGTGTTTGCCTTTTATTTCCACAAGGTCCTGTAATGGACCATCTTCTCTTGTCTATTAAAATGTATTAGTCTGGTCTTTTAGATATAATTACCAATGTGAGCAAGGAAAGTCTGTGGCTCTGTGGTAAAGAAATCCTAATCACTATGTCCTTATCTCCTAGGGAATCTGCAGGAGGCAACTTAAAAACTGAAACTTAAGAGGAACAGAAAGTTTTAGAAGAAGGAATGAAGGAACTGTGCTGTACTGAAATAATGCTGTTCTCAATGGAAGTGAAAGTGGTAGGCAGGAACTTTTTATAGAACATGTTAAGCTGAGGTCACCACACTTCAGTGGCCTTTTTTGTCTCCCATAACTTGTACATTTTAAAAGCAGTACTGTAATAAAGGCTTGTGTTAAGCTTAGCACATATATTGAAAAATTAAATAGATTAAAAGCCGCAGGGTTTTAAAACCTAGGTATTTAAAGGAAAGTATCGGAAATAGCTAATTTGATGTTTAGTTGGCCTCTTAATTCGTTCTCTTCCCACGCTTTCTTTTAACAGCAAGAGCATATTAAAACAAGAATTTTGATCCCAAAACCTTGACATAAAAATCCAATATTTGGGGACATTATTCTTAGTTGGATTGTTACTATTTTTGCTCTGTCTTCTGATTCACAGGATGTGAGCAATCTAGATATGATTGGACAGTGTGAGTTGCTTATAGAGAAATCTCTTGTCATGTACTGAAACATATCTGCAGTTCTACACATAGGTATCCAGCTTTTTTGGTCAATTTTTGTATATCTAAAGAATTATTTAAATTTCAAAAACTTGAGAAATGAGGTTTGTTGAAGAAGCCTTTATATCCCACCAGTAAGGAAAATACATTATGGGAGGGCAGCGCATGGGAGCAGGCCTTCTTTACAGTGGCACCCCAGTTATAGAATACCTTCACTGTGAAAACCCAGTTGGCACCAATGACAGTGCCATTCCAGGACCAAGTCAATTCAAGGCTTTGGTGCCAAAATGATCTCATCCAGTTAGCACATGTGCAATGGTTAGCATTATTTTAACTGGTTTTAAATTATCCATTTATAACTGATAAATAATTTAATATATATTTTAGTTCATATATGTCTGTATGTGTTATTTGTTGTACTAAATTGATTTTTATGTACAATGTCCTGAGATCATTGAATATAGAACAAGCTACATATATTTGAATGAATGAACAAATAAATAAATAACTTTCACTTCTAAAACTGTTTGCTTTCATTTAACAAGATGGGTGCTTCATCTTCAAGTAGCCTTGTTGATCCTAAGCTATGGTTCAAAGCAGAGGTCTGAGAGGTTATTGGTAACATCACATGCCAGTTGAGATAAACTGTGAGTGCAGTCGTGTGCATATTTTGTCCTTGTCTTTGTTGTTGCCTTCAAGTGATTTCTGACTTATGGAGCTCCTATTACAGGATTTTCTTGGCAAAATTTATTCAGGGGGATCAGCCACTGCTTTCTCTGAGGCTGAGACAGTGTGAGAGAGTAAGTTGATCCAAGGAAATTTCCATGGCTCAGCATGGATTCAAACCCTGGTTTCCCAGAGTTCTAGTCCAACTCTTAAACCAATATACTACTTAGTGGTGCATAAGACCTACATAACACAATGGGATATAAATTCCATGCATAGAATTTCAATGTACAGGTATACTTCCGTTAACAAGGTTGATGTGCTTCTGGGCATTTATTCTTCAATGGAAGCTTTGGTGCCAGAGATGGAAATAACATGGAAAAAATAGGGATAGGTTCTTGTGCCTACACCACAAAAAAGAAAAGCAGTTCAACATGTTTTAACAAATGTTTTCTTCAAAACTAACATTATGCACATGTGAAGTGAAACAACCACATCAAGTAAGCTTTGCATAAGTAAACAAAAATGTTTTTATCTACTAGCGACCCTTGAAAGCTCCATGTACAATGCATCCCCAGATGGGTTGTTGTTGCTTTATTTCACTAGCTTCCACTTTTCTTAAGCTTTCCATTTGGGTAGCAAAACTTACTGATTGTTTTTTCAAAAAGCTAGGGTAACTGGTGAGGCAGGCTAATCTGTTCCTCCTTTCTTTCTGTTTGCTCTTCACATGTGCTCAGTAAGGGATTCTGGGTGCAGCTGTTTATCTTCCTTGCTGTATGTAAGCATACAGAGCGAAGTAGGATTACCTGCAGTAGAATCTCATCATTTCCCAGGTCAAGTTTAATTGGACTGTTTAATGTAGATACATGTTGCAACCCAGTACTTAAACTATGTCTTTCTTCAGATGGCCTTCACCATCCTTCCAAGGCCAAGTGTGCAAAAACAAAACAAACAAACAACTTTTCAGCTAGACAGAGGACAAGAAAAAAAGGGGGGGCTTGGCTGGACCCCTGTAAAATGACTTTGTTAAAAGGAGCAAGTGGGAAGTGCAATAAATTGTGCACATAACAAAAGCACTGTGCCTTGTCCTCTTCGTCCCTCTATATTGTTGGAGACTTGGGCCATGTCTACACAGGCCAAATAATATGTTGTGTGTCCTCTTGCCCCCCATCCTAATGGCAATCCGTCCCAATAGTGAAGGTGCCCAATCCCCAATTCTGGTGCCAACTGTTTGGATTAGGCATGGCCAGCAGTGGATCCATGGTATACTACCCTTAACATGGATTTTTAAAGGTTACATTTTGTTCTGGATCTTCCAGAAGATCTGGAGCCCTGCAGGGTGATGCCAGGGGACTGTTTACAACATGTGCTGCTGTGCTGCCTGCCATCACTGCCACTGGGGGTGGTACAAGTCACTCCTTCTGAAGTCAGAACAAAGTCCCAAGTCATGAGATTAATGCTAGACACCTAGTTTTCTGCCTCAGATGGTGCAACTCGCAGCAGTGGTGGCGGCAGTGACACAGCGGGATGCATGTGCAAAGAACTGACCAGTATCGTTCTGGAGTGCCCAGAAAACGGGGAGACTTTGGGGCAGCTTGCAGACATGGTCTCATTGAGGGGATTCACACATTTTCCATTGTTACTTTTCAGATGACTGTCGAAATATTGTGGTTACTGACTATGCTGTAGAATCAGCATGTGGTTTGAGAGCTGGACTATCTGCAGATACAGAGAATGTATGTACCACATGAAATGCCTAATGAATACATATATTGGGACTATGACTATGTGGAAACCAAGATTCAAATCCCTGCTTGGCCAGAGAAACCCACTGGGTGACCTTGGGCACTTCACACTGTCAGCCTCAGAAGGTGGCAAAGGTAAGCCCCCTCTGAACAACTCTTGCCAAGAAAACCCATGATAGGGCTACCTTAGAGTCCCCATCAGCTGGAAATCATTTTCAAAGGACACAACAACAAACAACAACAAAATGAGTGTGCTCAGTCTTCACTGGGTAGTTCTGGGGAGAAGAGAAAAAAAGAACATTTAAAGTTAGGGATACTTGCTTGCATTACTTAACTGCATTTCTGCAAATCCTGTGCTTCCACCAAGTATACTAATATCTCTTTTGCTCTCGGTGGTATCTTTTGGCTGCAGTCCCCATGAATTTAGCAGGCTCACCATAAGTGAGTTGAAGACACATGCATGCACAAACACACACACACACACACACACACCTATTTTAGATCTCATAATCTGAATTCATTTCCTTTTTTTCTTTGCTTGAAACCATATTCATATCTCTGAGGTGTGTGTGTGTGTGTTACTTGTTGCGGAGGCTGGTGGGAGGGTGTGTTTATATAACTGAGCTTGATGCCAAGGTGAAACAACTTCAGTTTTTTCTCTTTTTATAAAAGTGATGTGTGCACATGAGTATGTGTTCCCCACCAGTATTTTCTAGTCATGGATCATAATAAGATTTTTTTTGTTATTCACTGTTATGTTGTTGATGATTTCTGGATATTGCATAAAATTATTGACATGATTTTACTCCCTTTTGTACGTGGGAAGTAATTACTCTTTCAAAAAGATCTTGGATTGTTTTGAGTAGCTGCTGCATTTAACATACGTCTTTAGACAAGTGAGGAAAATGGGTTGCCAACTGCTAAAGCCTCATATGGGGAAAACATTTTTGAAGTTGTTAGCCTCAAATTTGAGATGGAAACAAAATCCAAGTAACAAAATGTAGACTCAGGTGGTTTATCAAGCTGCTGTTCTTTTCTTGTACACCTCATCATCAGATTTAAATCAAATTTTAAAAAAGAATTAAGCACAAATCATATAAGGTTAAACTAAAATAAGGAACTGATGGCTTTATTGAGAAAAAATAGAAAAGTTAAAAGCAATGTGATCTTATAAAAAAAAACCTCAACATTTTCCTAACACAAAGAGAAAATCCCCAAAGAGAGGAGGAAATGATTGATTGACCTGTTTGAAACAACAGTGCCATGTATAAACGTTCATCAGAGGAAAACCTGCATGGTGTCACTGCAGTGCTCCTTAACCAAAGCAGCCAATGAATCCAAAGCCCTGCCAGGCTTCTGCTAGCAAAGCAGAAGTGAGAGAGGATCCATATTCCTCTCCCTTCTATCCTAACTTGCTTGTTTGTTTGTAAAACTTTTCGCCTCAAATTGCATGAGACCAGGTGAGCTTTGAATAATACAGACCCAAAGTCCATACACACTATACCACAACCCTGATCCCTCTTCTTTTTATCTCTGCCAGTGCTAGAGGGCTTAGAGAAGAGACAACGTGAGGGAAGGAAAATATGAACTCAGAGGGAAAGATCTTGTCTACCCTCCGAACCCTGGTGCAACATCCCAGAGGTCCATAGGATTGTAGTCTGAATCTGTGAAAAATTATTCAACTATCTACAGCAATGAACAAAGAGCTAGCATGAGATGATTTTTTAAAAATATATATATTATTTTGGCTTTGTTGTTGTTTGTTTTCTAAGTGTCTCTTTCTGGGAGCTGCCTTGGGTAACATTCTGGGAGAAAGGCAGCACCAAAATGAAATGAAATAAATAAATAAAATAGCAAGTGATGACAAAACACTGTAGCGCCACAAGGAGGAACAGGTCTTCTTTGCACCATAACAACATAAATTATGGTGGAGATGCTACAGTATGTCAAATCCAACCAGAGTCAATGGGGTTGCTGTCATCAACCACACTTTTAACATACATTTAAGGAGACAAATATGCTCATATTTTCCCCGTGGTAATTTGATTTGGTCATCTGTATTCACACATAGTTGTATCCTAAAGTATTTCTTACAGCTGTGTAGAACCAAAACAACATTTAACTCATGATCTACCTCCAGTTACTGTAGGTGATAACATACTTCATTCAGAAAGTGGTTCTGAATGTTTGTAGCACAATCTTAGGCATAACTACTCTGAAGTAAACCCATTTTACTAAATGGAATTTGTGTGCAGGATTACAGGCCAAGAGACTTTAATGCGCTACGTACACATTGCTGTGATGAAGATCCTTCTCCAGCCTGAGAAGCAGAGGAACATACTTGGAAAGACTGACAACTCTGGCCCCATCCACAAGGCAGCTGTGCTCTGGGGTCACAACAAAGTCCAATTCCCAGAATTCCCTAGCATTGAGCCAGGGCAGTTAAAGCCGTGTCAAACTGGGTTATTTTTGCCGTGTGGATGGAGCCTCTGCCACGGTTTAGAGGTCATGCTGGCTTGTGAGAGTACAGTGACATCCCCACCCCTGTGTCACCCGATGTGGTGGGGGACTGCCAGAGGAGGCTGTTGCATTTGACCCTCTCCTTTGTCTCAACAGTGAACGTTTCCTCATGAAAAGGCCCCTGCCGCTGTGGCAAAACCAAGAGAGGTGTGCTCAGGCCTCTCCTTCACCATAGCTGTGGAGGCCACCATCCTGGTGAACCTAGGAAGGGTGCAGTGGGAAGAGAACCCAAATGGGTATCACCCCTCTTCTGCAGTGTCACACCATGCAGTCCACACACACACACACAGAGCCCCTAGTGACGCCACTGTAAGAGATGTAATCACAAACATCTGGAGGGAATAAGGTTTTTTGCCCCTGTACTAAAGTGACAAATTGGACCAATACTACTCAATTAAAAGGTCACAGGATTAAATGCTTTTCCATCAAAAACAACCCAAATCCATAAACAAAACAAAATGCATTTGGAAAACAAATAAGGCTAAAATCTCTCACTTTAAAGCTGGGTTTTTATTTCTTGTTCATTTTTTAATACATGGAGGAGCATGTGACGCCGGCATGACGGTAGAGTGGGGTGACTGCCTGCTGTCTGCTCCCACGCTGGTGTCATGCTGGTGTCACACTGTCCAACCAATAGCATGCCAGGCGGCATCCCACCTCATCTTTGGTGCAGCATGTAGACACATTGCACCAAAGAGCCACAGAAAAGCCACAGTGTCACTGGAAAGGGTGCTGTTTCTGCAGTGCAAAAAGAAGCCGCTTTTTGCAGCTCCTTTTTGTGCCAGGTTGGGGGATTGGTGTGCGGTTGCCATGTCCCCAACCCAAGGCTTCCAGGGGCAGCACAGCAACTGATAGTCCTATGACCCTGCACCCTAAGAGTATATCTACACTATACCATTACAGCTGTTTGATACTACTTTAACTGTCATGGCTCCATTCTACGGAATGATGGGTTTTGTATTTTGGTGAGGCATGGAGAATTCTCTGCTAGAGAGATGTAGTGCTGCAGTTCAGGTGAGAGTCCAGTATGGTGTAGTGGTTTGAGCATTGGACTATGACTCTAGAGATCAAAGTTTAATTCCTTGATCAGCCATGGAAACCCAATGGGTAACCTTAGGCAAGCCACACATTCTAAGCACCCAAAAACATCACAATAGGTTCACCTTGAGTGTGTGTTGTGTGCCTTCAAATTATTTTTGACTTATGATGACCCTAAGGCAAAGCTATCACAGGATTTTCTTGACAAGATTTGCTCAGAGAAGATTTGCCATTGCCTTCCTTTGAGGAAGATGGGAGCGTGTGACTTGGCCAAGGTCATCTAGTGGTTTTCATGGCGGAGCTGGGAATCGAACCCTGATCTCCAGAGTCGTAGTCCAGCACTCAAACCACTATGCCATGCTAGTTCTAGGTTCACCTTAGGGTTACCATAAGTCAGAAATGATTTGAAGGCACACAACAACAGTTCAGATGAGAGAACTACAGCTCCCAAGAAGATCAGAACTTTAAGCACTTCACCCCAACTACACCTCACCTCAACTACAAATCCTGAGTTTTCATAACATGGAACAATAACAGTTAAAATAGTATCAGATTGCTATAAATCATGTAGACACATGTTTAGTGGTACAGAAAAATCACATGCATACCACCTCAATGGGAACTAAGAGATATTATTGAACATAATGCAGACTTGCTATCCTCTACCTACAGTCTGAACTGTTATTTCCCAGACACAGATGTTTACTTTTTCAGTAAGAAGAAAGCAATAGTTGCCCAAGGACTATGTTCTGATGTGGGTTGATGTACATTTTTATATGCACACTGGATCCAAAGTAATAACCTGCACTCAAGATGGCTTTTTCAGCACATATACTGCTATTGTTGGATCCCTATGAAAGTGAATTTCAAATTGTTGGCAGTCTATTTAGTCTACAAAGAAAATAAGGTCACTCAGAGGGTGATGAGGCAAATTATAGCATATACTGTTGTGAGAATCCTTATAAACAAAATGTGACATAGGCCTTTTAATACAACGGTATTAGTCAGCTACAAAGATGAAAGGGCAATCTTACAGTTCCCAAACATATTGTTGAGCTGCCAGATGTCCTTTTTTAAAGAATTAAAACAACAACACTAAAACATTAAGGCTCAGTGACAGCGCCGTTTAATGCTGCTACAACACAGAGAAATTCACATTATATATAAGCAAAATCTGAGCTGATCCATTCAAATTAACACATCACCAGAGCAGCTACTACTAGTACTACCCCCCCAAAAAAAGGAGTTGTTGCTGAGGCAACAGTATTTGGATAGCCAAGAATTAATGAAAAGCCACCCTTTAGAAGAGAGTGCAGAGTGCATAAACAGAGTATGACTCAAGAACCAGAGTGAAGCTTTCCTTTTATTTCTCCTCGCCTTCAGTATTTCCTATATTAAAATGTTTTCAGCTTTAAAATGGTTATGCGGCTTGACATTTCAATTCTGATGAAACAACATAAAAGTCAAGTTTCCGGGAGTCAGCAATTCCTTAGTGTAGTCCTCTGCCTGCACTCTGTCGTTCACTTTGAACTATGAATGCTCTTTCATAGCTTTGACTCCCTCCTTCCTTTCATCTGGCTTCAGCTGGAGTTGATGACTAATTTCTTCCTGAATATTCACAAGTGAGAGGAAGCCCTCTACAACTGCGTGATAAATGATCACCCTTTCAGATTGGCTGGAGGAGGGGGGCTCTTCTAACATCCAACATATTGAATGATAATAGCTCCTCTTTCTAATGAGAGAGCACACAGATTTCAGAGATTTTTAAAATTTTATTTTTAATTGTCCGCTGTTATGCCAAGGTTGTAGGCAGCCATAATTTAATCCAGACCTGGAGAGCACTACAGTGATCCCTCCACATTTGTTGAGGTTAGGGGTGAAGGACCTCAGTGAATGTGGAAAAAACACAAATAAAAAACACTATTATTTTTAAACAAAACAAACAAGCTTCATTTATATACCGCTTCATACCACCTAAGCAGTGTCTAACCAGTTTACAACTGTAAGCTCATTTGCCCCCAACAATCTGGGTATTCATTTTAGCGACCTTGGAAGGATGCAAGCCTGAGTCAAGCTTGAGCCCTTTTGCTGGTCTTGAACTCGCAACCTTGTTTTGAGTGAGTGACTGCAGTACAGGCATTTAACCACTGCGCCACCAGGGTTCTGTGCCACCAGGAGATAACACTTCTCTAGGAATCTCCAGGTCCTCCACTGCATCTTTATGGTCAACATCAGCCAGAGGTTGATCATAGAATCATGCTGGAGGACCTACAAATGCCTAGAGAAGTGCTTTCTCTAGGAACGTCTAGGTTCTCCAGCACAACTTTATGGTCAAATTCTGGCAGAGTTGCGCAGGAGGATCTAGAGATTTCTAGAGAGAACATATTTATCAAAACCATAATTAATCAAATCCACAAAAGTCAAAGCTGCAACCATAAAGGGCCAACTGTATATCTAGTGGTGGATTCCTAAGGTTAGAGCTGAAGCCTGAAATTGACCACATTCATGGACAGGCTTCTTGTACATATAACATTTACTGACCAATGCAGAGACTTTGTGCTGCCTGTAAGTCTTATCAGATGTGTAACATAACATTTCCCTTCCCTTCTACATATGAAGAAACATGAGATGTGAACGTACAGACCCCACAGTCTATGCAAGACTATCAGGCCAGCTGTTTCAACAATCTGTCACATTTTATACAACCCTTTCAAATTTTATGGCCACTGTCACAGTGTTCATCATTCTGTATCCCATTAGATTCCAGTTCTACCTCACATCTACACAACTATGCTTAAATACCTGTGGCTTGAATATTGTATTCCATCAGTGCATCTGAAGATGCATTTTACAGATCAAACCAGGTATCCCTTAGGAGGAGCCATTACAATTCCTAACAGATGAGTTTCTTTGGGAAGTTTCTCCCTTGTTGCCACTATTGTTCATAGCACATGTAGCCTCTCAAGATGCAATGTTCCTACTGTGTTTTTGAAGAAGCCAAAGGAAGGGGGACCCCATCTGTTGGTTTGCAACTACTAACATAGGCCTTGTTCCCACTATGGTTTATATCGGACCGTGATTCCACCATGGTTCACACTTAATTCAAATCGCTGAAGCGATTTGGAAAGTGGGGCTACGATTTTTGCCCATTTAACCCGCGTCAAAAAGACACTGGTAAAATGGGATGTTTGGGGGGCTGAATCAATTTATTTAAAAATAAATCAATTCAGCCAATGTGGGAACCAGGTAGATTCGAATCCACCCCCCCCCCCCCAGTGCAAGTGGGAACCAGGGAGGTGGATTCAATTTCGCTTCCTGTGCTGGCGGGAGCAGCTGTGCTAACGCTTAACCTATGTGTAGTAATTTGGTCTAATAATAGCAAACACTTGAATTTCTGCTTTGGTCAGGTTTCAAAATACAATAAACACAATAATAATGTAGCTTGAGTTGTGAGCACAAAGCGAGAGAGAGTAATGATAACAGTTGACAATTGTGTAGTTATGAATACATGGCACACAAGAGATATACAATAATGAACTCAATTCTGAGCTTGAGTCGGGTTATGTTTTTGTTTTTTTGCTTTGACTAATCATCTCAGAAGATGCATATCAATACAGGGAATGGTGTCAACTACTGAATGCTTTTTAAATATTATGAATATTATGAAACTGATATGAAGATGGCTTGTGACGTCAGAACACTGTTAACTGCACTTCAATTAAAGTGAAGTCGGTGAAATAAGAGTGAACAAGATGCTGCCTAATTTGCACAAGATGCTGCCTAAGAATGTGCACTGACACGGAGTTGTTGCAGTCTTTTCCATTTGGTTTTGCTCCCCGTTTGCTTCACAACACAAACACATAATTTATCAGATAATTTATGATTCTCCCCCCCCCTCGATAAATCAATTTTGTTTCCAAATAGGAAGGGGTAGTGAAACAATTATATTTTCTTTGCTACTGTTTTACATTGTGATTTGTCTCTGGCTGTTAATATTAGCAGTGGCAACATTAATCTGTATTTGTTTCCTGCAGTTTGTGGCAAGAATGACTGACCTAAGCAATAAATAGATAATAGATATCTAAGCAACTATTTCTTCCCAGGGAGAATCCTAGAATGTTTTTACAGTTCCTTCTAATATTAACTCATCATTCTTTCATCTCAGTTAGAGTCTATTCTAAGCAAAACCAAGGACTGCAAACCCATAACCTCCAATTCCCCCTTTTGGCACAGTGCGGGGTAATTCTCTGCGGTCTAACTATCTGAGCTGCTCTTACAGCATCTCAATTCCTCTCTCTCTTCTTGCTTTCCCTCTTCAGCTTGGATTTACTGTTGCAACCTGAGTTCCAAGTGCAAAAGTTGCTTGAGCTCAACTAACTCAGAAGGAAGGAGGGAAAAGGAATGGACAGAGTCTTGCTTTTCCCAGTGGGGTCAAGCAAAAGGAAACTAGTCTCTCCTAGCTTGGGAATATAACATCCTCTGATGAATTGCTTCTTGAGGCAAGCAAAAGAAATGAACACACATTGTAAAAAGCAGGAAAAAGAGAGACCACTGCAAGTTAAGAAATGCTATCCTTGAGGACATCACTTTTGAATGGTAGCAACCCCAGAACTGTGCTCTCTCCATATATATATATATTTACATAAAGACATAGATTCCCCTTCCAGTTCTAATCTCTCTAAAATTGGATCAACTTTGCAGAGACGCATTTCTGATTTTGCTTTATTTTTCTATAATGTGCAGAGGGGATAGGTATTGACACTGAGTTCGTACAGGAGATCTGTGAGAAAGCCATAATTTTGAGTAGGTCTGATAAAGAAATCCTAAATCTAGAATAATGTTGGAAGATTTTTGCATTCTCTTTCCCCCTCCTTAGATAGATAGGGATTTCCTGCATTTCCCTTCTCATTCATGTGACTTAGGTCATTCCTCCTATAATGCATATTACCACCCAGGAGAATAATACATATTACCACCCAGGAGAACACCACCAATGCTGCCGGAGGTTCCTGATCCGTTCCTCATCTGTCGCACAGCAGCTGTGGGACGGATGGGGAACGAATTGAGCACTTCCAGCAGCATTGGTGGTGTTCTCTCGTGCGGTAATATGCATTATTTCCCCATATTGTTCCCTTCCAGCTGCCTTCCATTCCGCTCCGGTTCCCCAGGACCTGTGCGATAAGCCTAATTCTATCAAAAAGATTTTCAACTGAGCTGTTCCCATCTTCCTGCTCTCTCAACTTTCTTTTGAAAAATTGTGAGATAAAGATTTCTTTTCTACCTGAACTATTTCCTAGCTAGATTAGAATATAGCCTTTATGTAAATATAGATTAAAGCCATTAGTAAACCTTTGGTTTTTGAAACTACAAACTATGTGGCCTGCCATTAGCAACAGAATACACATGCCTTCCCAGGTTCTCACAGGTTCTCTATCAAAATAACCCGAGCTTTTTTTGTTTGCTCCACTTTATTCTCACTGGAAACAATCCCATTAGGATCAGAATTGATTTCTAGTGGGAACTAGGGGCATATAGATCGAATCAAGATTTGGAACTTATCATAGTGGGAACAAGCCCCAGTCCCAATTCTTAGGAAAGCATAGGCCCGGTACAAACGGGTGCTTTGTGGTGTGGAGGCAGCAATTTTAGGTTTCGGCAGCACACACCAACCGTACGCTCTCAAACCCTAATATGTATGGGCAGTGCCATCTTGACGCAGCGCCGTCCATACAGTGCGTGTGTCCATGAGGTGTTTTGTGCAATGCGTCCAAACGGCGTGGTGCACAAGACATATCACCACAATGCCCCAAGGCACAAATGCCGCCTTGGTGATGTCGCGGGAAGGAGCTCCATTTCACAGCTCCTTTTTGGGGCGGATCATTATCATGGCCGTGCGGTTGCCGTGGCAACGATTCGGAGAAGAAAGGGACGGCCTCTGGCTAATTTTATTTTTATATCTCCTTATTATTTGTTTTTTCTTTAAAAAAATAATACACAAATTGTACAGACATTCTATACAAATACAATACAATTGCTAATACAAAAGCATTTCCATCACAACCAATCTCTAACTTACAAATCATACAGACATTCCACACAAATACAATACTATTGCTAATACAAAAGCACTACAAATCATCCCGTTAACTTTATATATTATATAACTTTAGATAACTTTAGGTATTTTTAAGGTATTTCTTATGCCTATCCTAGCAGAAATATGATCACAGCTTATTCTATCTAGTTATTAAGATAAGGAAAAAAATCTCCACATCTTGCTTTCTTCAGTTCTCCTCAAAACCCTTTTAAGTTC
>NC_056524.1:140435204-140440458 GCF_019175285.1 Sceloporus undulatus | reverse complement strand
TTGAAATATTTCCAGAAACTCTATTTACAAAGAGATATAAACCAGAATTATCTGAATTTTCTTTTTCTGAGGTTAGCACTCTTGCTTTTAAATATTTACATAATTAATTTTTTTAAAAATCCATTCTCTTTGCCACATTCTCCCACATATTACCCATATATACCATTATTTTTTCTCAATCATTTGATAGATTGTGATTTCACTTTGTTCTTAGTTTTTGATTATTTTTTTACAATAAGTCATTTTCAATCATATCATATATTTTGAATAACCATTCATCTTGTCTGCTTTCCAATACTGGACATATATTTCCCTTTCACCTGTTAACATATAAAAGGTTAGTTTACCATGGGGTTTTCCCCCTTCTATTTTATCATCGCTGAAATTTAATGGTATTATTTCTAGTTTGAATTCTAACTTGATTTACAAAAATTTTGTCTGAATTTGTTTTCAGTATCTCTTTGCCGCAAGACCACCACGTGTGGAAAAATGCTCTCTGCTAGTTTCAAAGCTCAACTCTAACAGGCTTGGATTTGACATTTTTGATATTAAATATTTTTTGTTTCCTTAAAAGGATGAAGCCTTTTGAAACTTAAATTACTCCACAAATAATGTATGAAACAATATTGCATTTAATGTTGGTCATGCTGTTTGCATGCATGCATTTATTGATCTGGATTTTCCTTTTTTTTCTTGTAGGCTCAGTAAGACTGCATCTGCACTGCAGAAATAATCCACTCTCGCTGCCACGGCTCAGTGTTAAGGAGTTCTGGGAACTATAGTTGTGTAAGCCATTTTGCCTTCTCTTTCATAGAGCTCTGGTGCCACACAGTTCCCAGAATGCCATAGCACTGAGCCATGGCACTTAGTGGTGTCAAACTGGATTATTGCTGCAGTGCGCATGCAGCCTAAAAGAAGAATTCCTGGGGTTTTCAGTTTTAAATAGTAGTGTTATGTGTTCTTCCTCATTAATAACTTTTGCTCTCTTGTTAGCTGGCCACATCCTCTTTGACCACACTCTGATATTGCTCAACCTCATGTGTCCTGAATTTCCTTGGTGAAATGTCAGAGGGTACACAAACCAAAGTGTGACATGGGTACTTCCACTAGGAATTGCAAGAGTAAAAAAAGTAACAGTACAGTGTTCATAGCAGCAGCAATAGCATTTACATTTCTATACCACTTAGCACTCTTTAAGCAGTTTAAAATCTGTAAGCCAACTACCCCCAACAAGCTGGGTACTCATTTTACTGACCTATGGAAGGATGGGAGGCTGAGTCAGCTTTGCAGCCCTGGGATCGAACTCACAACCTTGTGGCTGCATTGCACCACCAGGGTTCCTAATGTTCACGTGGATATGAATACCCCCTACCCCATCCCATCCCTCATACCCATCCACTGGCATCTATGCTCACTTTACCCAGCTGGAAATTCAAGCAATTTGGTTCACGACACACATCAGACTACAAGATGCTATTTATTATATGGAAAGAAAGAGGGAAAGATGACACGTTGAGGATTTAGATTACTGGTATTTGAAGATTCTAGCGACGCATGCCATAGTATGCACAGCTGACAAATAACAGCATAAATAACAAAGAACGCCTCTTCTGCATGCTATATGTATAATTTTTTTCAGAACAGAGAGAACAAAGCTTGACTTAGGAAGGCAGATGATTCAGTTATATTCAGACTCTCTGGTGTTTATAAAAGGTTTGCTTCATCTTCCTTCTGAATGGGCAAAATGGGCATGAGAGTTACTAGAGGCCAGTTTGCCCACCCGATTGCTGCCTTCTCTCACACTTGGTAAAGAAGCATCTTTAAAGACATTGCTCTCTATACAGAGATTATAAGAATGTCACTTAACAAGTTGGATCTCTGACTGTCGTGCATCTGTTACTGGCAAGGGCCTCTTTGGCAGTGGGAAAGGGGATAGCCTTTAGTCTAAAAATGATCTTTGTAGGAATTCATTTTCAAGTTTATGTAAACAGAGGGATTTCCTGTCAGGAGATTCGACAGATATGTTTGTGACATAAATGTCCTTTCAAAGGTGACAGAATTGCTGAGGAAAGGGGATTTTCTCCCAAAGGAGAGAAAATAGATTACTTAGGCGCAGCACAGACCGCCGAGAAATGGTGGCCTGCCGGCACCAGTTTTTACTCTGGAGGGATGGAGCAGCCCCCAAACCGTGCTTTGTCACTCCGGAGTAAAAAGAACTCTGGAGTGACATCGTGAGTGCACCACTGCAACATAAGCAACATGTGGCGATGTGCAGATGCCGCAAGTCACTTACATCAAAATGGTGGTGCCCGTATGGACAGGACATTACTATTATTGCGCCGCTGTGTCATACCGGGGTTAGGGACTGTGTGGTTGGTGTGCGGTCCCCAACCCTAGAATTGGCACCAGCCCTGTGCTTCATGCCTGTGTGTATCAGGCATTACTAACCTTTAAAACAGATATCTAGGTCTATTCAACGTGGGGTGCATCTACACTGTAGAAATAATGCAGTTTGACAGCACTTTAACTGCCATGGCTCCATCCTACAGAATCCTGAGATTTGTAGTTTTGTGGAACACCAGGATTCTGGCAGAAAGGGCTAAAGACCTTGCAAATCTACAGATTCCAGGAATCTATAGGACGAAGATACAGCATTTAAAGTTGTGTCAAATTGCATTATTTCTATAGTGTAGATGCACTCATAAGCTACAGGCTTATGTAATGCTCATACATGTGCTTTACCTCTGCAGTGTTCCTCTCTTGTATGAAATAACAGGCACTTTGTTGTATTTTCTCCCAGAAGTATTGCATTCAGGAAAGCTCAATAGGCTACCTTAGCATTCTTTGGGGCAAAGTTTCATGTAATTCAATTATCCATTCTTTCTACAGTGGAAAAGAATGTGGAAAAGAGTTCCACATTCCTCAGGAAGGGCAATATCAGCTCCATCTCTAATAAAGTTTAGCAAGAGTTAGGATATCAGAAATAAATCCTATTGAATTGAATCAGGATTGTTTCCAATTAAATGTGCATTGAAGGTTTAACAGCTTGATCCTTATCAAAAACCAGTTGCAGAACATTTCAACCTTACTGGATATACAACCAAATAACTTACAAATAGCAGCTCTTGCACAAAACAAAAGCAAAACAAGAAAAAAAACCTAAAGAAAATTGGGAAGAGAAACAACTGAACTAGGATATATTCACAAATTCCACTCCAGTATCAAGGATAAGAACAAGGACAATGTTTTTTTTGGCCCACTACATATAATAATATACAGGTTCACACGGCTACAATTTAAAGACTATATTTGTGTCTTTGACTTTTGCAAATTTGATTATTAACGAATTTTATTAATATATTCTCTCTAGGAATATCCAGTTTCTCCAGGACAACTCTGTGGTCAACATTAACCAAAAGTCACACTGAAGGACCTAGAGATTACTAGAGAGAATACTCCACTATACATTTGTAGCTCCTCCAGCACAATACTATGGTCAATGTCTGGACCTAGAGATTCCTAGAGATGTGTTCTTTCACGTAAAAACGTAGTGTTTTTGTTATCTTGTGCCCCTAACCCCAGTGAATGTGGAGGGTTAGGGGCACAAGCTATCTGAAAGGCCTATATCATGTTGCTGCTGCTGCTGTTGCTACTGTTGTTCATTTATACAGAGCCATCTCTGTACAAGGAGCTTCATATATTAAAGGACATGAAAAACAGTTTCCTGCCCTTAATATTACAATCTAAGTAAAGTCCAAAACACACTGCAAAAATAATCCAGTTTGAGACCACTTTAACCACCCTGGCTCAGTGTTAGGAAATCCTGGGAACTGTAGTTTGTGGTGGCACCAGGGCTCTCTGACAGAGAAGGCTAAATGTCTCACAAAACAATAGTTCCCAGAATTCCTAGCATTGAGCCAGGGTGGTTAAAGCAGTCTCAAACTAGATTATTTCTGCAGTGTGTTTCAGACCTTTGACAGACACACAAAGAAAGGGGATGGCAGTGGGAAGGGGAATTAAGTCTAGCAGAAACTGCCTTTTCCCTCCCTCCGAGATCAGCACTATGCTACTATTTGAAGCCAGAGTCAAAATTTGCAGCTCTCTGTATCCTATTGCATTGTGATCCCGCTCACATCTATATACTATAACTGTACTTAAATACATGGGCTGTGTTTTTGTCCTGCTCAGTGCATCTGAAGAAGTGTATTAATATCCATGAAAGCTCATGTCAAAATAAACCACTTAGTTTGGGTGGTTTTCCCACCTTCCCCTATTGTCTTTTTTAATCCTAATCATTGTACTATTGAGTTAATTCAAGAACTATTATTTTCGTAAGTGTGCTTTAGGTAGCAATTTAATTCAGTTAGTTTAGGAGGCCCAGAAGTAGGAATTATTTCTGAAATCTTCCACTTTAAGTTAGTCTTTGTTGACTAGAGATCTATTTGAGCTTGTAGGTGCTGTTTGTTTGTTTGGTTTGGTTTGGTTTTTAAAAATTATTTTAAAACCTCTGTTAAGCTTTATATAGTTCAGCACTAACTGTTGGGTGAGGGCAGTTTATTTGCTTTGCTATATTTAATATAATGTGGCTTGATCCTTTTTTCTTTTTACATATTTTGCTAGAGGTAGCAACCTTAGCAGGTCTGTTCTCAATAGTTGCTAGTTGGCATTTCTCTCTAGGGTTTTAAGTGTGCTTTGTATTGATGTGAATTCCTGTTTGTTGGTCATAACACACATTCTTCTCTCCTTTAGTCGGCTGTTACTCTGGGTTTGTTTGTGCTCCATTTTGTAGTACATGTTTTTTTCTCTTGTCTCCAAGAATCCTTTCTTGAAAAGCACACATTACAGAGCTTATGATCTCTAATTGAATTATATCTGTTATTAAATCTTTAGTATTTTTAAGTAATGCCACTTCATGTGTTTTTACACAGAAGAATATGCCTGCTTTATTCCTTTGCGAGATCTAATGTGGGGGTGACAATAATTTGAGATGGGTTGTTGTTCACCTTCTGCTTGTGAAGACTGATTACTCTACTTATAAGATACATTACTATCGCTCACATTCCTCAACATGATCATTGTAGCTATTGACACCCCAGGTATTTTTAATTGTTTCTATTACATTTTTTAAAATGTTATATTGTTAACTTGAAATGTTGTGGGCTAGGCTGGATGCATCCTCTTGGAAAAGTAGCAACCCATAAATGGATGATGATGATGATGATGATGATGATGATGATGATGATGATGATGATGA
>NC_056524.1:140358086-140435194 GCF_019175285.1 Sceloporus undulatus | reverse complement strand
CAACTCATGAGTCCTACCATTGCCATTGTTACGTTTACTATCTAGAGATAGTCCTTTTTGAGCAACTTACATTTTCCTCATGAGCTATGTATGGCTGCCCCCACCACCACATTGCCTCTAGCAAACATCAGCCCCATTAGGGAATTTTGACTTGAAACTTGTCACTGCAGTTTGGATGGCAACACAAAATATTCTGTTAAATTTTGAGCCATATAGCACAAGGTCCAAACAAGGAATGCCTGCCACTAAATAGTAGCATCTGTATATGTCAGTCTTGATTATTCCTGGTAGAATTGTCTAAAACTGTGTGCCATTTCCTGCCTTAATTCTTGAAACTGAACATGAAATTCTATTATTTTTAACATATGTTGACAACTTGTTCTGGGAAACTGAACCAATTGTTAAAAATCACAAAATAAAATACCAGCCGGCAATAATAACTCCGGTAAAATCTTACCTATCGTGAAATTATTGGGGTTGCTGGTGACAGAATCCTATACAACCTGTTACAATATATAACTTTATGTATACCTAGCTTTGCAGCAGGTGCTAAGAGGCCTTTACTGAATTGTAAAGATTGGTAACGTGACACCAGCAAGAGTGCCTGATGCTGATTGGTGTGAAATGCACATGACTGTGTGAGGCACATTGCCCACCAATGCACATCGTGCCCCAACATGCATTGGGCCTTTTGCTGACTCTGCTGCATAGTAATGTAGCAGCAGCTCTCTGCTGGATATGGAAGTTAGGCAACTGTACAATTCTATATGTATTTTCCCTGGAAGAAGATTAACCATCCATTATGAAGCCTCAGAGGTAGAGAGGAACTGCTGGACCTCTTACCCTTTCCCTCCACCACTCCCTTCTCCTTTTGTGTCATGTCTTTTTAGATTGTAAGCCTGAGGGCAGGGAACCGTCTAATTATAAAGATTGTATGTACAGTGCAGTGTAAATTTACAGCGCTTCATAAATAAAGGATAATAATAATAATAATAACAATAACAACAATAATAATTCCTGCAGTTGTAAGTCCACTTGCAAAGACATAACGTCCCAACAAGATTCCAGCCAGTAGCACCACTAGCAGAGTGCGGGATATGTGGGCCACAACAGGTGACACCTTAAAGGGGAAGTGACACCACTGCTCCCCAAACATCTGTCTTTTGGCAGAAATGGGCTGTGGCATTCATGTGTGTTTCTTTAAAATGCTGAAGAGATGGGGTGAGTGAGGTGAGGCTCAGTGGGAGGAGAAAGGAGAGCCTTCAGATATGTATTTTTAAAAAATAAAAATTATTTTTTAAAAATAAAATGTACTTTTAAATTTTTCTTTAAAAACACCACATTTTACCAATTTTTCACTTCAACCAGATGAAACCACATATATGTAAGTATATTTAGGCTGTGCATATTGTATTGAAATTTACAGAAATAATTTTAATTTTGCTAGTTGTTTTACCATTACATTCAGTGATATATGGGAATTATGATTTATGAGTAACATTAGTGCAAAAAAACGTAACTAAGGTTTCTGTACAGTATGGTATGGGAAGAAGTCAATCAGGGTGGGTGACACCATGAGTTACTGCACTGGGGGTAACACCAAGCCTATTGATGCCACTGATTCTAGCACCTGCTTGTTATTTATTTGAACTGTATTTCCTGGCCTAGAATCTCCTTTCAGTTATATCAGACTTCAAATATTCTTGTTTGTCAATATGTTCCACATGTCATGTAAAATGAAAGCAGCTCATCTGTATGTGGTCAGACATATTCTATCCTCAAGTCCATTATCCAAAGTTACACGATGTAGCTTTGCTTGACCATTTCTCTGTCTCTAAGTTACTATTTATAGAATGGACAAAGAAGGAAGAGAGTAGGTGAGTAACTGGCTAGTTATTGTTGCTGTGTTAATTTTAGGGATTCTGTCAGGTGAGATAACCAACCGTCAGCCATGCAACTGATGCCAAAGGGAGAAGCCACATGATGAGTTAACTTATACAATTTTGGCTTCACAATTTTTCTTTTGACAAGTCTAGTAAAAATTGTACATGCTACTATTTATTCATAAGACTTACATCCCACCTTTCTCCCAAACTGGGATTCAAGACTGCTATAAGAGATTATATTGTTTGGTTTTCCTTCTTTTCGTATCTAAAATGTGTATTTCATCCCTAATTATATTACTTTATAGTGGATATTACTAATAATCATAAACAGAAATTAATCATCCTGTTACAAGACTGTGAAAGCACTAAATGGAGTTGTCATTTCCTAACCTCGCATATGTTCAAAATAAACGATTATATTTCTATTTTAATATTTAACCAACCAACAATACCATTTCTGAATTACAAACTTTCAGCAGCATTCATGAATAGATTTCTATCGTGGAGTTATAAATCTAGGAATAATGAGTTTTTTAATGAAAGTGGGGCAAGCACAATGTGAATTGTAGCAGAGCAAATTGTATAACTGCAAGAGAAAGTTAATGACAAGTTAATGGAAACCAATTTTTTTTCCAGACTAATCCTTAATTTATCAGAAATCCGTCACTTAAAATGCATCCTAAATGAGGAAAGCTGTGTTCAAAGGGTGCCATGTTACAATCTGGAAAGCAGCAAGAAACAACATAATGGTAGGCTCTTTCTTGGGTGATTTATCTTTTTCAGGTTATGATGGGTGGAAAATATTAAATGAATTTCATTTATGGTTTCAGTCTGAGGGAGAACAATTCCAGAATTCTAAAAACATGATACAGACCAGACCTTGTCTTCTTCCTCATTCCTGTCTCCTCTACTCTTCAGGAATTCTATCTGGCACTAAATTTGAATTACTACCCTTATGTTGGATCCAGATTTAGTCATAATTAAAGTATGACTTGATTTAGTCATAGAAGATTATCGCACAATTTAAAAAACCGAATTACCACTGATGAATTCCTGGTTTACGCTCCCGGCTTTGAAAGGGGGCTGGCTGAACTCGGATTCTAGCCGGATGTTACCCAGGATGCACCCACCCGGCGATGTTGGCAGCAAAAATGTGTGTGATAAAATCCGGATGTATCCAGAATTCACATTGAATTTGGCAGTGGTAATTCAGGTTTTTAAACTATGCAATAAAGTTTATAGTTAGAATCCAGTGAAAAAAGTGGTTTCGGAGGAAAAGTTCTACTAAATTCCACAAAGCAAAGCTTTATGTACCATCAAGACAACTTCCATATATGTAGGCAATTATGAATGCATACAAATGTCGACCAATACAATTCATATATCGTGCACAGATTCAAGGGAATCTACTGATGTGCTGTGTCGCCTGCATAGAATCATAGAGTTAGAAGAGATGACAAGGGCCATCCAATCCAACCCCTTGCCTTGTAACCATCTGTCAGGAGCACTATTATTATGTATTCCTGCACAGCATCACATAGAGCAGATTATACGGGCAATATCCACGCCACTAACAGCCGTCCCAAAGAGCTACTAGTAGTAGGATTGCCAGATTAAAAACTAAAGATGGCTAATGTACTTATAGTAGTTGTGTAGAAGAGGACATATTACCAGGTGTTGCTTGTCATACAACCAGGTAATAAGCAGCACCCACTGAAATTCCATGTTGTACACAACTAGTTTTCACTCTGTCAAACCTAACTTGTAGTGGTGTTGACATTCTTCATATGAAGACAGCCAGTAATCTATAGCAGGGGCAGGAATCATGTAGCTCTTCAGATGTTGTTGGACAGCGATTCCCAGCAGTTCTAAACAGTAAGCCAAAGATAATAAATGCTGAAAGTTGCAATGCATTGAATGGAGGTCATTCCAAGTGGCTTCTGCAGACATATCCAAAAGCTTGGGCTGTCAGGAGAGGAACCTCAATACCTGTACCTTACCCTTGATACAGAGTTCTGTGGATATAACACCTGCAACTTTTCAACTCTATTGCTATGATGCCTGTAAGATTAAAATTAGCCAAATAATTAAGGCAAATAAGAGAGTTTAATGGGAACCTAAATTGTGATTTAAGGAAGAACACAAGAACGATTAATAGTAATTCAGAGCCTATTAAGAGATTATTATAAAAAAGCAATTTGGAAGGATTAGAATAGTAAATATTTAAATAGCTTTAAATTGCTAATAAGGTGGAAGACAGTCTATTCTAATGCTCCTTTGGTAATCCAGATTTAAAAGCATTTTTGGAGATTTCTGCTACCTCATGTAATACCTGGTAATATCAAGTTTACTATACTGTTATGTCATAGTGCAACTAGCTAGTTTCCTACCAAAGGGGTGATGATTGAGCTCCACCCAATGCTGGCCGGTGCTCCCATGTAAGTTGGGCACCGAATATCATGTTTTAGTCTGAAAGATGCCATTTGAGGGATAGAGTTAAGCAGCGGTGATGTCTCTACATTTTTTAACTAAATGGTGTAAAATGTCCTCTCCCTATCTCCACCTCTGCTTCAGAAATAAAGCATAATCCCTCAGACCGTGCTTTTCTACATGAAAGCATTCTTAATTATAATGGGTGAATACCATATCATACTAATCTGTTCACAAGCTATAGCCTTTCTTAGGACTCCATGCAGCAATATAAACAGGTTCCTTGACCTGAGATGTCTATGCATTCTGTGATTTTACATAAACACAAAAAAGGCATGGACTGAGCACAGAATTCAGTTATTGTTTAAAGACTATAGACCTAGATCCAAATGCTAGTCACAATTAGAGTAGACCCACTGAATAAATGAAAGTTGATTTATCACTCAGCAATTGATCTGGTGCAATTACTCTGGTTGTGACTAGCATGAGGGTTTAGGCATTAATCCTTGTCTGAACATACAAAGCTCAATCTAGTTACAGTCCCAACTAAAATATAGCCAACATATCAAAGTATCTTATAGTATTAGTGATAACAAACCTCTTTCATGTCCTAGTCTAAAGACCCAGCATGTTGTAGGGGTTTGAGTGTTAGACTACAATGCTGGAGACCAGGGTTCGAATCCCTGCTCAGACATGGAAACCCATTGGTTGGGTGACCTTGGGCAAGTTACATGCTCTCAAGTCGGAAACAACTTGAAGACACACAACAACAACAAAGTCTAATTGGGACTAAAGTTAGACTTAGCCCATAAGATTAAACATGGCCATGGAAATCACAGAATGCAAAGTTGTGATTGAACAAGATTACAGCAATCCAGTGTATGGCCTTTGATTTTCCTTTCACAGTTTCTTGATCCATAGGCAGGACAGATTATGTTTAGCAGACAGCTGCAACAAAAGGTTGATTTGCACAGTTAATCATATTGCAGAATTTAATTTTCTTGTTGCAGAAAATTGGTTATTTTAATACAGAATGTTGATTAGAGGATAGTTTAAAACTAGGGCATTGCTTAGAATACCAGCACTTTATGAACGCTTCTCTTTCAAAATCACTTTTCAAGCTAACAAAATAATCGCACTGAATCATCAGATTCTTGATCTTGAGAAAGGTAAGGATAATTTTGCGGGGAAAATACCTGATACCTTTATGAAATAAAAATAAATTGGAATACAGGCCTTCCTTTTGTAAAATGCAATTTTGATGTGAAAATTTCATACAATTTTTATTTACAAAGCAGTGCTGCAAATTTATATTAGACTACAATTTCACCCCTTCCGAGACTCATCCATTCACTTTAGAGACACCATAAAATGTTTACTGTTTTCAGCTCTGCAGCAGAGCCAATATACACGGCAGCTGTTGAACAGTAAATAGGATCACAATCTCCTTCTGCACCTTCAGCAAAATTGCTAGTCTTGTAATTGCCATGAAAACTCAGTGGAGCTGAAGGGCAAATTTGATAACCAGATCATTGCTGATTCCTGCAATGTCTAATTCTTCTTCTACTTCTTCTCCTTCTCCTCCTCCTGTTTGTGTGCTGTTGTTTTAAATTGACAGAACTCAACACCAGGAACATCTTAGAGGTTTTCATAGCATCTCAATGTCCAAACCCAACATAACAGCCAGTGAGTCAAAACGGTATCACTGAATTCTTTCTTTTTAATGTGATAATCTTTATTAATTCAATACAATAAAAAAGGTGTTACAATAAAAATTCAAAATACAAACATCTTCTGATCTCTTCGTCCTGATTGATTTTGTCGACCTTCCTTTAGTTCCTAGGATTTTAAAGAGTGCTTTTCCTTTAAGTTATTAAAAATAAACCAGCTGTATCGTTATGTATTACACGCAAGATATGAAAAGAAAAACAAGATCGATTAAGGCAGAGATTGCTAAACATTTTCATCATTGCCTGTCTCAAAACAAATGTCTTGTGCCTGCATAATGAATTAATACATTTTAACTTTTAAAATCCTCAGATCTTATTCTTGAGTGAAAAGCTTTGTCGGGGGTGCCATTTGTTCATTTACAGACCTGTATTGATTTTAAAAACCTGATAAAAATATGAAACAGAGGAAAAAGAATGCCGTTACACAAATTATCATAACACAATTATGAACTATTACATATCTAATAAGTTTGTTTTTATGTTCCATTTCCTTTCCCACAAAGCCAAAACTTTTTTCCAGTTGTCTTTCCTTTCCGTTATATTTTGCTCCTGTACCTGGCAAGATGTCTTATCTAGCTCTCTGTACTCATTCACCTTATGCATCAAATCCTCCCATGTTGGTCTTGCTTCATATGTTTTTAATCTTGTTTCAATTTATCCCCCAGTCTCATCTAGATGTGGATTTTTAATTGTTCTTATTGTTTGTTTTTAACGATACTGTACACCGCTTTGATCATAGGAAAAGTGATTAACAAATAAACAATTTATTATTATTATTATTATTTCCATAATTTGGCTATTGAAACCCTTGCCGTGGTAACTAAATATAATATTATCCTCCAGTATTTATTTTCATCTTGTTCTTTCAGGGTCGAGGTCATATTTAATAAATAAAGTTTAGGGTTCATTGACAAAGTTATCCCAAAAATCTGCTGGATTGCCTCATGAACTTCCTTCCAAAATTTCAGGATCTCTGCACATCGCCACCATATCTGGAAGATCGTCCCTTTTTCTTAACATCTCCAGCATAACCCTTGTACTGTACTATCTTATAAATCTTTTTCAATTTCCATGGTGTATACCACCTATTCATTATTTCCATATGATTCTCTTTAGGATCTTGAGCCACTGTAAATTTATTTGTCTTTTTCCATGTGTTTTGCCATTCTTCAATTATAATCTCACATCCTATATCCCGCACCCATTTGATCATATAATCCTTTACAGTTTCTTGTTCCATATGCCTACTAAGTAGCAAAGCGGTACCACTAAATTCAAGAGATTGCCAGCATGGTTAGCAATTGTTGTGACAGAACACCTTTCCAGATTGGCCCTGCAGTTCCAATCCAAGGACTCCTGTCTATCACATTTCCCTTTTTATCCTCAGGATCCCTTCCTGGATCTGGTATCTGAGCCTCAAGGTAACACCTATAGTGGACCAGTGGCTGTGTTGATCAATAAGTTCAGTATGGTAAACCATGACCAGTTGTCCTTGTTAATTATTAAATTTAACATTCAGAAAGAAGTAGAAAGTTAAAAAAATATATAAAGGATTTGGAATGATTTGTCTTAATATATGGGATAAATGGTGTGTATGAAATCCACTTTGTGCACCCCAGTTAAAAATCCAAGAGAAGATGATAAGAGTATATCATAATTCTGGTGTGCAAGAATGTAACAAAAAGAGAGGGAATATGTGGAGAACTGATGGAAATGATAGGTTATTGGGGAAGGAGGGAGAGAGAAAACCATCTGATAAGTGACACATCTGTAATGAATCTAGCTCCAGGGGGCTGTGATCACATTCTCCTAGTGAATTTCATCAGTTGGCAAGGGGTCAACAAAATGCTGCATTTATCACCTTATTTGTTTAATTTGTATGGATAACATATGATATGGAAAGCAGGACTAGACTTGAAGGAAAGAGGCATGAAAATTAGGGGAAAACATCACTAATTTAAAATATGCAGAAGGCACAATATAACTAGCAGAAAATAGCAAAGACTTTGAATATCTTTAGAAGAAAATGAACAAAGTAAATGGAAAACATAGTTGTATGTGAACATTCAGAGGAAAAATAATGACCACAGATGATTTACATAACTTTAAAGTGAATGATAAAGAACTGAAATAGTTAAAAGATTTTCTATACCTTAGCTCAGTCATTAATAAAAATGAGGACTACAGTCAAGGAACCAGAAGACTAGGAGTTGAAAGGGCAGCTATGGAGAAACTAGATAAGATTGCTCAAGTGTAAGTAAACATATATAAAGAATAACAAAGTAAGGTGCATGCATCCTGTAGTATTTCTGATTTCTATGTATGGTTGTGAAAACTGGACAGTGAAAAAAGCTGATAGGAGGAGAATCAACTCATTTGAAATGTGGCGCTAGGGGAGAGCTCTACAGATAACATGGGACTGCCAAAAAGACAAATGAATGGGACAATTTTTTTCCTAGAAGCCAATATAATTAACCTCAGGCTATTGTACTTTGGACGTATCAGAAGACAACATGATTCATTAGGTAAGACAATAATGCTTGATAAAGTGGAAAGCAATACGGAAAAAGGAAACACACATCAAAAGTTAACTCACTCATTTAACAAAACCACAGCCCTGAGTAGGCAAGACTTAAACTGGGCTTATAATAACAGGTGCTGAGATCCTGCATTGGAAGACATAGCTATGATCCACAATGCACTCTCCAAAAACCTGCCTTGGAAAGCTGGGTGCTTCTTTACTCACTGCCCTGCTGCTCTTCCTACCTCTCAGGCAGATTCCAGATGGTGAGACTGGGGGATAGCTGCTCCTCTAAGAGAGAGCTGACATCTGGCATCTCTCAGGGTGCCATCCTGTCCCCCATAGTATTTAACATTTACATGAAGCCACTGGGAGAGATCGTCCAGAGACATGGAGCATGGTGTTATCAGTACACTGATGACACCCAGATCTATCTCTCTATGTCTCCGACTGACACAGTGACTAAGGATGGCATCTCTCCTCTGGATGCTTGCCTTGGGTCGGTAATGGGCTGGATGAGAGAAAACAGACTCAAGCTGAATCCAAAGAAAACAGAGGTACTCGTGATAGGTTCCCCAAGGCCAGGGATGGAGATTTGCCAACCTGTTCTGGACGGGGTCACACTTCCCCTAAAGGACAAAGTTCGCAGTTTGGGAGTATTCCTTTACTCATCTCTACAGTTATCATCTCAAGTGGATGCGATGGCCAGGAGTGCTTGGTACCAGCTTCGGCTGATATGCCAACTGCGCCCCTACTTGGGCCGAAAGGACCTTGAAACAGTGATACATGCACTGGTAATCTCTTGACTAGATTTCTGCAATGCGCTCTACATGGGGCTACCTTTGTATTGAGTTCGGAAGCTTCAGCTAGTTCAAAATGCAGCAGCCAGAATGATCACTGGGACATCCAGCTCAGATCATATAACACCAGTTTTAAAATCTCTACACTGGCTGCCAGTCAGCTTCCAGGCACAATACAAAGTGTTGGTCATCACCTTTAAAACCTTACATGGCTTGGGCCTGAGTTACTTGAGGGAACACCTCTCCCTACATAATCCGCCCCGCACTCTCAGAACATCTGGGAAGAATCTTTTCGAATACTCAAAGACTAGATTAATATCAACTTCCCATAGAACATTCACTGCCATGGCCCCCACGTTATGGAACAACTTACCAGAGAAAATCCGTCTTATCACTCCTTTAGACTCCCAACCTTCTGTAAAGTTATGGAAGAAATCCCACTTCTGATCGTAACATCATATTGTAACTGGTGTTTTTATTAGTATTGTTAATTCAAGTTTTAACTGATTATTGTTTATAATATGTATTTTAGATACCATTGTATTGTATGTTGTTTTATGGTTGTAATCCCACCTTGATCCAGTGGGAGAGGCGGGAAATGTAAATAAAATATTATTATTATTATTATTATTATTATTATTATTATTATTATTATTATTAAAAAAACATACCTATGGAGCTGCCTGGCTTCTAAGATTATTTTTGAGGCAGGGTGGAGAACTTTCCATGAATTTGGAACCATGAATTCCAAAGTTTATGATGTCATTAGGCTGATTTACATCATTGTAACTACTGAACAGGATGCCAGCCAGGGGTGTCTTAGAGTTCTTTCATTTGTAGGGTTGCTATATGTCAAAGCAAACTTGAAGATAATTAACAACAACAATATATCTGCAGATGAACCTGCAGCTTTTCCTCGCAAAGTCCATCCAATTGACTGCCTGATGAATAGATGATCTGGACTTTTAGCCTGTCTTTCTGCCAAAAATGGGACACAAGGCTGCTCAGATTTGATCTTCTATTTCCTCCATTGCCCATCAATCTACACCATTCTATCAAGTACAATCATAAGGAAGACACCCTCAGCAGTCTTCCACACAGCATTTGCTAAACATTGCCTTCCAACGCAAACACTAACCAGAAATGTTTGCCCAAAATATCAAGCCAATTTCACATCATTGTAGTTACACTGAATTTGTTGAGGTTTGGAGACAGGATCACAATGGCCAGTTCTGCACTTCATTTGTTTAAAAGAAGACCTGTCCCTGTATGCATGCATACTGCAAATGCATACGCTCTTCCCTGCAGTCATGAAGCCTCGAAAAAGCAGCTCTGAGAGCAATAACGTCCAGTCATCACCTATGGTTTTATTGGGGCTCCCCAGTCTCAGTGCTTTGGGGCAGGAATGTTGACGCGATACAATGCAGGACACATTTTACAAGTGAGGAGTTGCATCATTAAGAGCTTTTATGGGACCTGGGAAATTGTAACACTGAGTATTTAATTGGAAAATGCTGGATGTTCCACCTCTGCCACTGTATGCTCCCCATCCACCACTCCCTTGATACCGTATTGTACTTGAATAGAATAGAAAACAAACAAAAGCCTTAAACTGTGTTTCATTCATCATCATAACTCCCCAGCTTCTGAACACATCTTTCTGGAATTTTGCAGATTTCTTGCCTGGGGACACCGATATGTACAGTCTCACTTTTGTACAAATTGTCCCCCTTAAAAAACAACAACACTTAGCGTATGGCAAAGTGAAGCAAAACACTTCACCATCCCACCTCATACGGGAGACCCATCTTGCACTAAATCTATTCTTTTAAAATTTTGCAGGTTTTTAAATTAGAGCTCTATGCTACCTGTCATTTTTATAACAACTGCTCGCCTCTCCCTTCTGATAAATGCCAGGGAATAAATGTATCCCTTCTTTTATGGAAACCTTCAAACTAAAAGCCTGTTTTTGCACAAAGCTCCTTGAATCTATTTTATCTCCAGCTTGGCAGGGAACTGTCCCTGGAAACCTCTTCAAATTGTGCCAAGAATATTTTAAAAAGAAAAAACATATATTGGTAGTTCCAAAATGTAAAGGTGTGTAGCAAAGGTAAAGAAAGAAAGTCACCATAAGTCAGAAGCAACTTTGAAGGCACACAACAGCAAAGTGCAATCCCTGCTGCACATATTTGTCTAAAACATGGCATGTGTGATCCCTTCTTAAGTGGTTACACCTGTAAATTTAATCCAGTGTTTTATGACAATTAGAAGGTGTTATAGAGACTTGAGTTTCTGGGCTGATATTTTAATTCAAATCCCTATCAAATCAGTAGTCTCTGAATTGGTCTCAGGTGAATCCACCTACTTTCTGAATAGCCATGTCTGGGTTTAAATCAAATCCTGAGGTTAGAGTATAGTCCTAGCCTTAACACAAAGTTTTATTATATATTCAATAGTGTGAAGTTTGTTGCCATGATTCCGCTTCACTGATCAGTAGAAATACTAGTGACATTCATTTTCAATATCGCTAACTGCCAAAAGCTGTACAAAGACCTTTGTTAACACTCAAACCTCCATCTGTTATAACCTTAGAGATGTGAGGCCCAATCAGATACAATTCTAGCATCTCCTACTACAATTGAAGCTAAAGTATCTAACATTTGTACAGAATGTATACTGAATTTTATCTGTATAAGCCCAATTCTCCATTTTACCTTGGAGTTTATTGTGTGATAGACCGCCACACACAAATTCGACCAATGGGAAGTCAGTCCGAGCGCAATCATGGGGTTTCATGTTATTGCCTGATAGACTGCCACATGCAAATTTGGGCAATGACATGCTATTTTGGGGCAATGGGGAGCCAGTTTGAATGCAATTCAAATTCACGTAATTTTGCTAAACTAGCAACTTTACGTGAATGCATTCTGGCACCACTTTCTTTTCATTCGAAATTAAGAGAAATTCCTCCGGTGTGATAAACTCCCTTGTTTCCTTTCTAAATTTCACTTCCGATAGTTTGCAATTTGCCTTGGCCCTAGCAGAAAGGTAACATATGCCTTGCTTCAGATGAATCATTAAAAAAAGTTCTTATTTTATTAACAGCTCAGCAGGAATGCTCCTCTCTTCTTTCAGAAAGTGAGATCAAATGTATAGATTTTCTAAACTTGAAACAGATACTAACATAATAATAGCCAAAAGCCTTGCACTAGCAACTTTTTAAATCTTGCAGCTATTGGTATTACATGCATTTATTTCAGCAGAAGGGTCAACTGGTAATTGATTTGACCTGAGAATTGGGACCTGCTGCCTAGGCAAACAATTCTCTATCCATTTCTCCATAGGAAACAGAAAAGGCCTGCAAAACACATGAATTCCTCATTTATTTGAAGCTGCTGCTATTTATGGCTTTATTCAAGATTCCAAGTTACAGGTCCTGCCTTTATTATGCTAATTTGAATTTTATATTTCGTACATCAGTTATATTCTTGGAGATGATTTTGTCATTAAAAATATGAGCTATTTATTAAAATTTATCAGGCTATAGCTCAATCCACAACTCATTTAACCTACTTGAATGTATTACCAGTTATGGACTGTTGTACTTGATCTAATCCATGGAGTGAATCTGCAAGCATATACACATGAACAAGTCGTTGTGGACTAGTGTAGGCAAACCATTTTTCCAGGAACAATCCCATAAACAGGATTTTAGAACAATCTATGGTTATCCTGCCTATAAGAAGAATCTGGGGATATTTCAAATGCACAATGCATTTCACTGTAACTTTCCCACATACTGTGTACACAAGAAAGTTTTCAAATGTCACTCAGTAAATGCAAAGTTGCTTTGGATTCAGGGTTGTCTTGTAAATGGATTTACTGGAGAACAGATAAGGTTACAGTGCTCAAAAGAAAAGCAAAGAGTTCTAGTTGTTACATTGCTTTTATAGCTGTAAATTCTAACCTCTAGAAGAAGTGTGCGCTGATTAATTAGGCTAATATATGATTTAAGATAAACTGTGGATATTAATCTAGATTGGACTTGCAAACACATGTAATCTATATAGGGATAGACTGTGAATTCGAAGGCTTTCACAGCCAGCATTCATAGTTTTTTCTTCAGAGAAATGCCAGCCACAGATGCTGGCAAAACAGCAGGAATAAACTCTTCCAGAACACGGACACATAGTCCAAAATACCCACAAAAAATTATAGGGATAGACTGTTTTTATTTTACTTTTATTTTATTTTTAAATATATTCAGCCATTTAGTATTCTGAGATTTCACCAACATATTGAGAACACAGCTCAAAAGCTTCTGGAGAAACATTTGAAAGCTGATCCAGAACAGTATAGCAAGCTAGGATTTTATCATGTATCCACAGTCCAAGAAAGATATCCACAATTCTTGAAGGATACTGATAAGCAGAAACATATCCAGAGAAAGTAAGTAAAATGGTAAAAAGTCTGAAAACCAAGCCTATAAAGCTAATCTTAGGAAACTATGGCGGGTTACAGACCGCCATTTGGGACGTCCTTAAGATGTCCCAGTTTTAAAAAGGGGTGTCTCTTCTAGACACCCCTACTCCTGTTATGGAATCTGTCCGTAACAAATGGTGGCGGCCGTTCCGCATGGCCGCCACCATTTTGACGTCTTGGATGCCTAGCGTCCAGACGTGTCGTGGCAGAAGTGACACCGCAAAAAAACGCCTTGCGCTTTGCGGCGCCACTTCCAGGGCCCAGGAAGGAGCGCGATTTCTGCTCTCATTCCTCGCAGCGTCCGGGAGTCCCGCGGTTTAGAAGCTGAGGCTCCCGGATGCTGCAAGCAGCTCCTGCAGCAGACCGCCACAATCCAGTGGGTCTGTAACGCGCCAACATATGTTTAGCGTAGAAAAGAGAAGACTGAGAAATGATGGGACAGCCACCTTCAAATACCTGAAAGGATGTTATGTAACAGATGTAGTTTGCTTTCAGCTGCTCCAGATAATCGGACATGAACCAATGGATTGACTTTACAAAAAAGAGCTTCCATTTAAAGATTAGGATGAACTTCTTGATTGCTAGAGTTGGTCAAGAGAGGTGTGGACTGCCTTGGGAGTGATGGACTTTCACTTTAAACAGTAGCAGTGTGACCATCTCTGAAGAGTGCTTTAATTATACATTGCAGAGGATTGATCTAGATGATCCTTGCAGTCTCTTCCAACTCTATACAATACTGATGATACCTAACCACAATACTACAAAATATCAAGTCATAGCAATTTACGATTTTATTCTGAAAACTGTGGCTTTTTCCTGGATAGCATTTCAGGTAAATAACAGTGGCACAAATCATCAGTATTGGGAAGTCAAGGCCAGTTGATTAAGGAAGTAAACTCTTTTGATTAAATTAGTCATGAAACAGAACATCTTCAACAATGTAATAGTAATCATGGGATACTAATAACCATAAGCCTTGGATATTCTTTTTCTTGGAGCTTAACATTCATGAACTATAATGGGACATTTTAGTCCCATGGATGCACTTTTCTCCAGAAGAATATACACAGAATTAGACCTACAGTGTAAGTGCCTGCATAAGATTATCACCTGTGTAGTAATAAACAGCAGTCCCAAAATTTATTCACTTGACATATACAGTTTTGTCCTGGAGGAAAAAGAATAAGGCGAGGGCTGGGACAGAAAATGTATCAGTAAGTCTGTTTGTCTTTTCCCTGGGATCCGTTTTGTCCCAGCCAGTGTAACATAATGGCAGAATTAATTTCCCATCCCATTTTTGGCAAATCACAATGTGAAGGCAGGTTACAGTTGAATGTAAAGAAAACAAAAATAATTGCCACAGATGATTACATAATTTTAAAGTAGACAGTGAAGGCATTGAAATGGAAGGTTAGCTATGAATGAACTAGACAAGATCCTGACGTGTACAGATATGTCATTGAATACTAAAGTTAAGATTGCCTGTACCATCATATTTCCTATTTCTATGTATGGTTGAATTCAAATATATAGCTGTGTGAGTCTGTAGAATCAGTATGTAGAGAGATCTTGTAGCACCTTTGGGACTAAGTGAAAGGAAGAAGTTGGCAGCATGAGCTTTCATAGACTTCAGTCTACTTCCTTAGTTTCTATGTATGGTTGTGAAAGTTGGACAGTGAAGAACGCTGATAGGAGAAAAACCAACTCATCTGAAATGTGGTGTTATAAATTATGTCAAATGGACTGCTAAAAAGACAAATAAGTGGGACCTAGAGACAATCCTGAACTGTCTCTAGAAGCCAAGATGACTTAACTGAAGCTGTCATACTTTGGATATATCATGAGAAGACATGACTCACTAAAAGGACCATAAGACAGAAAGCAACAGGAAATGAGGAAGACCACGATCCAAATGGGTAGACTCAATCAAGGAAGCCATGGCCCTGAGTCTGCAGGATCTGAGTAGGTCTGTTGAGGATAAGGTGATTTGGAGGTTTCTCATTCATTGTTTCACCATAAGTCAAAGTCAACTTCATGGCAATGAACAACAACAATAATGCAACAAAACAAAAGCAATGTGCTCTGGTTGTCAGTTTGTTGTTGTTATTTGCCATCGGGGTGATTTCAACTTATGGTGACCCAACACATGAGAGAGCTCCAAGAACTTCAGTCATCAACCGCCCTGCTCAGGTCTTGCAAATTAAGGGCTGTGGCTTTCTTGGTTGACTCAATCCACCATTCTCCTTTCCCCCTAACTGGCGTCTATTGTGTAAACATGATCATCTTTTCCAGTGAGTCACGCCACCTCATGCTATGCCCATAATGCTTGTCAGTAGGCTGGGCCCATCTGGGAGAAAATGATTTTTTTCCCCAATGGAGGAAGGGAGGTTATATTGAAATTCACTAAAGTTCAGGAAATAACCCCCCCCCCAATGTACAGAGTGTCTGGTTTACTTTATTTGCTTTAATTTTATTATAGTTCAGTTTTATTTCATCAGATAAGTACAGATAAGTAATCCATTAAACATGGCCCATTGTTGTATCCCACAGTACAGTGAATTCTGGTTGGAGTCAGAAAAGTATCTCACACTTTCGACAATGTAAGTTCATTTATTCAAGTGTCTAGACATTAAGAAAATTGGTGTCAAATAAGTGTGCTGTTCAAATTATCTGTACTCATGAAGGAGTACTTGTGAAAGCTTAAGAGAAGCCAATTATCCAAACCATAGTCAGGTTTGTTTTTGTTTTATTTTTAATTAAAAATATTTAAAACACAAGGGTGAGCCTGTGGTTTTGTGTCTATAGCAAAAAACTGTTTACTTGAATTGCTTGTAAAGGCTGAAGAAGACTTCCCACCTGAGATAGTGAAGAACTGCTGTCACTGTCAGCTCCCTTCTCGGTGATCCAAGTATAAGAGCAGCTCATGTATTTTTCGAACTTTGCTAAGAACTCTGTATGCATTTTTTTGTTCTTGTTGGTGTACGAAACATATATACCTGCAAGATCCTGACAGAGAACAGGTTGAAACTACAATAGAAACTGTGGTCACTTTCAATAAATAATATTTTGACTTCACCTGGATTTTTGTTAAGGTAACTGGAGTACAAACAAACAGTGCCATCTTCTGGTGAATGCTTGAATTCCAACAGACAGATAAAATACAAGTTATTTCAAGGCAAGCAAGAAGAAAATGTACTGTAGATGCTGCTAGGGATGCTCAATATCTATACTTCCCTGCTAGCATAATACTGCTGTAAAGCTAGACATATCTTGCTTCACCTTGAAGGTGGTAGTGATCAAATGGAAGTGTACTGGCCATCTTAGATAAGTGGAATTCCTCTTAGCTAAACAAAAAAAGCCAGTCTAACTGGCACCTAAATACCCTGAAGGCACCAGATCCTGTCTGATCTTGGACTTGGCTGGGTTGGTACTTGGCTGGAAGACTACCAGTGAATATTAGGTGCTGTAGGCTATATTCCAGAGGAAAGAAGTTGCAAAACCACCTCTAAGTATCCCTTGTCTTTTAAAACCATATGCAATTCATGAAGTTGCCAAAAGTAAAAAATAAATAAAATGCATGCATGCACATGCACATGTGCACACGCACACCAGGCTAACCTACCAGCATTTCTCTTGACTCCTTCCCTGCCCCAGGACATTCATATACTTAAACCAGTGACTTGGCACCAGTGTGTTCCTCACTAGTCAGTGGCTCACCAAGTTGCTCCTCCCAGTGCATTATGGATGGAACTGGTGGGAAAGGCCCTTGGCACAAAAACATGCAGCCAGCCCAGGCCATGCACTTTAGCACATGTTGCTTTGTTGCTCTCCATTGCACATACTGCGGTCTGCTTTGTGTGACATGGTGGTAGGGTTGCCAGAGTCAAAACTAGAAAGGGATCTTGTACCTTTAGTGATTGTACAGAAGGGGGAATTTCAATATTACGTGGTTGCATGATAATGAACACTTGCTGAAATTCCCTCGTCTACTCAAACATTGAAAATACAAGAGGCCTCTCCAGTTTTCACTCTGTCAACCCTACCTAGTGATGCCACTGTTGCCCTATGTTGTTGGTTTGAGCAGACTATGAGCCAGTGCTAGGCAGCGAAGTGAGCAAAGGAAGGTGAGGGGCTGGAGGGAAAGAGCAATGTGTGTCACACAGCTTGCACAGCTCCCCTTACAGTCCCCCAGGTGTGGTAAAGGAACAACTTGCTATTTGCCTCAGGCAGCAAAATGTCTTGAGTCAACTAGGGAAAGCTTTGACCATTCTATCCTTCTTGTAAATGTTTCCTGAGTCACATGGATAGCCAATGGGTAAAGCAGGATGCTAGCTTAAATGGACCATTGCTTGATGTAACTGGGAAACATTTATTTTCTTTCAGGGGCCTGAAATTTATTTCCTTTGCACTGTTCTAGGGTAGACTGCAATGTCACTTTTAGAGCAGAATAAAATCTGCTCCTTGAATCCCAGTGTTGGAAAAAAGATAGGGTACAATTAAAGTGATTGACTGACTGGATGTTTCCAAAACTTCTCAAAATTATATGTTGCGAATTGACTTTCTCCAGCCTGCTCTGAAAGCATCAATATTTACTGGAAGATTTCTGCATTTGACAGGGTTGGTCTGCCAAGGTGGAGAGCTTTGGTTCAAAATTGGCTTGCAGAACTTTACAAGTAAAATGCAACCAATAGCTCAGATTTATATGCAATCAGTGCTGAACAATCAAAAATGCACAGGCTTATCATTTTAATAGGTCCTTTTTTAATGACTGCCCCATCTTTATTCCTCCCACTTTTAACTGGAAAAAGATGAGGAGGGTCTTTCCCTGGGCTGTGTTCTTATAACTGTATGTGTTTTAGAAGATGGGAAGGCAGGACTTTGGGTCTCTCTGATGTCTTGAACTATAACTGCCGGAATTGCTTGCCACAGGCTGTACTGGAAGCTAAAAGCCTTGCCACTGACCAAAACATCTGGAGGACTAAAAGCCTCCCTACTCTGAAGTAAGACAAATATGGTCAGTCCAGTTAATTGCATGGCACATCATTGATAGATCTGTCATCCATGGATTAATCTAATGCAGTATTTCATTTTGTCCGTCATAAACCAACTACATATAAAATTTACCACACCATAAAAGCCAAGCATTATGAGAAAAAATTGATCTCTGTTTACTCCCTCCATACCATTTATAAGTTTGTGAATCCCAGGCCTGGTATCAAGACTTTCCTCTCAAAGAGGAATATGCTCTATGGCCCCAGCAATAAACCGATAGTCAACATTGCTGTGTAATCTTCTTGTGCCACATAGTGCAGATGCATTTCTCTTGTTGTTATCTCAGTGCAAGTCTGAAAGCAGGCAGACTATTCAGTGTGCTCACTGAAAAATACACAACTGAAATAAAATTAAACTGAAGGATAATGTTGGCAGCTATTACTTCATTTTAGAATGACATTTACCACAGTGTAAACTAAAAGCAGGTCAGAAGAAGCAATCTGCTTTCGAAAAATTCCTCTATAAAGGTCACAGATGTCTGAATCACTGTGTAATTACATTGTCTCCTTCAGTGGCCATTTATATACAATTGCTAATGATGGGTTCTTCTTCAGCCTGAGTTGGATTGAGAGTGGGGTACTCTCAAAGGCACCCTTCAAAAGCCACAGGGGTGCCTGGAAGCAGGGAAAGATTTGCCCATGAGCTGTGGGAAAACAACCTCATACTGCCTGTCTTATGGCCAAATTCTTCCGAGAGCTGTTTTGGAAGCCAGCTAAACTTGGGGGGGGGGAGGATGGTCCTTGTAGATGTGAGCAAATGCAAGAGGCTTCCTTGCAATACTTTATTTGAAGCCTGCTAGAAATATCCCTCCATGCCATCTGAACTGAGAACAAAGACAGTAAGATGCAGGCCTATGACTAGCATCTTCATTTTCCCTCTCCTGTTTGGTTTGTAACACCTTGCCTGATGAAGAAGCCAGTGAAGCTTCGAAAGCTTGCAATATGTATATTGTGCATTTTGGTTGGCCAATAAAGGTATCACTGTTTGGTGGATTTTTGACTGGATCGATCTGAAGCAGTATGTGTCACTGTTTGCACACCATCAGCACTAAAGCAGGCATGGGTCTGGAGGTCACCAAGAGCTCTTTGGTCCATATTTTCTGCAAGGACAAGTGCTGCTCTCCAGCAGAGGTCACCATCAATTTTAAAGATAGGATAGAGAATGTTTGTAGAATGAGCTACGCGTGGAAAAAGAGGAGAGAGAGAGTGCTTCAGTGCCCAAAAGGTAAAGCAAAGAGTACAAAAACTACTATTGATGAAAAAGACAAATTACTACCATCCGTGGGCCCTTGGTATCTGCTGGGGTTTGGTTCCAAGACCCCCATGGATACCAAAAGCCGTGGATGCTCAAGTCCCATTCAGTACAATAGCATAGTAAAATGGCACCCCTTATGTAAAATAGCAAAATCAAGGTTTGCTTTTAGGAATTTTAAAAAAAAATATATTTCAAACCATGGCTAAAAAATCCATGGATACAGAGGGCCAACTGTATGTGGAAGTTACTAAAAAAACAAATAAGTAATATGGACAGGACCAATTCAATTTTAATTTTAAGTCACATACAATTGTGTGATTAAAAACAGCACACAAGTGGTGGCTGGGTCCTATTGGTGTTCTCCACTAGCAGTCGCAATTTTTGCAGTGTTGCACAGTTGTGGGAAAGAAAAGAAAATCTGCTGGCCCCGCGTACCCTGTTTCTCCAGCATCTTATGTGTTTCATGGCCTTTCCTTGACTTTTCTTCCTTCCACCATTGTGTACTCTGGCACAGTTATCCCAGTATATTGAATGACCAGGATTCTGGCCTACGTTTGCATATCAAAAAGACAGCTATGCAAATACTGACTGGAATCCTGCATTGGGAGATGTCCATGTATCACATAGCTAAGTCTTTGCAACTAATGTCTCTCCATGCTATTCCCACAAACCACCTCATAAGCAACTCAGCTCCTAGTTTCCACATTGTTGGAGAGCAGGGGGTGTGAATAGGACTACATCCAGATGTTTCCTTGTAGTTGTACACACTGCAACAGGCATTAACAGAGACCAAGGGGTCCTTGGGAAGTCCCTAGTGTTGATGTCCTTGCACTGCATCCAGCTATAGGAAAAAGGGTCTGTGCCGCTTACAAGGTGGGTTTGGGGAGGATTTGGGTCATGATTGAAACAGAATTCCAATCTCTGCAATGACCAAAAAAGGGAATTGCAAGTTGGCATAAGTCCATTTTTTCCATCATAATTTATCAACAGGATTCTGGATATAATTTCCCTAAAGCTCAAGCCACTTAGGCAAATCAAATATTTGCAAAGGAGGGAATCTTCTTTTAAAATATTTCTAGCAAAAATAACGTCAGTAAATTTTAAATTCCCTTCCATGCCCCAGCCATTTTGTCCTCATCTTTCTGTCACCCAGCTATCATCACTCCGTCTCTTCAATCTTTGGAACTCACAGTTTTGATTCCGAATTTGTATATATTGTTTCATTGTACTCAAGCCAAAAGTGTAAAGTCACTTCACCTTAACAGGAGGCTGTGGGGCCTCATTTGGTCCTAAATGTTATTCTTCTGTATACCAGCAATTTCAGTTAAGTGCTAGACCAAATCTGTGCCTGTAATTGTATCTCAGAGAAAGAGAGAGAGAGAGATGATAGGAATCATGCATCCCTCCAGATGTTGCAGGACTGCAATTTCTTGCATTTCTCATCATTGACAAGGCTGGCTATAGCTACTGGGACTTCCAGTCCCACAATATCTGGAGGAACACATAATTGCCACCCTTGAGATATAGAAACAGGGAGCACATTCTCCAAGTGATGGTTCCTAAAGGAGAATTGTATCAGCAAGCTTTCTGATTGACAGAAGTGAAATAAAATGGGGGGGGGAGAGACAAAAAAAACCCCTTGCATTTCAAAACAGCTTGTAAGGGCTGAGTGTACTTACTCAGTGTGAAATGGTGACAATTGGAAAGGACAGAGGACAAAAAAATTGAACAAGACTGAGATTAGAATGGAGTATTTTTGGGGGGAAAGCCTAACTGGGTGGGCTATTGAATATACTGCAACATCACTAGTTACAGAATATGGTAATTTCATATTCATACGTGCCAAGAAAAATAAGAGGCTTTCTGGTTTCTGTTAAGCCTATGATTTCTGGCTTTCTGATATGTATCCAGATCTATTAATAAGTCAGCTTATTGGACTGGAAATGTCAGAGAGAATCTACCTAATTACACCTTTGGAGGTATTGGGAAATGATGTGTCTGTGTTTGAACAGGGCTGTAGCAATTATATTGGCATTAAAGATCAAATTTAAAGATCCAGTTGATAAACTGATCAAGAAATCAGGTGGTGAAGGGTCTGGAAACCATGCCCTATGAGGAGCACCTAAGGGAGCTGGGTATGTTTAGCTTGGAGAAGAAGTGGTTAAGAGGTGGTATGATAGCCTTGTTTGAAGGAATGTCATATTGAGGATGGAACAAGCTTGTTTTCTGCTGCTCCAGAGAATAGGTCCCAGAACAATGGATGCAAGCTCCAGGAAAAGAGATTCCACCTCAATATTAGGAGGAACTTCCTGACAGTAAGGGCTGTTCAACAGTGGAACACACTTCCTCAGAGAGTGGTGGAGCCTTCCTCCTTGGAAGTCTTTAAACAGAGGCCGGATGGCCATCTGTCGGGGATGCTTTGATTGAGAGTTCCTGCATGGCAGGGGTTTGGACTGGATGGCCCTTGAGGTCTCTTCCAGCTTTATGATTCTATGATTCTAAGATTTCAAAATATAGCTTAAAGTATTTGTTTCTTAAAAAGAAATTAGTATTTCTATATCTGACATCCATATGGCCCCACCCCAAACCATCAAACCTGTGGCATCTCTGATCACATTTGATTATATGGAAATGGAAAGGCACTGTTAAGGCATAAAATTAAAACAGAGAAGAAAGAGCAAAGCTGAATAACACTGTCTTGACACACACTCACATACAACTCCCACCATCCCAAAACCAGCAAAACCACTGTAAAATTAGCAGTGTTAAAGAGGAGAGATCTCTATAGTCAGACCCATAAAAACTCTGCACCTGAAAGCCAACGCAAACCTTGCTTGCTTTGCTAGCTGTTGTATAACAGTCCCTACATTTTCCTATCCATTCCTAAAATCCCTCTTCTGAACTGTTTTTCTAACCTTTGGGTTCCTAGAACCCTTGTTTCACTGGTGCCATCTTGATTTCAACTTCATCTACCACCTTCTCAGACCTTCTGCCTTCCCCATACCCTGCTTTCTCTGCTCTGCTTTTCTTGGGTCCTTATGACACTCCTTTTTTCTGTGATTTGTTATGTGTCCTCAAGTCAACTTTGATTTATGGCAACTCTGCCTTAGGATGTTTCAGAAAAGGTTTGCCTTTGTCTAAGTCTGAGGTTTCTACAGCTGGGCAGAGACTCACATCCTGGTTACTCTGAGCCCAGCTTTCAACCCACTACACCACACTAGCCCTCCTTTTGTGAAAACAGGGCAACAAACCCAATTACTACTAATTTCAGAGTTTTCACTGTCATAAAATCTCTTAGTGCATTGCAGTAGGTAAATGCATATGTGTACAAACACATGCACATAGACACGTTGATGTTTAACCAGAATGTGCCCACATAACCCTCTGTAACCATCAATGGGATCTGCATTTGCAAATTTTTATTTACTATCTGAACTTAAGAGGCTCTGGTTAAGCTGAATAAAACCTAAATAATTAGTTGGGGCTTTGTGTTCTTCAGCACAGAGATGTCAACATGACAAAACACTTTTGGTCAGTTGACATTGGTTTCAATGTCTGCAGTTGGGGCAGACATTGCACTCTGCATGATTAAGTCTGCAGAATCTCTCTTGAGAATGCTAGTCTAGTCATGCTCTAGAACTGTCATCTTATTCTTTATTAGACAGTGCTGTAAACATGACTTAGAGAATCTGAAAGGTTGTTCATCGAATTCTAATCTCAGAATTCCTGCTCCTATCACAAAAACACAGTCGTAAACCAGCTACAAGTGAGACTTCATTAATTTCCCTGTTTCCAATTTCACACAGCAGGTTTTACATCACTCATTATTCTTTTGGAAGGAACACACAATTGCAGCTCTGTAAGTGGGGGGAAAATAAGAGCATTAATTGATTTGGCAATTTTACTGATGCAGCTAGCAATTTAAATAAAAAGAGATAATTGCTAGAATTTTCCCTCAGAACAAAACATTAATAGATTTTGAAATCACATATCTATCCAAGTTTTATTCTTCTTACACCAAAGAACTCACTTACATTAATGTGGTGGTATCATTGTCACCTTTCAACCATTTTGATGTAAACCTGAGATATTAGTAATTTGTTCAAGGCTACCCCAGTGAGTTTCATTGCTAAGCATGGATTTCACATAAGGTATCAGAGTCAGTATGTGTAGTGGTTTAAGTGTTGGACCATAGCTCTAATGACCAGGGTTCAAATCCTTGCTGAGCCATGAGAACCCACTGTGCGATCTTGGGCAAGTCACACTCTCTCAGCCTCAGAGCATGGCAAAGGCAAACCCCTCTGAAGAAACTTGCCAAGAACATGCTGTGATAGGTTCACCTCAGGATCACCATAAGTCAGAATCAACTTGAAGGCACACAACAACAACAACAACAACAGCAGCAGCAGCAGCAGGTTTCCAATTTAATTCTAACACTTTGTCCAAAGCATCCCAACAGTCAAATTACCTCAAACTCTGGGTGTCACATAGCAGCCTGCCAAAACCTTAAATAAGGCAAGATCATGTCATAACCAACAGCATCAAAGATCATTGCAAAATCTATCTAAACATTTGAACTACTGGTTTAGATCCAAAGGTCAGTTTCAGCATTTATAAGATGCCTTCTGCTCATAAAAGTGGTGCTTTACATTTTGTGCTACAGTGCTATGAAGAAAAAGAAACTGAATCCAAAGAATATTCTTCCACTCACACAAGTGAAAATGCGAGAGCAGCTATAGAACTTACTATATAGGACAATTAACACTTCTTTGCATATATAGAACAAACCTACAGCTACATTTTTCTGATCACAGTTGTTTGGAGCTAACCCAGTTGCAAAGTTGGAATGAAAAGCACACTCCTAAGTTACCAATGTTTATTTTTGCCCTCTATAAAGGATGATTAATAAGAAAGAATGGCATTTAGAGTGACAAGATCCTGTTTCCTTAAGATAATATCGGATTCTGTCCGTCAGCCTAAAAGACAGCCACTTCCCAAGCAGATTTGCATGAGTAACATAGTCACAGAATCATTTTGCAGTACCTCTTTGACCTTTGTATCAAGCAAATATAGATTCCGCATGAAATTTAAATTATGAGGTCACAATAAAATTCTGTACTGCAACAAAATTCACAAAGAAACTGTACTCACAAGGAAACTCAGACATGTAACTGTGTCCTACAAAGAGCAAAGGCATAGTGTGTAGAGTTTATATGGAATAAAGCTCCATGTAAACTTTCAAACACAGGCCTACAGTCTTGAATCACAATCTTGAGAATCTATATGTTATATTCTTAGAAAGAAAGCTGAAATCCCCGGGAATTTATTTTAGACAACAGATTAGTCTGGTTATGTGAGAACTCTACATTGTTTTTTGCAGTGAAGTGTTCCTTTCAATAAAAACACATATTGTTCTCGTTCATAGCGGCATTTAGTTTTACCATTCAGATTATGATATAAGGAAAAGAAAATCTAACTCAGAGCAATTGTAAGAATGCACCTAGGAAGACTTCTCATTTGCAAAAGCACCTTTTTAAGAGGAAGGCCATAAAGGCAGCAACCAAGTGACATAGTTACCACCCACAAAGTACTTAATTTCCAAGTACTAAGGAAGAGGTTGACTGAATCGTGAACAAAGGTTTCAGGCCTGTTTTAAATCTAGGTCACTAAATTCAAAGACAAGTTCTGCTTAAGCAATAGTGACTATAAAATGACTAATGGAAGAAAATAACCCATTTCCTTCAGTAAAGCCTGCCTGTTTGTACCTTTAAAAGAGCATTATGTCATACTTTCAAGTAAGGGACCGTGCAGGAGAAAAGAGCTGGATTTTTGCTGAAGACAATTTTTAAAAATCCAGTTGTGTGGACAACACTACTAACTATAGTATTTGGAAAGGGTGCAGAAGTTTAAAAGATTGACAACAATGGGAGATGCTGCTCCTTGAAGCTTCAGAAAATTACTTTTTGAACTACCGTCCTGACACTGCCTGGAGGATTCTAGTAACTGCTGTCTAAAAAAGCATTGATGTTCAAGATATGAATTGGTCCTAGTGCGTTGATCTTAGGCTTTTCTTTGCACCTCCATGCCAGCCTTGCATAATTTGACATCTCTGCCCCAACACCATCACAACCTTGCACTGTGGTTGGTCCTGAGATTGAAATGTTTTCGCCTTCGATCTTTGCAGTATCAGGTAAGCAGGGGGAAAAAAACCAGATGATTTTTCAAGCCCTTGACAGGTCAGCCTTGAGCAGATTGTCTACATTTGACTTAGAACAGTGGTTCCCAACCTTCCTAATGCTGCAACCCTTTAATACTGTTCCTCATGTTGTGGTGACCCAAACCCATGAAATTATTTTCGTTGCAACTTCATAACTATAACTAAATAGGTGTTTTCCAATGGTCTTAGGCAACCCCATGAAAGGGTCATTCGACCCCCAAAGGGGTCCAAACCCACAGATTGGGAACCACTGGCTTAGAAAGATGTGCATAATAATGAGCTTCTGCTCTTCACACCTCGCTGTTTCCTATTCTAACCAATCCTTCTCTTTTCCAAACTTTAACTAAAATAAACTACATGTTTCGGAAAAAAAATTAGTAAATATCAAATTGCACAACTCAATCTACAAGATCCAGAAAATGCAAGCATTTAAAAAAACACTTATTTCAATGGTGAAAAACTGTGTAATTAATCCTCCATTAAAATCAATGGGATTTCAAATGGGTCCGTTGCACTCAAGGATGCTGTTTATACAAAGTAATATCATTTCCTCAGTGTGCGAAATGTGGACATGGTCATGAAATACAGTCTTAGCTTCGGCCTTCTTGTGCACACCATTCTATAAAAGGAATCTGTCCTTAAGTGCCAGAATGAATACTGCCAACAGTCAGGCAGCTATAATTATAATAGCATTCAAATGGAAGAACTGCCATTGCACATTCTTGGTAATGCTTATTTAAGTGGCTTACAAACATTTGTTATTTTGTCCCCTCTCCAGGAGGGGAAAATGGAGCTCAAGGTCCTGCAGTTCCTTTGGTAGCTGTCCCATTACCATTGTTGATACAGACTGTCTCATGCTGGTAACAAACCCACACTTGACCAAATTTCGTTCCTTCCTAACCTAAAATGACCAAAAGTCCATTTGTTCTCTCTGCACTTTTATACAGAGGCAGCCAGATAATGCTGAGTTGGGTTCTCCACTGCCTTGTTTGTCAGATGGCCCAATTCTCTGTCAAACTAAAATAAGATTTATGTAAATCCAATTAATTTTCATATTTGGGCATCTTATTTTATAGCACAATTAGATGAAATCCACAGACACAAACAGAACTGAATCCAATGTTAGTTATACCTAAAACAGGCTTACTGAAATCAATAGGACTTAAGCTAGCTAAACTATGTCCTATTGATTCCAATAAGTCTACTCTAACTTCAGCTGGATTTTTCCTATAATTTTTTGATTAGATGCTGATGTTAGTTACTTGGTTTTTTTCTATTTATTTCAAGGATTTATATCCCACCTTTCTCCCACAATGGGATTCAAGGCAGGTCCCAATGTTACTGCCTTCAGAAAGTAGCGTTTCAGTTTATGCCTCCTTCACAATTGTTAACTTATCACATTTTCCTTCTTTTCCTTCTTTGAACCGTTCACAAAACAGAATTGCTTGGGGATCCAATTTTTGGGGTCTGCAGAGACAGCAAGTGTGCACACACACACTGTCACTAAAGCTGTTGTAAATTGGGGAGAAAATGCATTTCAAGTAGAATTAATCCCAAACTTTCTCCTTCTAAAAAAATAATTACATGATATTCTTCAAGTGGAGGAGGGAGAATTTGCTCTAGTGGATTTCTGGTAAACAAGACACTTGTTTTACCACCTTATTAGTACCAAAGCCATTAACAGACATGATTGAATTTTTCTGTTTATGGAGATTGTCATGCTAGTTAGTCCAGCTTGAACATTTCCTAACAAGTGTTATAATGAGACAGGTCCATCCACATTTAACATTTTTTTAACACACAAAAATTAAGATTGGTACCATCCTCTCTCTCTCTCTCTCTCTATCTATCTATCTATATATATATATATATGAGAGAGAGAGAGAGAGACTGTGTTTGTGTGTAAGAAAGATAGACTAGGAAAGAGAGGATGTGTCAATCTTACATTTAGTGTCAAAATTATTATTATGTGTCTATAATTCTACTATGAAATTTCTTCTCCTTAAAACGTTTGGGATCATCTGGCTTAAACTGTGTTCCTAAAAAATGTGTTTCACTCACAATTTTAATTCTCATGTAGGTGGTTGATAATTTGAAATTTGTATCATCTATAAACTTTGCACAATTAACTTTTTAAAAATAAACTACATCCATCAGTATCATCAAACAGATGAACTCACATGCACAACATGCTTCTACAAATGATGGATATGGCTTATTTGTGAAGCACTGCAACTTAATACATCATACAAATTTCAAATTGTCAACCAAAGAATCAGAGGCCTGATACAGACAGCCACGATCCAGTCCTAAGGACTGGAGTGCAGCTTTGGTGCAACTTCCAGACTCTTAGGACGCATGCATCATTGAAACACCATACCTCCTAAGTGACCTGAAGCAGCTTTATTTTGGCTGTCTGTATAGGGCCAGAGAGTTCAAAGAGACTTCAAGGGTTATCCAGTCCAACCACCTGCTATGCTGATGCTCATCCAGCCTCTGTTTTAAAATCTTCAAAGAAAATGATTCCAACACTCTCCAAGTGATTGCATTCCACTGCTGAATGGCTTTTAATGTCAGGAAGTTCTTCTTAATGTCAAGATGAATCTCTTTTCCTATACAGTAATTTGAATCCATTGCTCCAGGTCCTGTTCTCTGGAGCTGTAGAAAACAAACAAATAATAATCTTAACAGTTTTATGGCTAGAATGTACCTATGTAAGAAATGTAGATTTAGCTTCTTTCTTTCTTTCTTTCCTGGACATTTTAAAACTGGACACTTCATTTGCCTATTTCAGCCAGGAAACACATTTTAAAAACAATGTTATGGATGAAATCCAAGCCAATGTTAATGGAGGAAAACAGTGCTGTGCTAGCAGAGTTCCTTTGGTTTTTCCAGCTGCACAAGAGGTACCACATTTATCCTTGTGGTCCTTCAACATGCTTCCACTTGTTCCACTGGGTTTGCAGCTAGTTCTTCAAACAGTTGCAAAAGTGGAAACTATGTTGGACTCATGCACAGGGTGGCCTCTTATGCATCCTCAAAGAACTAAAATGTTGCACAAAATGTTATATGCTAAGTAAAATTAACATATAGACATAATTGCTAAAATTTAAGTAGAAAAAAACCCCAATACAACTCACATGTGAAGGCGAAGGCTTTCATGGCCAGCACCCATAGTTTTTTGTGGGTTTTTTTGGGCCATGTTCTAGAAAGAGTATATTCCTGACGTTTTGCCAGCATCTGTGGCTGGCATCTTCAGAGAATGCTGGCCTTCAGAGAATTCTAGGCCAACATTATCTGAAGATGCCAGCCACAGATTCTGGCGAAACGTCAGGAATATACTCTTCTAGAACATGGCCACATAGCCCAAAAAACCCACAAAAAAAACCCCTATAATACAATTCACACATTGTGGAAGATTGTGACCAGGTGATTTATCTACCGGCTCTGCCTCCCATCAAAATTTTGTTGGTATGGTCTGTCCATAGTAGCCCTTGGTGCTCTTGTACTGCTGAACAGAGGTTAATCCACTTAGGTCTGCACAAGTCATCTTCCATTCCATCTAAAATGTGTACTATGCAATTCTGTGCCACCTCTGGACAGAACCAGTGAGGGCATAGTTTGTTGTGGGTTTGTATTTAAAATACATTTTGGGGAGGGCCCCCCTCCCAGTTCTATACACCAAGCCTTCTCACTAATAAAGACCATTTCCAACTTTGCAGCCCAATTCAATTCAAAACGTCTCTGTATTTTGACATGCATCAATACACACACCCACGCTTGAACTTCTGGTTGATATAGTCATTTGGTCTCTAACAAAAGAACAGCTATTCCCTGAAAGACTGTCATGTTCTTAAGGAAAGTCTTGATTAAACTTACATTTTGAAAATGACCTTTTCGCCGTGGCAGGAGTGAATGACAGGTATCACTGGGGAAATCCAGCTAAGTGTCATTTTTTATCCTCCATTTCATTTCTTGTTGAAATGTCATTTTCTCTTCATCACAGTCACAGGACACTCCAGGTCATTTGTAGTATCCAAATGGAAGAACCATTCATGCCTCTATAGAAATGTGATTTCCTACCCACATTTACCAAGACAGTATTTTCTCTACCAAACCCCAGCCCTTCCATCCTTTGATGACTTTGGGAGGATAGCATCTTCATTTTTCTCATGACAAACCTTTCTGCAAGTTTAATTCTGGAGTGATGTTACCTGATTGAGAACAGAAGGTACACTAGGACACCATGGCAAACCGCATGCTTTTTTTGGAGTTGGAATCAGAGTAAACCACATAGAATTATAGAATCATAGAAGATGGAAGAGACCACATGGGCCAAGCAATCCAACCCTCTGCCATGCAGGAACTCGCATTCAAACAGCCCCGACAGATGGCCATTCAGCCTCTGTTTAAAGTCCTCCAAAGGAGAGTCCACTACACTCTGAGGGAGTCTGTTCCACTGTTGAACAGCCCTTACTGTCAGGAAGTTCCTCCTAATGTTTTGGTGGAATCTTTTCCTGGAGCTTGCATCCATTGTTCCAGGTCCTGTTTTCTGGAGCAACAGAAAACAAGTTTGTCCCATCCTCAATATGGCATCCCTTCAAATATTTAAACAAGGCTATCATATCACTTCTTAACCTTAACATCCCTAGCTCCCTAAGTCGCTCCTGATAGGACATGGTTTCCAGATCTTTCAACATTTTAGTCATCCTCTTTTGGACACGCTCCAACTTGTCAACATCCTTATTGAACTGTGATGCCCAGAACTGGACACAGTATTCCGGGTGAGGTCTGACCAAAGCAGAATAGGTGGCGCTATTACTTCTTTTTATCTAGACACTATACGTCTATTGATGCAGCCTTGAATCACATTGGCCTTTTTAGCTGCTGCACCACACCGTTGACTCGTGTCAACAGCATCACTCATGTCGACTCATAGACCTCTGACAAACAGCCTCATAGACAGCAAAGTGTTATCTATCACTGTCTCCTCTGATTTTTACTTCTGACACCTCCTTCCAAACTCTGCTGCAGGAACTTCAGTAATAGCCACAGCTCCTTGTTCAAAGCTGGTCAGCAACCATGGCAATGGTTGATAGAAGAAAACACAGTGCATCATGTGTTTGTAGAAATCACAAATATTGGGATCACAGGCTCATGGGCCAACATCCAAAAATAACTAGGCACACCAACATTTTGCAGATGATTTAAAAGCTAAAGGGAGGGAAGCCACTATACAAATAGTTTTTTTAAAAAACCAGTACTGTACAACTCACATGTGAAGTCAAAGGCTTTCATGGCCAGCATCAATAGTTTTTGTGGGCTTCATTTTAATTAGCCACCACTTCCTTTCACATGATGAGTTGTATTTTCTGTCAGCTTTGTTTCCCCAATATTCTGATGACTATAGGGATTTTGCTGGTGAAATCCTTCATGGTACTCATCTAGTTCCTACCTTCTTCTACATCCACTCCTTTTTAAGGTTGCACTTATACATACCAATCTGGATATATGCCCTTGCTTCTCATCATGGCTTGGCTTCAGTGACTGGCTAGAGTCCTTCTCTTCATGTTCCGCCATTGCTCTGGACTTTGAGCAGGCGCATCTCCTGAAATTAATGCCCTTCCCCATAGCATCCCCTTTCCCTTGTGTGTCCTGTCTCCTTTATATTGTACGCCTTAGAGAAATAAATTGTACGCTGCTCTAGCAGCTTTTCTGGATGAATGACAGGGTATAAATACTATAAATAAATCGTTCCATAAGCAAAAACATTTCTGCCTTGGCTTTTATTAGAAGTCTCTGGGTAGTCTTGATTTCTGAATTGTATTTGTGAACCCATAGTCCTAGGTAGGTGCTCTTGACTAAGTGTTTTTGCTTATCTACAAAAATTTAATGATCTATTGCAACTCTGTTTCATTCTGTGCATCCAGTCACCATTTTTTCAGAGATGTGATTACAATAAAACTGTGATAATAGATCTGCAGTCTATTCAGGATATTTATCTGAAGTTTGGTTTTGCTGCAGAACAAACACTACAAATGAGTGAGAAATTTGTTTCATTGAATTTTGGATCACAACTGGTCTAATTTGAATTGCCTAGAACTGGACATAAATTGCAGTTGGGTGTCTGTATTTTTCCAAGCTGACATCTGATTCAGTTAACTACAGTAAAAATGCGCACATTTGAAAACTGTATATGTAAAATGCATGCAGTTTTAAAAACACATACAGTATAGTGAATGGGAGAAAATGCATAAAATTGATAAACATGCTTTTAAAAAAGGGGGCAGGGACAAGGAAATAACAGAGATTTTTATGTCAGAGCAGAAAGAAGAGATCTCAGTCTAATACAGTACAGACCTGGTTCTGAATGTGCTTTGGGGTGGACATTTGAGAACCTTGCTGGCCTTGAGTTTGTTGCTACACACTTTCCTCAAAAGCATATATTTACAGCATCCCAACCCAAATAATCAGCAAGTTTAATCAAGCAAGTAGCCTTGAGGAGTGTCTCTGTACATAAAACCATAAACCTCTCTCTTTTATGTCTACATCTTTCTCACTGCTAATATATTCACAGCCTCTAAAATGTGTACAGTGGGACCTTGGTATCCATGGACATGCCATCCGCAGATTTGAGCATCTACAGATGGCAAGCCCGAGTTGTCCCCAATGGTGGTGCATGCATGCATGCAGCTGCACCACCATTAGGAACAATGCGACTGAAGTCCTCCACCCACCCACCCACCCTTGTTTCCTCTGAGGCTTCTGCCCCAGGCTTGGCTTCAGAGGCGGAGGCCAGAGCCCATTGGCTGAAGCGAGCCAAGGCTTAAGTCTCCCCTCGCCCCCAAGCCCAACACCCAGGATGGAACCTCCAGGCTCTGAGACCCAGGCACTAGTGCCAGCTCCCTCGACCCAACAGATTCCAGCCTCAGTCTCTGAACCTCCCCGAAGCCAAGTCTGCAGCATGAGCCTCGGAGGGGGAGAGAGGGAGGACTTCAGTCCCATTGTTCCTAATGGTGGTGCTGCCATAAAGGACAAGGGAATTTGAACATCTGCAGATTTTGGTAACCGACTGTACTTGCAATTTTCTTAAATTTCTTCTTGCTAAGCACATATTTGCTTATTGATTCACTTCTCCCAAAAACAATTTCCACCCACAAGGCGATTGAAATTAGAAGTGTCAAAGCCAAGCCAGACCTGAATTTCCATAATCAGTCTGTTCATATATTGTAATGCATTACAGCTGGCTCTTGTACTGAGATGGAAAAGAGAGAAGCACCAAAATATAGTGATTGCGAGCACCTACAGTTTGGCTATACACTACAAAGAAAGCAGGGCTACTGTTGTATAATTTGCATTTAGTTTGCTCATAGTGAATGCAGGAGCATTTACCATTCTGCTTTGCAATACATCCTGAATGAATGCCACTTTGTTATGAACCTTTGCACCTCCATAGTATAATGTGGGTAGTGCTATTAATAGTCAGAAGAGCTGAATCTGCAGAGAAAGGATGTGGGAGCAGGAGAAAAATGCAAACCACAACCTCTGTTTTCATAGAAATATGTTTATTTTTTTTTATAAAAAAAGTCGTAACATTCAAAAGCAATGCTTATTGTACAGTATAAAATTATTGTAACATGGGCCTCTAAGTATTTGTTGAACAAATGTTGCTTTGCATTTACAGATTTGCGAGATTTGTATATGATAAAATGTCTGTTGAAAAATTACATAAATACTCTTTAAAAATATCTTTGGTCCTTTGTATACCTTCTGCAATACCAGCCACATTGTGTTAATTTCTTTCCAAAGCTGCAGCCTTCAAGACGCATATTGCTACCACTAGCTCATCCCTTCATGCAAAAACCAATGTTTTTCTCTCTGAAATTTATAAACTGACATAGGAGAGAATGCCCAAGAACAAATGGCTTCTGGAGTAAAGCTCAGATGTGAAAAGCACCTAAAATTATCAACAGTTGTCGTTTAATAATGTATATGACCCTTGACTTCTCAGTAACACTGATAAGATTAATCAAAAGCTATTAAGTTAATATTAATCAAAAGCTATTAAGTTAATAAAAAACAAAGAAATATATCACATTTGCTAGTGGCAAATAGTCATTTTAGCTGCTGTTTTTCCCCCACTGGGATTAAGAAAGTGCACCAGTAATCCATATCTGTACAAACAATTTTCAAACATTAAATATACATACAGTCAGATTTTAAATATTTGTATCAAACAGTTTAGGACAAATATAAATTACAAAACTTTTCAAATAAAAAATTACATCTGAAATATAACTTGATATTACAGAATACAAAAATACCCATTTTACCTTTATGGAAACTATGCATTTGCAAGGTCTGGCAATGAAACAATGCTGAGAATCTCTTAAGAGCACTTTTCAAATTGTATGTTTGTTGCTTAATATATGGGACTTACAAACTCTACCTGCAATGACAAATCAACTGCAGAACTAAAAAATGAAAAGAAAAAGATGGACTTAATTTCCAATTTAAAATTTCTTGTCAACCTCAGATGATTTTATTAGGTGGTGACCAAGACATTTTTCTAAACTATGAATAGAACATATTGTGTACATCCATCATATGGAATGCCAGAGAAACCTTTTAATGACATGAACATAAGGGAGGGAGGCTAAAGCTCAGTGCTAGAACACAGATTTTGCAAATAGAAGATCCCAGACTCAATTCCTGTCATCTCCTATTTAAATCTGAGGCAGTGGGAATGAGCCAAAGATGTTAACAAACCACAAGCAGAATAGACATTCCTGAGTTAAATGGACCAGTGATCTGATTCAGTTCTTCAGGCCAGGTATAATCCAACATGGCATTGAGAGTGCATACACACTCTTCTTCTTCATGCATAAGGGAATGAAAATTAAAGGTTCAAACCAGACTAACTGGGTTAACAGCCAGGCTTGGTGAAGTAAATTTAAGTAAACCACTTTTTGCCAAATATGAATATGACAACAAAACACAGGCTTTCCAAATGGAAAGACAGAAGGTTCACTCATGCTCTCTTTGAGCATGAAAGGGAGGAGAGCATGCTAATAATAGTTAATTATGGTTTGTGGTTACATCTGAACCATTGCTGAATACACTGTAGCTTTACAAGTTCAGTATTTCTATACAGGTATATGGAAAATCTACACAAATCCAATCTAGACAAAGAGGAAACTGGAATAGTAGAAGAGTTCGTGTAACTTGGATCAAAGATTGATCAGAATGGGGACTGCAGTCAAGAGATCAGAAGAAGACTAGGAATGGGGAGGGCAGCTATGAAAGAACTATAAAATATTCTAAAGTGTAAAGATATAGAATTGAGCATGAAAGTTAGAATTGTACAAGCCATGTACAGATGCAAGAGCTGGACAGTGAGGAAAATGGGTAAGAGGAAAATAAATTCCTCAGTGGTGCTGCAGAAGAGTGCTGAGGATTTCGTGGACAGCTAAAAAGACGAACAAATGGGTCTTGCAACAGATCAAACCTGAAATCTTTTTGGAAGCCAAAATGATCAAGTTAAGATTGTCTATCGTACTTTGGCTGCATCATGAGACGGCATGACTCACTGGAAAAGACATTGATGCTGGGAAAGTTGGAGGGATGTAGAAAGACAAGAAGACAACATATTCTATTAAGTATGAACTCTATTAAGAAGGTCTTGGATATGAATTTTCAGGACATAACCAGAGCAGTGGAGGCTAGGGAGTCTTGGAGATGTCTCATCCACAAGGTCTCCATGACTTGAGATCAACTTGTAGGCAGATAACAATAACAATGTATGACATAGTAGGTATACTGAAGGAAGATGTTTACCAATCTAAGCATGTAAAGTCTGAAAATTTATAAACTGAAGACTTAGAAAGTCCCTACCCATCAAATCATATTTTAAAATTGTTGTGAATTTGCTTTAATTAATCAAGAATATTCAATGCCTTAAAGATCACTGATTATATGGGACTACAAGAATATCTCATTTAAAATACAGTAGCTAGAATCCTTCTGTTGTCTTGCACATGCATTGTTACCCTACAAAAACAGTTGGTCACTTTTGTCCAATGTGGCATACCTGCATTCAGTTCTAGGGTGCAGAGGTAGAGTTGTGCTGATGGGCATGCCCACTGCATGTGATGTGGATGTACATAGGATGCACATTTGGTTATGCAATTGGTGGCACATTTGAGCATGTGTTTCATTATGCAATACTCCCATTCAACACAAGGACTGCATAGGGCAATCAAAGCATAAATCTGAAGATTTATGCTAGTCCAAAAGCATCTTATGGACCACAATTGTTTACTCACAGGGTGGTTGTAAAGATAAAGTACTAAGAAGGAGAGCCACATATGCTACCTTGAGCTCACTGGAGGCAAGGCAGGATATAAATGTATCTAATAAAATGAAATAATAAATGAAATCAATTGTCAGTATCATTACATTGCCATGCAGTCAATTACCCCATACTTAAGGATCATCTAGATAGGATTTGCCTCCTTTGTTGACCTTACATCCCAACAGAAAATACACCTACATGATGTAGTCAGTAGGACAGCATGTCCAATAAGCAGTCAGGGAGAAATTCAACCTTCGACCTTACAATACAGCTTAGCCCAAGGGTGAGGAGAAGATAATGAAAACCATTAAAGGCACATAGGTATAAAATATAACATACATAACATGCAATTCTGCCTGCAGAAACATTGGTAGGAAACTGATATTTTCATCATGGAAAATATTTTTAAAAGGACATAAAACAGTTTCATTGCTAATCAAAAATTCTAACATTTTACCCTGAATTGAGTTTCTAGAAACCAATACGCTGGGCAAAATACAATGCTCTTTTCCCAATGTTTTGGTTGCCAATGCTTAATACTTTTGAAACAGTGCTATCAGATTATTTTGCAAAGTAACATACAAAACATAATTTGAAAATATCTACATCTAAATCTTTCATCAAAATTGTGAATTTCTGTTGGTGTTGTAAGAATAAAGAAATATAGTGTGGATTAGGTCCAGAACTTTTGTAGCACCTTTGAGACTGACTGAAAGAAAGAAGCTGGCAGCATAAGCTTTCGTAGACTTAAGTCTACTCCCTCAAATGCATTTGGAAATAGACTTAAGTCTATGAAAGCTCATGCTGCCAAACTTCTTTCTTGCAGTTAGTCTCAAAGGTGCTACAAGAATTTTCGACATAAGGAATATTCCACATGGTCAGCCAGTTAGAACATTTTTTGAGTTCCATGTACATACAACCTACATACTGAATCTTACAGACTAACACGGCTATATCTTTGAACTTCACTTGAAGTATTGCTAACTTAGGCCTGTTACAGACTGCCAAAATAAAGCTGCTTCAGGTCTCTTTGGAGGTATGCAGTTTAAATGATGCATGCATCCTAAGAATCCGGAAGCTGCACCAAAGCTGCACTCCAGTGCTTAGGAATGGAGTGTGGCTCTGGTGCGACCACCGGACTCTTAGGACCCATGCATCATTTAAATAGCATACCTCCAAAGAGACCCGAAGCAGCTTTATTTTGGCAGTCTGTAACAGGCCAAAGTTTAGGACTGCAACTTTGAACTCAATCCAAGACATACATACATGGAAATAAGCCTCACAGAACTGAGTTGGACTTATCTCTAAGTAGACATGTCTAAGATTGCTCTACTTAGTTACCATAAAATTAATGGTGCAAGTTATGTTTCCACATTGATTTCAATAAGGCCTAAGTATGGCTCATTTAGTCTGGAAGGAAGCCTTTATTTTCTGCACAGCACAAAATTTAAAATGCATTTGGATTTTAAAGTGTTTTTACAACCAATAGTTTTGATGATATTCTGGATGGGCTGCCAATTTACATTCACATACTATTCCAAGTCCACAAGCCAGATCACCACAACTAAGATATGAATTAAGCAATGAAATTACGTTTTGGGACTGAACCATCCGAACTCTATGAGTAGAGCTGCAAGTGGTTGTGGGTAAGGCTGCCTGGTAGAAATTGTTATTCATGTACAACTGGACCCCACAAGCTGTTAACCATCTCTCTTAGCTACTTTTATTTTGATCCAGCTAAATAAACCTGAACAATTGTCAAGCAATGCTCAATCAATATCCCTTATTTTAAAGGCTCCAAAATAAGTTCCTTCTGGAGAACGATCCAATAAAGAAGGGTATGATACCTGGATACTTACTACTTCACCAGATTTCAGTTTGAAAAAGCCCCCAACATTTACAGAATAAAAATGAAATTCTGAATCTCCTGACCAATTCTTTGTACTCCCTCCCTTCATCAGGACCACAGAGTTTTTCCTTTTAACATCAGTTTTTGTCACATACAGCATCAACTGCAGAGTTTGTCCAGTTAAGTTCCCCACAGCTTCATGGTGTCTAAAGCATACACTGGCATACAAGTAATAAAAGCCGTCATGATTGGCTATTAATTTTCCATCACTGAATGTCATGTTTAGTACGTTTGCCCAGCCTTTGTCATGATGCCAGGATGTAAGATTCACTTTACCGGTTCCTAAGAGAAAAACAGATTAGAAGAAGAATTATTTTTTCTTTTTAGGTTTATTCTCAACATAAATGATGCAGCACATGGATAATCATCTGCAATGGTCTGCAGCCATTAGCCTATCTATCAAAAGGATGATTGTCTGGCTGGCTGGCTGATTAACTGACTGACTGAATTTTATATCCCACCTTTCTCCAAAGATAGGATAAAGCAAGTCATGAAGATAAATTTCACTTCAGCCATTCCTTAGTTAAGCGTGGCCCCATATGTATCTGCATCTTTACAGTAGCAAATAAACTACAGAAAATGGGTTGCACAGTAACAGTTAACTGGATGGATAGCCGCCCCAGTTTGGGCCCTCTACAGTTTTAGACAACCTATGCAGTTAAGCGCTGGTGTGGCCACTAGTGTGGTAAAAACTATCTGATTCCACCTATACATAAAAAAGGTTATATACTGTATATACTCATGAATATGTCTAGACATTTTAGTCAAAAAATTGACCCGAAAAACCTGAGTCGACTTATCCACAGGTCAATGTAAATGCCATATGCCACCTCTTACCAAAAAAAGCAACCAGCCTCTGATGAAAGGTAAGAGCTTAATCTGTTTTGGAAGCACTGATTCTTCTCCATTCTCTCATCCATCCAGCCTTTAGTTTGAGCACAAACAGTGATGCCTGCTTGAATTTTGTAAGTTGTTTGGCATTGTTTTCCTTTACTTCTTCCTTTATATCCTTTACTATATGTGCCTAAGTTTTACCCTTGACTTATCCATGGGTCATATCAAAAACCATAATTTTAGCCCCAAAATCTGTCTTCAACTTATAAATGAGGTCAACTTATAGTCGAGTATATATGGTAAGCTGATTACTTTGGAAGAAAATTAAATAAACATCTGCCATTCAGCCAATCAAATAATGAATTCAATTTAAATGAAAATCTGTACTACCAGAAATCTGACTATAGTGGCTTTTCAGAGATATTGAAGGATGTGCAAGATGATTCACCACAGTGGGGATTAAATTGTTATAACAGCACTAAAATGATCCCCCGTATAGCAATAAGCATCTTCACTTATTTTGTTTTTGTACACATGAACAAAAAAATTCAAAGGTTTTTGTTAAGATTTTGAGCTTTTTTGTGCATTTCTTAAGACTCTTGGCATTTTGGGACTTCTCTTTACAAACATTTCATTTGTGTAAAAAGCAATGTACTTTGTATAATTACAATTTTTGCATTAAAAAATTTCATTTTGCACAAAGATGGTTTTGAACAAATAAAATGTTTGTAAAGAAGCAACACAATGTAACAAGAAAAGATAAGAAAAATAGGCGAAACCTCTCATTATCAAGACAGACTTTCTTATTAAGGATGAGAAAATACTTTAACAATATTTTCATTTCTACAAGTGCAAAACTGCTGGTAGAAATGATTAATCAACTACTTGTTGTAGACAATTAATGTATCACCTGAATCTATGAAAGCTTGGAGCATGCTATCCTAACCTTTGCAGATATAAGATGTCAACTGTCTAGAATTGTTCAAAAGACAAATAAATCAAGCAGGAAGATAAAATCATCACACCACTTTTGAAAGCTAGATTAAAAACTTTTGAAGCTATACTCCTAGGTAATAGGACAACATTTAGCTCCAGATTTTAGCATCACACTAGGAAAACAGCAAGCTTTAGATAATCTCATGATAATCTCATGACTGAGGAAACATGATTGTCAGAATACAGATGATCTGCTTGGTGGCTCAGAGATCTTTGTCAGCCTGATGCCTGAATTCAGTTTTAGAGATGTTATGGGTATCACATGCCATTTGTAGGCAGAACCAAAGCTATAACAATGGGACCAAAATACCAACATATTTAAACATTAAAGCTCTTGCTGCCATTAACTAAACCTTAGGAGAGGCATTTCAGCCTTTTAGAATTTGGAACATGGAAGAACACCCTGCGCAAAAGGTGAGAAACCACTGAAAAATGATCTTTTGCAAAAGGAAGAATGACCTTCTGGGAAACACAACAGACCACACTATCCCCGGAAGGGCATGATTTTGCAAGTGGTCTTCCCCCATTTTAAACAGTTCCTAAAAAAAGGCAGACTGTATTTTTAAGTTCAGCATTCATATTCGAAACTTTAGTCTTGAAACTCCTGTCAGCTACTTTCTTTTCTTCTACTAACCAAATATTTGCCAAAGTATTTTAGTTTCTATCAAACAAAACACAAGAAACAAACCAATATCTGAATATGACTGAACTTGGTAAGGACAGCAAATGTGTGTTCCTGCCCCATACATTAGGATCTTTGCTGCCCCCCTGACATTTTTAATGGCATACCTTACATTTTTTGGATTCTTTCAGCCAGCCACTCACATAATAACTGTCTGCCTGGAAGAAGACAAGCCCTCCCTTCATCCTCCATCTTGAGGGAGAGAGAGGCAGGCTAGCTCCACCAGGCCTGCCTGGAAGAAGACAAGCCCCCTCCTCCGGTCCATCTGCCTTGGTCCAGGCTTCAGAGGGAGAGAAGAACTGCTGGACCTGATCCCCTCCCTCCCTCACCATTCCCTTCTCCTTTTGTGTCATGTCTTTTAGATTGTAAGCCTGAGGGCAGGGAACCATCTATTATCCCCTCTGTTGTAAACTGCTCCGATTCCCAGTGATTGGGCGGTATATAAATAAATCCTATTGTTGTTGTTGTTGTTGTTGTTGTGTTAGATAGTTTACCTGAGATGGCTAATAGGGAACTAAGGGAGGGGGCTAAACCAGGAGGCCTCACATGGAATTTGTCACTCTTGAGAAATCCACAGCTTCACAAGAATTTGGACTGAATAGAATAACTGTTTAAACCTCTAAGCTTGATCTCCCAAATGTGTATGAAGACTGTAATTGTTAGGGTCTCCAGGAGAAAAATGGCCATAACTATCATTTATCAATTTAGAAATGCAAATTGTGAATGCAAGCGAAGATTTTTTCAAACACTGACTTCTGATTCTGTTTTGCTATATGGACGTAGACCATGGTTTTTTATTTTAGCAGTCACACCAAACTATAGTTACACTTCCTTAACTATTGTCTGGTATGATTATTTATACTGTCAAATTCAGACATCAGAGACAAACCTGTGTTGATCTGGGAAATCAGTGTGCAAAGGGATCTTGTAGCATCTTTGAGACTAACTGTGCAAAATAAGTTTTAGCATAAGCTTTTGTAGACTTGGTCTGCTTCCTCAGAATATAGACCAAGTCTATGAAAACTTTCACTGCAACTTCTTTCACACAGTTAGTCTCAAAGGTGCTACAAAATTCAGACACAACAGTGATAGTAAAATGTCATTAACCTAATATAACTTTGAATCATTAAAAAATGAACTTACCAGCTGGAATTTTATTGCCATCAATGATGAGATGTGCAAATGGTGGTTTGTCAGGTTTGTTTTTCTTTGGTAAATCCAACCACGATACTCCCATTATAGCTACAGATAAAAAATCTCATTAAAATCACCAGAGAAAACACTTTAACTTAAAGATTTCCAATAATGCATTGCCTATTACTTACATTTTTCTGATCTTGACTGGTCCTTCCCAATAATAATACGCTGGACTTCCTGAAAATGAAAGAGGCATACATTTATTTATTTATTTATTTAAAGGGGAGAGTCACAAGTATGTTTTTTGCAAATCTACAGTACTGCACTATTTAATTTCAGGAAATGTCAGGGTTCATTCTAGCTTGCCAATACCACCCTCAGGTCTGGAAGTACCTTATATACTTCCCTGTGTGGAAGGGAACAGGGGAATTTGTGAATGTGGACCCCCACAACAGCTTATGCCTGTAACATGTGAACAGGGTTATACTGTATGTGACTGACATTGAGAATAAGATCAGAATCAAGATCTTGCAGGAAATCCACTGGTTTCTATCTTTGCAAGTCAGGAAGGAAACCGAAAAGGAAACACAGAACTACTGGTTAATAATGTTTACAAGCAAGCTTCAGGAATGGGTCTAGTGAATCTTTGTAACACATATTGCCATTATTACTAACAATGCAAAAAGTTGCATTGCGAGCAAAATTTGCAGAAACTTAGAGTTGGAAAGCACTGCAAGAGCCAACCCCCCTGCCATGCAGGAATACAAAACTGAAATACTCCCAAGAGATGGCCATCTAATGCCTATTTAAAGATCACCAAAGGAGACAACTCTGTCATTCCCCAAGGCAACCTATTTCACTGCAAACAGCTCTTGCAATCAAGTTCTTAGTGACATTTAGGAGAAATCTTTTGAATCCTGCTATCTGAAATGTGTAGAAGAACAACACTCCCATTTAGCACCTAATATTATATAGCATAATTTATCACAAACATCACTGAAAGCAGACTAAGCTCCCATTATCTGTATATTAAGGCAATACATTTTAAATTTTATGAACACAATTATATAGCTACAAGAGTAAAAACTGGGCATATATATATGGAGCTCAACGAAGTGTTCTAACTGGCTGAACATATCTGCAACTGTACACAACTTGAAATATTTCTTATATAGAAATCTTGTAGTACCTTTGAGACTAACTGAAAGAAAGAGGTTGGCAGCATGAGCTTTCACATACCTAAGTCCACTTCTTCAGATGCATTTGGAAGTGTACGAAAGCTCATGCTGCCAATTTTTTTCTTTTAGTTAGTATTAAAGTCAATACAAGCTCTCTCTATACACTGATCTTACAGACTAACATGGCTATATCTTTTCTTAGAATATTCCTGTCAGTGATTAAGTAGAAGAAACCACAGGAGGATGTGAGAAAGTAGGATCTTGCTAGAGATAAGCTACTGCTCTTTTCTAGTTGCAAATAGAGCAACAAGTTTACTACACGCAGCATGGGCAGACAAATTGCAGCCCTCCAGTTGTTGGATTGTAACCCCAATTATCCTTGACCGGAATAAGGGCAACTGCAGTACAACAATATCTAGAGGACCATACTATGCTCAGCCCTGCAGCAGAGCAAATGGTAAGTCACATCAGTGAACCCATTCATATCACTATCATTTTATTCTATTTTGACTTAAGATTTCTTTTCTTTTCATTTTTAATGGAAAGAAAGTAGACTGCAAAGAGGGCAGTCCTTCCATGGCTGAGGGAAAAGTGGAATATCAGCTGATCATATTTTTTTGCAAGTGTATTCAACTTGTCATCTACCACCATTTTCAATTTTTGTAACTGTTATAAGTACAAGAGCCCTGTCTTTCCTGGGCATTTGGTTAACCTCATAGAGACTATAGCAGAAAGAAGGTCATGAGTGCTTATAACACCTTAAAATTACCCGCATGTTCAGGCTGTGTTAGAGATGGGTGTTTTCCAAGAACCCATTGGGGAGCACAAGCTAGCCCAGGTTGGCATGGGAAAGGACTTGCTAATGATTCTGGCACACTCAGGAAGGAGCTGTATGTGCATAAATTACTATTTATGATGGAGGCAAGGTTAACCTACACAGGCCAATACCCTCCCTTGTATTTTATTTTAAAAGGGTGAACCATTCTGAAAACTGTTGATGTTAGCTGCCCTCTGAGTCAGGGTGACCCTGTGGATAAGGCATCTATCTCCAAGACCCCCTATCCTCAACTGCTCTGCTGAGGTCCTGCAAATTTATGCCCATAACCTCTTTGGTCAAGTCTATCCATCTGGCATGTGGTCTTCCTCTCTTTCTGCTGCCCTGTATCTTTGCTAATATTACTGTATTTTCTAGTAAGTCATGCCTCCTCATGATATGACCAAAATATGACCGCCTCAGATTCGTCATCTTGGCATCCAGGGAAAGTTCCAACTTGATCTGGTCCAGAACCTATTGGTATCTATGGTATTCTCAGCACTCTTTTCCAGCACTGCATCTCATATGAGCTGGTTTCCTTCCTATCAACTTTCTTAACTGTCTAGCTCTCACATCCATACATGGGGATGGGAAAAACAATGACTTGAACGATTCTAATTTTAGTGTTCAGTTATACCTCTTTACACTTTAGGATCTTGTCTTGTTCTTTCATGGCTGCCCTTCCCAATCCTACTCTTCCTCTGATTCCTTGACTTCAATCTCCATTCTGATCAACGTTTGATTGAAGGTATGGAAATTCTGTAACTATTTCAATTTCCTCACTGTCTAGGTTGAAGTTATATAGTTCCTCCATGGTCAATTATTTTTGTTTTCTTTATATTCACCAGCAAACCTGCCCTTGCACTTTCTTCTTTGACCTTCTTTATTATTTGTTCCAAGTCAGTGATGTTTTCCACTAGTATTATGGTATTGTCCATATATCTTAGGTTGATGTTCCTTCCCCCTATCTTCACTCCTAAGTCTAAGCCTGCTCTTTTCATATTTTCTGCGTACAAGTTGAACAAGTAGGGAGATAGAATGCACTCTTGGCTGAAACCTTTGGCAATTGGGAACTAATCTGTTTCTCTATATTCTGTTCTAATAGTAGCCTCTTGTCCTAAGTACAGATTTCTCACAAGGACTGTCAGATGTGTTAGCACTCCCATGACTTTAAGAGCCATGCATAGCTTTTTGTCATCTGTCCAGTCAGAGAGAGAGTATTTTTTCTTGAATGCAAACCATGAACTGCTTTACAGAAATCACTTTCATGCACACTGACAAATTTTATAAACATAGTATTTACAACCCATTTATAAATGCTTTAGGACATGATATACATTAATTTATTCTGGGATAAACCAGGGTTGGGCAACATGTAGCCATTTGAATACTGCTAGACTGCAACTCCCATTAATTCTATGCCTAGTCCAACAGCATTTGGCCTCCATATTGCAGGTAATGGGACTGTGTCTAAAAGAAAATGGCTTGCCTTAGGCCACTTAGTAAATTAATGGCAGTTGCAAGATTTGTACTGATAATATGGTAATTTTATAATTCCCCTACAATAGAAATGTCAGAGTCTACCTGCAGCCTTAACATTTTTTGTATTTTTCTTTTGCATTCTTTTTTTAAAAAAACTTATTAAGAAATCATTTCCACAACATTTCTCAAACTATATACTGTATTGTTTATAATATATCCATAAAAACCAGGACCTATTTGCACCTTATCTCTACCAATAATAAGGTCAACTAGTGGACTTTAGGCTTACACACTTGCCTCTCATTCTTTCATTCACACCACACACAATGCTTTCAGTCAGCTGCAAAGATCAGACTCTTAACAAGCATCTCTTAAGCACTCTCATATATGTTAATGATTCCTCATGAAAAGCCAGCCTGGAGATCTAAGGCATTAAGTATTTTGTTGCCATGTGTAAGACAGGTCCAGGCCTGAGTTTTCTGCAAGCTGAAAGGATCTGGGAATCCTGCCAAAGGAAGGGAGAATGGAAATTACTCCATGAACTAAGCCATGAACTAACTGCATTTGCCAATTTCCTGAGAAAATGGTACATTTTCCTCCATGTGGTTTGTGACTCTAGGGTATCAAGGGCCTTCTAAAATCTCATGCAAGAAACCAGCAAACCAACTACAAGAAAGAAAAACATTAGATAATATTTAGTTTGAATGAATTTGATAAACCAGGAAATTTATAAATACATGCCAAGCTACAACAAAGAAAAAAGACACCATAATCTTCAACATGTTTAAGTGGACGTGCAACCCACTGATTTCAGCAAAGAAAAATAAGTTGTATCTAGATGGCATTTTGCATTTTACCATCATCTGAACGTGCCCAAAGGATCCTCCCACCTTTGAATCTGTGGTGACTATCATTGGCCTTGGATACTGTTCTTTTGCTGAGGGCTACAAATTTGCTGGGCTTTTTGCACACTGTTTTAATGTTTTCTTCTGCTACTGTATTTTGCTTCTCATAGAAGCCAGAATTAACTAATCATATTTTGTTAAGTGTGAGACGGTCCATCTTGATCATCTGACATGGGGGCTCAATATAACCAGATGAACCACTGCAGCCCCCAATTCTTAACACCACCCTTTGACTCCTACTAATCCCATCTTATTTCTTGCATAGAAAACACCACATCTAACAGCGCAGATTTATCCAAGTGCTGCAAAAGTCACAGGATGGAATGCATGCTTATTTGTCCATTTCTCTGACACAGGGAACTAGTTACCTCTAGAAAGATGCAAGAGCCCCCTGATATATTCAGGTGATCATAAAAAGAGCAATGCTTTACAAGAAAGAAGCATTTTACTAGGACAACAGGGGCTAAACTTGTTCACTATTACTGTCAGCAAGGACAAATGCCACTGACAAGTCACTTTATGTAAGCCTGGCAACAATATAATAGATGCATATAGAGGCATTACTGTACTTTTTCCAAAACACAGAAGCCAAAGCCAACTCATGCAAGAATGCAAACACACAACTACATGTGGCTGTGTTAAAGGTCAGCCTTCTCCAGTGCAATTCAGACAACATTTCTCTTTAAACTTTGAACTATTCAAATTAAAACCTACTGCCATAATTTTTATTAGCAGAAGTGTTAGGACGTTAGAATCCCTGAAAGGCAATCAAGAGGAAATGGACCAAGAGATTCCTGCGCAAGGGGCTAATCGGAAAGAGAATACATATCAAGTGCCTAGTACTCTTGTCAGCTCTTAAACAGCCCTAGATTAGATTGTAATTACATTTAAACAGAGCTTAATATGCAGTGATGCATAAGAAATCAAGTACTCTGAAGACCCTTTGGAAATTGGTGAACTCATCCTTGAAACATTTGGATCACCCTTGCTGCCACACCGTTTCACATAGAATAAATATACTGTGTTGAGCTTTTCAGTAATTGCTGCACTTCAAAACCTCCCTTCTCCACCCCAAACCCAGAATCCCAAAATAACAATGGAAAGGCTTTGCTTGAAACATGATACTTGAAAGGAATTGGAACTTTTCTGAATACATAAAGAGAATTTCCTGCTTGAAAGTAACCCGTTCTCAAAAGCTTCACGCCTGCATCCCAAGTAAATGATATTTCAGCATTAAGATCTTTCCATGAACTTTTTTCTAACTCTGTCCATCTGTTATCTCTGCAGCAGCAGATGAAGCCTGTGGGGAGGAGATGGTCTTGCCAGTGGTCCATCAGGATGTCTTCTTCCTCACCATGTGCCCCATTCCAAGTTTCTAATGCCTGTGGTGGCTTCCAGGTCTAGGGGCTCCTGAATTAAATTGATTATCTAGATCCATTGACTGTGGGATGGAGATACTTCTGGTCACTTTGGTGGATGACCTATGGTAGGAACTGGACAGGGGAGTTTTCCCCCATTAGTTTTGCTGGGATTTTCATGGGTTTTGTTACCATTGACCATGGATTCTTTCTGAGATGTGACTTAGGAGGACTCTTTTATAGTGGTTCCAGTCCTTCATGGAGTAGTGAATTCCAAAAGTGGTGCTATGGGAATCCTGTTCAATGTACACATAGAGGTGTTGGGACAAACTACCCAGAGTATTGGTGTCGAGTTTCACTGATATCTCAATGACACCCAATGTATCACTCTGTTCCAGATAATTCTAAGGAAACTACTTTGATACAGAACCAGTGCCTGCTGGAAATAATGGACTGCATGAGATGAACAAATTGAAGATTAATCCAGAAGAAGCAGAGGTGTTCCTGGTCAGTCAAAAGGTGAATCAAGGAGAACAAATTCATCCTATGCTGGATAGGACTAAAATCCCCCAAAATCTCAGTTTGTAGTTTAGGTGTACTGTGACCCTTGACATCCAGGTTTCTCGAGTGGACAGAATTGTCTAGTGTGCCTTCAAGTAGTTTCCAATTTATGACGAACCTATCGCAGGCTTTTCTGAGGCTGAGAATGTGTGACTCGGCTAAGGTGACCCAGTGGGTTTCCATGGCCAAGCAGGGAACTCAACCCTGGTCTGCACAGTCCAACACTCAAACCACTACACCACACCAACTCATATAAGGGTTATGATCTATAAACCCCTACATGGCAATGCTATTCAAAGTGGTGGTACCTGGACCGCCAATCCTCAAGCGATCTGCAAGTCCCTGTTGAGTTTATAGGGAAGAAAGAAACCACTGGGGAAAAATAACTGTTGATTCCTCACATCAGAGAGCCTGCAAAACAGCTTATGTCCAGACTATCTGAAAATCTGTTTATCTCCCTATATATGAACCCACCAGAATCTTAAGATCCTTGGGGGAGGACTTTCTTTTTCTCATCATTAACCAATCCAGTGAATATGCTTTTATTGTTCTGAACTGTATTTTTAAGTGATGATATTTAATTGTAATCTAGATGTTATTGTGATTTTATGCTTGTAATCCTGCTTCGATCCATTGGGAGAGGCGGGAAATAGAAATAAAATTTATTATTATTATTATTATTATTATTATTAGGAGGATCCATGGAATCTAGCAGAACATCTTAAAGTACAAACATTTCCAAAAACAGTTATAAATGAACATTGAATGTTGTCTCTATGACAGCCTTTCCTTTCAAAGGTTGCATTCATACTGGCGAAATAATCCAGTTTGACACCACTTTAAATGCCATGGCTCAAAGCTATGGAATTCTGGGAGTTATGGTTTTCTAAGACATTTAACCTTCTCTATCAGAGAGCTCTGGTGCCACAATAAACTACAATTCCTAGAATTCCTTAGCACTGAGCCATGGCAGTTAAAGTGGTGTCAAACTGGATTATTTCTGCAGCGTGGATGTAGCCAAAGTAAGAGCACAAAGTAAGTCACAATAAGCATATTATATTAACAATATTAACGTAACCTGTAGTTAGGCCCTTAGTGATTATGAAGTATGCCATCTGTGTGACATAGGAACAAAGCACTCTTAAATGAAGGCTCCTAACAAAAATAGCTGAGCAAACTGCATCCACCAGAGAAGCTGAAGAAATGGACTTAAGACTTTTTTGTCAAACGGGATTAAATGGCTAGCTCATTGGCCTGAACTTATACAAGGCAGTCTGCCAATATTAGGCCTCTGTGTGATGGTTTGCTTTGCTTTGGAGCAACTCTAAAGCTTCAAGAAGAGGCAAACCTTTATACACTGCTGGAATCAACTGACCTTTTGCATTGCTCCTTGAAAAGCTTGTTTCATCCTTCGGCATGATTCAGACATCAGCCTTTCCTGATTTGCCAAGGTTGTTTCCTGCAGATCGATGCTTCCTTGAAGCTTCAGGAAAGTTCTCAAACAGTGCGTATCTTCTTCTGACATTCTGTTAGGGTCCATCTGAAACAAAATATCGAAAAAACAGCTAACTGCAAACAATAGACACTACCCCAGAAAAACCAGAAATTCTGCTCCCCACCCCCAAACCCTTCTTCCCTTCTTACTCCAGTCCTCTATTCAAGGATCAAATAATGACAAGATATGGCTAAGTCTATCTGCAGGTATCAACCACACTAGCTAAAGATGGAACCTTTATCTGTTTTCCACATAATCTGGGTCACATGCAAAAGGAGTCCCGAATGGTAACCACACTTTTATGAGCTCACCTAGTTCAGATAAGACTACAATGGCCTCTGAAGGATCTCTGTGGGACATAACCCACACCTCATTATGTCACCACTGGATTTTGTTTTTTATTTTTCAAACTTTTTCATCCTTCCTTCCTTTCCTTCTTACTAAAAATGCCCCTAGAGATAGTTCACCAATTTTGGGTTGAAGTTGGAAAGGACTTCCAGCTTATTTCCTGGTTAAATAAATGTCTCACCTGGGCCTAAAACCTAAAACAGTTGGGGAGGTAAAGGCACGGTAGAACTTTTAGTAGAAGAAAATCAAAAAAGTAGACTCTTGGGTCCAAGCTTTGAGGCACCACACTTTCCCCACCTCTGCTATAAAGGAAAGAGCACATACATCAGTGGTTCTTAACCTTCCTAATGCCGTGACCCTTTAATACAGTTCGTCTGTATTTTTATGGTGACCCCCAACCATAAAATTGCAGTGTCCTGGTTCCTAAGACCATCAGAAATATGTGTTTTCTAATGGACTTATGCGACCCCTGTGAAAAGTTCGTTTGACCCCCCCCCCAAGGGGTTGTGCCCACAGGCTGAGAACCACTGACATACATTGTCACACAGTAAGTGTAGCACATACACTTACTGTCTTATATGCAAATCATACTTAGATGCACCGATATTATTAGTTGATTTACTGGATTTATCTCCTACCCTTCTCTCAAAAATGGTATGCAGAAAAGGACTATTATTTACATTTGGGGTAAATAGCACAGGAAATTTTCAAGGGGGCAAGTAAATGTTAATTGATGCAGTTGTGGAAAGAAAAAAGTAGAAATAAGATAATGTGAAAGTTGAGTCAAGCTGGCACTATCATAAAATACAGTGAAAGAGAAAAATGGTTTAACTCAGCTGCCAATTTTTGGTGTCATGAATGCAATAGCATTTACATTTCTATACTGCTTAATACTGAACTCAGCACTCTCTAAGTGGTTTACAATTTGTGAGCCAAATGCCCACAATAAGCTGGATACTCATTTTATTGATCTACAAAAAGATGAAGGCTGAGTCTGCCTTAGAGCCCTGGGATCGAACTCACAATGTTGTGACTGCAGTACTGGCATTTAACCACTGCACCACTAGGGCTGAGAGGGCAGCAAATTATAATTTTTGTAGCAGGCAACAAATTGCAGTGTTACACCCAAGAATTGGGAGAGATGATTGCGGGATTTTCTGCTTTCAAGTGCCAAAATAACTTGGCTGGCTTTAGTTACATGATAAATTGCCTAAGGGGTCTGTGAAAGGATCCACGTGCTCTCTTGTGAGGCAATAAAATAGCAGTCCTGAGCTAGGAAGCTGCATGGCTGAAGAAGTCAGGAGACAGGGGCTGAATCTACCCAACGGCTGTACCCCTGCTCCACTGCAAAGTATCCTGCCTCAGCCTGACCACTTTCCAGCCACGCACACCCTTTTAAATCTGAACTGATTTCAGTTTGGAAAGCCACATCGGTTTGGAAAGACCCCCCATCATGTAGTCTCATAATTACAAGGGGATGTTTCTGCTGTGTTCCCCATATTAGTTTACCCATATCAGTCACAGGACCACAGCTGTGGGGCTTTCTTTTGTTTCTTCCCACCATGCACAAGCATATTTGCATCATCAAATAGCCTTTCCCTGTTTTCCATCATTCTGACAGCTCACCTGCACTCCCACTAGATTGGATGCATACCTGGGCAGTTACGTCAGTCATCACATATGTTCCCTCCATCCCCTCTAATTTGCTACCTCATTTTCCAAATTTAATTATCAGGAAAGTGGGTGTAGGATTGACAAAATGTGATGCAATATTATACAGGTCTATTCAGACATAAGTCTAGCTGAATTCAATAGTACTTACACTCAGGAAATTGTTTGATAGCACTTTCCCCATGAGACCCCCATCACCTTACTCAAAAGGACATCCAAAGGCAAGAAATGTTCAAAGATCTAAGCTTCAAAGCTTCATACTATGCTCGGAGTGCAAATGGATTAAAAGGGGGGGAAATGGTGCTGACCCTTCCAGCCTTTTGTAGGCAAGAAGGCGCCTGGGGGACAAATTTCTGGTGAGTATGTTCCACCTACCAAATTGCCCCTCACCCCCACCTCACTAACCTGCGAATATGTGCAGTGAAGCCAGGCAAAATGAAATGCTGACCTGCAAATGTGTGCCTGCAAACACCAAACCAAAAAACAAACCAGGTAACAAGTGGCCACCTGACTTAGTTGAACACCCATCAACCTGGCCTCACCCTCCTCCACTCCCAATTCGACCCCAATCCCAATTCAGGAGTCAAACCACATGTTTTAAAAAGCAGTTCATCCCCAAAACAGTAGAGTCAATTGGAGCGACTTTTTTTAAATTGCCTTAAAGTCCTCGGGCAGTGAAAAAGAAGTGTTTTCATATCAAAAGGAGAGGAACACTGTCTGTTTCAACAGGACTAAGATCAAAGTAGGGACACACCGTTTAGCCTGCCCAGCTTCTGCCAGGGTTAGTGGTCCCAAACACCCCAGAAAGAGTACAGGCAGATGAGATCTGAGACCAAAAGAAAAGAAGTTTTGCAGTGTCAAGAGACTGGAGAAAAGGGGGCTGGAAGAAGCAGGGGGATGAGGAGATGAGGGAACAAACAGTAAGGGAGCCCACAGGACAAACTGCAATAAGAACCAAGGAGAGAAAAGGCAGGGTAACGTTTAGGGGGCAGAAACAGAGCAAGCCCCCAAAACAAAAGGACTAAAGGACAAGTAATGAACATGAAGACTCAAGAGGTAGGAAAAGAAGCTTTCCACAAACTAAGGGGTGAAACAGACCAGCACAGTACGCCAGCTTCAGGGTGGCATGAGGGAATGGCATTTAGACGGCGAACACCCTGACAGTGCCCCCAAGCCGGCATCATGTCACCCTCCCAACCAGACAGCAGGCAGCATTGCAGCACTCCGGCATTTATACGCCACCCAAAAGCCACCGCTGTCATGATAGAAAAGCCACCCTTTTTCTGGTGCAAAAAGGAGCGGTGTTTTGCCACTTCTTTTTGTGCCTGAAAAAAAAAACAAGATCGAGGCTGCAGCATACAGTTGTCGCAGTCCCAATTTGGTGCTCAAAGCCACCCCATACAGCCATCTGTTTTGGCCCTAAGTTGAGATAAGCAGGGCAATCTTTGGTTGGAAGGTTCAAATAATAATTATGCTGTCTCCCTCAGATTTATTCAGTCCCACACACAAATTCTGTCTCACACACTCACACTCTTCTTCCCTTTTTTACCTGCACACATATACAGTTATATACATTCACATATACACAAGAAAATTAATGGTTTCTGTGTGATTGTGTGTGAGAGAGCGTAAATGAGTGCTCTGAGTGAAAGAAAAAACAAAAGACCATGACTGAGATGTGTACATATCAGTGAGCATCTGTGAGTGTGGTTCTGGGTGATACAGTATGTGTAAAATTTATACATGTGTTAAGTACTGAATTTATTCAAACAACACGGTTCTAATTTGAATGATGTTAATTCTTATGAAATGTTAAAATATGGTTATAAATGAATGTGCAAATGAAAATAAGCACTCTAAATAAACAAAATATTTTTATTCATATACTACTTCGAGAAGGTGGGCAATATAGATGGAAACAGGTCAGATGGTAAAAAGTTTGAGAACCACTGCTGTAGAAGATCTTCACAGCAATGTTTTTCAAATTTTATCCTCCAACGAAATCCCACCTGTGTGACTCCATGGAGATGCTACCCTGCATGAACTAAAAGTACACAGAAACTCTTTGAAGACATTTTTACAAGCACATCCATAAAAAGAGGGGGAAATACACTGTCATGACCATGGAAAATACATTTCATCTCCTTCACTGACACTGTAGGAACCCATGTTCACAAGCATCATCATGTGGAGAGTTTTGGACACCTGTAACAAACAGATGAGACAACTCTCAGAGCTGCAATTGCAACTTTTCTTTTTAGCACAATTGGAAATATCGCACATGCACAATGCAAAAGCAAGCAAACAACCACCACACCCTGGGTGAAATTTACAGGATCATTCTGTTTCCTGCTCTAGATTACTACATGCACTTTTCACTCTGGTGTATGGTTTCGCATGTGGTTAAAGTATTATAAACCATGACCTCAACACACAAAATGGCCCAGTAGTGAGCTAGGCTCTAGCCTAGCATAGAATTCAATGCAATATTTGGGTTTGAAAAATACTGAAGGGGGATACCTATAGTATTCCACAAAGTTAATAAAACTATACATTTATATATATATGCGCGCAAATGACTAAGGTGGGGGGTTTCAAATTAGCTCCAGCAAGCTAGGTGAAGGAGGGAAATTGTCAAACTAGATGCCATGCCAGCAAATCTACTTTGTTTAAACTGGATCTGCCACATGAAGCTCAGTGCATGGATATGCATATGTTCGATGAAAAAAGGGGATACTAAAGGCAGGCCAGATTGGAAGCTCAGTTCTCCTCTCACTCCTGTAACTTTTTATTTTGTAACTGTTATTCACTCATATTTCAGGTGTTTCTTTTTCTCCCAGTGGAGCTACAGACTCGAAATAATGCTTCACCAGGAGTAAGAGAGCTGGAGACGATGGTTTGGGTTAAAAGGCGAGTGATGGAGCAGTTTGCCCTCATAACCCACCCGCGGTGTATTTTTTAGCAAAACGCCACTTTTTAATTAGATTCCTGGGCAGAAACACATGTTGTCATGTCTAATTTGGTCCAGATTAATTTCTGAGTTAAGGAGCTATTCTACAATCAGTTTCCCAAGGATCCGTTCTATTGCCAAGTGATTCCTAAAACTGAGTGGAAATACAAAGTGATTAGATTTTATTAGGGGCGTCTTATTCTTTTTTCAGAGAAATCTTTCAACAAGAACGAAGAACCATCACACGCAGCATAACTACATGCAAAGCAAACAGCATTTTCAAGAGTTTTGTTTACAATACTGCAGTGCCATGCACCTAATATTGATTTAACCAGGATGTAACAACATTTGGACAGCATCCAAGACATTACCGGCAGTGCTTTATGACCACTGACCTACCTGTGCATGCCTAGCACATCATCTGACAATACCCAACACAATCTGGACAGCAGCTGCCAGGTTTAGGCCTCTCTCAGCAAGGCAAAGGGAACATAAAGATTTACAAAAATTCCTAAGATTGTTCGCTACCTATTACACATCTTCAGCCACTCTAAGAGTACAACAGGGGAGGGATAGATGGCAAAATATCTGAGTCAAGCAGATAGCACATGCACATAAACAGATAATAAGAGTGGCAGGTTAAATTTAGAGATATATATGGTAACACACACAATGCATTGACCAGTGAGAAAAGGATATGAGTTCCTAAAAGGGCCAGACCTGTACAGGAACATGAAATAAATCTTCCTTCAACATTGGCAATGTCACCGATTGACATTAACAAATGTTACTGAAAATTTTGCAGTATTTTCCCATATCTGTCCAACAATCAAAACCATGACCAAATTAATAACTGCTGAGAGAAAGCAAATGAATGTGAATAAATTTAGAGTGAGGTTTTTTTTTTCCAGTTGACCTAAACACAAAAGTAATAACTGGTTCAAAGCTAAGTAGATCAGAGGCTCAGGAAGATCTCACAGTACTAGGCAGCAGGGGAATGGAAAAGCTACTGGAGAAGCACCTACTAAACTATTAAGCTACTGCAAGTTATGACAATGAAAAAGTAGAAAATACTGGAGTAGATAGGCATGGAAGCAGGTGATAGGGGCACACTTTTGCAGTTAGGTACAGTGGCAGCTACACCCACACTTGATTTAGCGGAAAAACAAGAAAATTATAGGATCCACAACTGTTAAATAATTTAAACAGCCTCAGAAAGTGGATATCCAGAGAACTGAATTTTGGAAGCTGAATAAAGCTTGTAGAATATAGATCAGCGCCATCTCCCAAAACTCAAATGGAGTTCTGAACACAGAACTTGCTATGAAAAATAAACTCTCAGAGACTTGAGAGTTGTGGACACTGCAAAAAGGCATGTTTTGCACTCAATTGCTACTGATAGACATGGAGGGACACTGTTTAACCAGAACAACTCTTTTAGTTGTTTTTATGTGATGTGTTTAACCACAATTAAAGTATGTTTCAGCTCAAGTAGCTTTTTTTTTAAAACCTGGTCTTCAATAGCTCCTGCTTCTGATCCTTCAGATTGGAGTAAAAATGGCTAGGAAGACCTATATAGGGAGTTTTGCATGTTTTAGAAAGCCCAATGGATCACTATGCTGGCAGAGGGGAACAGAATACTGCATATGGGATTAATAATTTTCCCATTGAGTTTACAAACTGCATCTCTCAGATAATGCCTCAAGAGGAAGAGGGGGGGAATAACTACAGTATGAGCTATTGTGATATGTCCAACAACATCTATTCAGTTCTATTCCAAAGATTTCAGTTCAAGACATTAAGTAGTTTTTAAATTTATTTTAAAAATAGCATATAACAAATAAAAGGTAACTACACAACTGCTTACATCAACAAATTACAAATGACCTCATTACATAATAATTCCCTCCTTTGAAGATTTGGTGCTAATTAAAGCCATAAGACCTTCATTTCCTTTCCACTTCTTCTCAGTCCTTTACCTCCATATAAATTCTTCATCTGCCTTATTATACTGATTTCAAATTATCTTGTACATCATTCCAAAGTCATCAAAATGTTTCCCATTTACTAATAGTTTAATGCAATTGTGAAACACAGTAGATGGTGAATCTGAGTTACTCCTTGGGGTATGAGACTTTCCAAGACGTTGTGTTAGGATATTTTATCAATGGCCTCCCCTCAGCAAAACATCAACCTGAAAATTCAAGAAACAAATCATGGTCTTTCAAGTCTAAATGTTCTGTCTCCACAGGCAGTTTGATAACCCTGCGCATGAAGAGGGAATAGAGAAAAATGCCATCCTATTCCTTTATAGTCCTAAATGTCAGGATAGGAATCAGGACAGGTTGGATGAACAAGCCAGTCCCATTTCATGGGGGGATCTTAGTACCAGTACTGATGGGCAGGGATCACTATTTGCTCTCTCCAGCTATGCAAAATTTTATGAACACTTAGTTCCCTTTCACAGCTTTCTCTTTCAAACCAAAAAGTACTCAATCTCTCCATTGTTTCTACATAGCAAGGTGAATCCATTTTTAGCTGCCCTTCTGTACCAAGTTTTTCAGTTCCCTATTTTTATTTGATGGGGTGGCCAAAACAGTAGACCGTGTTCTGTGTATAACGGAACTATGCATGCAGTGCTTTGCTGCTCAGAAAGGTTGTTTTTTAAGGGTGGGGGGAGAAAAGGTTGAAGTGAGCAAAAATTTTGTTTTCTGTTTCTGTTATGCAAGTTTGTGGCAGTGGGCAAAGATGACTGACAGAATTCTAGAGGATGTGGTATTAATTTATGCATGTATCATTTGGAGAAATTTTTTTTTCTCAATTTACTCTGTAAGTTGCATGAGAGCTGTACTGCGCTTGTAAGACACTGCAGTTCATCCAAGACATCACACCTTGTGTCCTGCCAAATCAAATGCAGTTCACTAAGGCCCCATACAGACAGGCCAAAATAAAGCTGCTTCGGGTCACATTGGAGGTATGCTGTTTCAATGATGCATGCGTACTAAGAGTCAAGAAGCTTGCCAAAGCCACAATCCAGTCCTAAGGACCTAGAGCATAGCTTTGGTGCAGCTTCTGGACTTTTAGTAAGCATGCATTATTGAAACAGCATACCTCCAAAGTGACCCGAAGCAGCTTTATTTTGGCCTGGCTGTATGGGGCCTAAGCATTCAATACAGTATCTGCTCTTCCTATCTGCCTGGACCTGCGAGGTGGCATGGCAAGTCCATGGCATGCCAGAGGATACGACTGATGTCCTGCCTTCAGCTAATGGTTTACAGGCTGTGTAGGCCTGCATTAAACTATACAAAATTGATCTGATTTGCTACCTCACACTTAAAGGTTGCATTACAAATGGATCTGCTCAAATCTTTAAAAATATACTGGTAAAACAGATCTGGAAATAAACTTTTTATTATGTATTGGACTAGATGATTCTATGATTCTATTGTTCAACAGTGGAACACACTCCTCTGGAGTCTCCTTCTTTGGAGGTTTTTAAAAAGAGGCTGGATGGCCCTGTGATTGCATATTCCTGCATGCCAAGGGGTTGGACTGATTTTTTTTAACTTTTAAACTTTAATATTCTAGTTAAATAAAACTGCCTGTACTTCTCTGTGGACCAGGATTCAGCTCGCCAATGAAATCCTACTGAGTGACTTTCGGCAAATCACTGTCTCTCAGTGGAAGGGAATGGTAAACCCCATTCTAAACAAATCTGGCCAAGAAAACCCTAATCCTGGGTTCTAATCCTTAGAATTGTGGTAAGTCTGAATCAAAGGCACATAGCAACAACTGCTGCTGGACAATGGTTAAAAAATACTCTTCATCTTGTAAATCGCCTTGAGGTTAATCTTTGGGGGAAAGATGGGCTATAAATAGACAAACTGATATCAAGGGTGTGTTTCCCCATTAATCACTCAATCAGATGGAACCCTTGGACTATACTGCAAGTACTGTTTGCATGGACTGTTTTGCAGGAAAGAAAGCCTCAAAAGGAAAATTAAGTACAGAAAACTTTCCTACAATTGGATGAGACCATAGCCCTACTAACGCACTCTGAGCAAGCAAATACATGAGGAATACTCACCCCTCAAAACATCATTTCCACTACTGCCAACACATGGAGGGCCATGGGGGAGCCTCCATACATACAGATAGATAGAGGAGGCTCTCCTCTTCAACTTGTCACCTTTCACATGTAGAGGGTGGCAGAAATAACAGCCAAGAGGCTGGTATGATCCACTCAATAAGGCATTTGCCTTATTCAGGATTTAGAACACCTGAACAGAGCTTCTGTAACAACTGTTCCACATTCACAGTACTGTCTCAGCCACAGGCCCACCAGAGGTTTGGCTCCCTTGGCCTGTGGTATACCCAAATGATGCAGCCAAAACAAATGTGGAGCAACAGACAATACACTTCATCCCGGACATTATTCTTTGTTCTAAATTATACTGGTATATCAGCCCATTCAGCAGCTAAAATGGTTTGACAAAATAAGCTATACCATATGAAGAAATTCTTGTAGCCCAGTCATATCAGTGACAGGGACATGCATGAGAAGCTTTGCTGGAACACACCAATGGCCCCACTAAGTCCAGGGTCCTATTTTCTGCAGCACTGCGCCAAATACTTCCAAGAAGCCCACAAAAGAAAGACATGGCAAGGTTTTCTATTTCTCTTCTCCTTGCAACTGGTATTGAGAGGTATATGATCTCTAAGCATAAACTTTACTGGGATCCCCCCCCCATTGCATTAAGAAATTCAGTTTATAATTATAAAATTATAATTATAAAAAATATAATTTAAGGACATTATAAAAGATCATCATCTTTTCAAATGAGTCTGTTTTTTCATGTTCATCTACATTTAACTTTTTTTATATATATAATTAAACCTAAACTTTAATAGGCTTTCTTCTGTGTTCTCACAGAAGGAAATCTCACACAAGTGAGATACTGCTTTTTTAGCCAATGGTCAGAGAACTAGATATTTAATTGGATCCAAGAGACTGTTCATATTATTATCATTGTGAATAACTCCATAGACTAAAACCTAATTTGTTAAAGAACACAAATATCTGTGATGCTCACAAATATAAATGATTTGTATTAGGTCACACAGTACACAATATATATATAAGCAGAAGCACAATAAAGACTCATTTAGAGCTGATTCTTATATATGTATCAGTGGCAGCTGATGCCCACTTGGGTTGCTGGGGTGGGGACAGTTACAACTACTTTGCTATACACCTCTCTTTTAGGTAGTTTACCGGTAAGTACTATCCTGCTGGTTAGGAGAACAGAGGTTAAGGGGGCACAACCCTTGTGCCCTACCCAAATGCTCAACCCTTGTGCCCTACCATCATTTGATGAAAAGGAAAAGATCCAATGGAGGCAATTCAGCCAAAGTTAAGCAGCCCCTGTGCACTAATTTCAATGTAGGAGATTGAAACACACACTTAGGTCTCTCACTGACATTAAAGGGACATTAAATTGCTTCATGTTGGCAAGATCAAACCTTTAAAAACTAGCTTATTTTAAGAGTGTGGGTTTTCATCCACTACATTCCACTTTGTCAACACCAACAAGCACGTTAGGGTTTTTATATATAACTTAAAAGGAATCTGCCCTTTTATTTTAAGGTTATTTTAACCTTATTGTTACATTCCTGGCCTGGGGAGACTTCCCACTCCTTTGTGTTTCTGCTGCAATACATACATGCAGCAGATGTTTCTATGGTGTTCTACTGCCTGCACAACCAAGTAGCCTTCTTTCTCTTACACAAAGATCTAAAAAAGAGAAACCCGAACCCAGAATTTGCCTCTACCTCTTGGGGAAGGGAAATAAAAGCAAACATCAGTCTTCAACTTCCTTTGAGAAAGTTCAGAGAGCTTAACCAAAACAACAACAAAAGCCAACTCAGCCAATGAACAGGGTAATTTCCAAGAAAAAACCCATTCTTTTCAGTCCCAAGGCATAAACCACACTGCAGGCCGATTCCTCCCTTCAATCTTCTACCATAGTAATTCAGATATAATATGCATTGTGCAGCCTCCAATGAAAACTTATTTCTCTGTTTGATTTTTGCGGCCTGCTGAACTTGGGGTTTTCTTTTGCAAAGATGTGATAGCAGGACATGGTTGGCATCCCTCAACCAAGAGAAGTGGCACATCTATGTTTTTGCCATGTCTCAGAGACAAAGCTTTAGAGTCTGTGTGGTGTAGACACTGGACTGGGACTTGGGGCACTGAGGTGTGACCAGTAAATAAAGAATAAACATAAAAGAGGACTTTCCCGAGGGATTGCCTTCACTCCCTTTCTCCTCTGCATTATCTACATCAGGGCCATAACCCCCATTCTGCAATAACAACCAAAGATATATTGAACAAATTTGACAACTGTTGCTTGAGTTTCATATTTTTACCTGCATATTTTTAAACCAACAACTTACTCATTGCTGCTATCTCTAGGCTGCTAACCTCTGCATGTATTGTTCATGGGACCAACCATGACAACTTTCGGATCTACAAAAAACAAAACTGAAGGCACTAAAATGCAAAACCTATGGTTGGTATTCTTAATCTCTTAAATTTAGCATGGTTAAAGCAAGCCCACCTTCCCTCTTTACTGTGCCAGTCTACCGGATACTGTCAAGAACAAACAAGTCTCAAACTTGAAGCACAGCTAAGAAGTCTTAGGCCTGTTACTGACTGCCAAAATGAAGCTGGTTTGGGTCTCTTTGGAAGTATGCTGTTTAAATGAAGCATGCATCCTAAGAATCCGGAAGCTGCACCAAAGCTGCACTCCTGTTCTTAGGAATGGAGTGTGGCTTTGGCGCAACCTCCGGACTCTTAGGACCCATGCATCATTTAAACAGCATACCTCCAAAGAGACCCCAAGCAGCTTTATTTTGGCAGTCTGTAACAGGCCCTAGTAAAAGAGCACAAAACCAACCTCACCATCATCCCACTGACATGTGGACAACTAAAACTCTCACCTGAAAGCTTACAGGCACAGGAGTTCATGCTGCTCAGAGTGGCTTCACGCGCACACTTTAGTTTTCTCTTATAATATAATCCCAAGGGCTATCCAGTCCAATCCCATTCTGCCATGCAGGAACTCACAGCTAAAGCAGCCCCAACAGATGAGCATCTGATATCAGTTTAAAGACCTCCAAAGGAGGAGATACCTGTTAGGTATTTGGATACCTGCTGAACAATGTTGTCACATCCACAATGCCGGTTGCCCATCATCACCTGCACTGTGGTAGTTTTGCCCATACACAAGGGCTACCTGTGGTGCAGATGCCCAGAACGTGCCTGAACTCCAAGCCCTGACAGCCCCAATGAGCACTTGGCTGCAACTGGAAAACTGGTTGCATCTAAAGATTAATACATTATCCCAAGACTTGCCCAAAAGTTTTGAACCAGCAAAAGATGCCATAAGAACTGGCCTCGGCAGGTGCATGGAGAGGAGGTGGGGCACCATTGGGTGAAGTGATGATGTCCATCGCCTTCCTTTGGCCTGATTTCTGAAGAATAGAAGGGGTGGGTTTTTTTGGAGCGCAACCACCCAGGGAGCATTACCCAAAAAAGCTAAAAGCACCAATGTAAATGCAAATGCATGCTTCTCAGTCATTCTCCAAAGAGAGGGCATTGGAATTCCTCCTGGAGAAAAGGCTGGGATGGAGAACAGGTCCTGAGGGCAAAAAGGAGGACTTCTGGAAGGTGGAGGGGAAAGATGGCTGTGCCTTGAGGGGGTGAGACCACAGTCATTCTCCAAAGGTTGCCATGGCCATGTTCCCTGAGACTGAGAGAGTGTTGACGGCCCACCACCCGTCAACCCATGGGGAGCCTCCATACATACAGATAGGTAGATGTGTCTGTTGGAGATGCTTTGATTGAGAGTTCCTGCATGGCAGGGGGGTTGGATTGGATGGCTCTTGCGGTCTCTTCCAACTCTACGATTCTATGACTAACACTTAGGGAGGGTAAGTTGTCTTGGCTCCCTTTGCAGGAGAAAGGCAGCATGAAAACTAAATGAAATAAATAAATGAATGAATGAATGGAGGCAGCAGCTGGGACCCTTTTCTTTTGGGGGGGGGTCAATTCACCTTGTTGGACTCAATGAATGATCCCTTATTTGGGGGTGGCTGGGTGAGTTAGTGGTTTGAATGTTGGACTAGGACCCTGAGGGACATGAGTCTGAATCCCCAGTGGGCAAGACACACTCTCTCAGCCTCAGAGGGTGGCCATGGCAAGAAGAAAACTGTGAAGAAACTTGCCAAGGAACCCCTGGATCCCAATCCCTCTGCTTGGCTATGGCAAAACCCACTGGAGGAGGGGGGATGTGCTAAAACAAATGACAGTGCTTGCCCATAGGGCAACCATACTCCCCATTAGGAATCACTGGAGAGCACTTGCCCAAATTTTCCCTATGGGCAAATAGTCTCTAATTGCTTACAGGCAAGCATCCTCCTATGTTTCCCTATGGGCAAGCATGCTCCAATGATTCCCTATGGGCAGCATCCTCCTATGTTTCCCTATGAGAGAATGGCCCTTGCCTTACCTGGGCTCTGAAGTAGAGGAACAAGGCGACGCTGCAGACCACCTGACCCAGCCCCAGGAAGAGCAGGGCTCCCAGGAGGGACTTGGGGGAGTGGGGCTGAGTGGGGCCCGCCTGGAGAGGAGGAGGAGGAGGAGAGGGCGCCCCCTGCAGGGGTCCTTCGGGAAGGCTCTCGTGGGGGTCCTCGGCGCCCCGCAGGTACTTGGAGTAGTCTCTGCTGGCGCGCCGCATCTCCTCCACGAGCTCCGCCCAGCAGGGCTCCCCGACGCTAAAACCCCGTTGAAGTCCTGGCTGCTCAATTTATAAGCTCGGCCGGGGCCGGCCAGCCAATCGGATGCTTTCCCCCCCTAAGCCACGCCCACCAAGAGAATGAGATTTATAAACTTCGGATGCCTCCCCTCCTGAAGCCACGCCCACCGAGAGAATGTGAAGGAAGGCAAAGGTGGCTGAAAGTGGGCGGAGCTCTGGGGTCCCAAACACTCACTGCTTTAACTGCCCTGGCTCAGTGTGCTAGGGAATTCTGGGAATTGTAGTTTATTGTGGCAACAGAGCTCTCTCTCTCACAGAGAAGGCTGAATGCCTCACTAAACTGCAGTTCCCAGAATGCCCAGATCAGTTAAACTGCACCCCAAACTATGCCCTTTAAGAGATTTACTTATTTTGGAGGGACTTCAGCTCCCAGAAGCCTCAGCCATGTTGGGTCAATAGCCTGGGATTCTGGGAACTGGAGTCCCTTCAAGAGCACAGTTTAGAGACCACTGAGTTAAAGCGGTCTCAAAGTGGGTTATTTCTGCAGTGTGTTTGGGGCCTGGGATTATGGAGTCGGTGGGCCCACTAACATGGGGAGAGAGAGAGAGAGAGAGAGAGACCACTTAGTGGTCCCCAAACTGTGCTCTTTAGGGGTTTTTTGGACTTCGGCCCCCAGAATCCCCAGACTGTTGGCCAACATGGCTAAGGCTTCTGGGAACTGAAGTCCAAAATTTCTTAAACGCCACAGTTTGGGGACCACTTTTGACAGAAAATCAACGCTTATTAAAGACTTCATCTCCCCCAAAACAGAAAAGAGAGTGAAGGAGAATCATTGCACCAAAATAAATAAACAAACACCTGCAGGCCCATCAAGCGCTTCCATTTTGATCCACGTTGTTTTGCAGAAAGCATAGAGGAATGGCTTCTACCTGCTTGGGCAGAAATAGCCAAGTGCTTAAGCTGGATAATTGAGGAGAAAAGAGCATAGGACACTTAGCTAGAAGACAAACTCTCTTACACCATAAAGGTCTGTAATGGGTGCAAAAATGACAACACGTTTTATGAAGACTGGTCACTTTTTATTATGTCAACAAAAATTTGCAGCACCTCCAACCACCAAATGGTCAACTGGACTTCTGGAAGGACATGTCGCACCTTCACTCTTCCATCCAACCTGATGAGTATCCAATGGACTCTGTAGACAGATCACATGAATTGCATATAAGGGATCTAGAAATCCAAGTAGACCACAAGTGGAACATGAGTCAACAGCGCGATGCAGCAGCTAAAAAAGCCAATGCGATTTTAGGCTGCATCAATAGAAGTACAGTCGGTCCTTCTTATACACAGATTTTTATACAGAGATTCAAGCATCCACGGTTTGAAAATGTTCAAAAAAGTATAAATTTCAAATATCAAACCTTGATTTTCCATTTTTTATAAGGGACACCATTTTGCTATGTCATTATATTTAAGGGACTTGAGCATACATGGATTTTGTTATACACGGGGGATCTTGGAACCAAGCCCCAGTGGATAACAAGGGTCCACTGTATAGTGTCTAGATCAAGGGAAGTAATAGTGCCACTATATTCTGCTTTGGTCAGGCCCTACCTGGAATATTGTGTCCAGTTCTGGGCACCACAATTCAAAAAGGATGTTGAGAAACTGGAGCGTGTCCAAAGGAAGGTGACCAAAATGGTGAAGGATCTGGAAACCATGTCCTATGAGGAACGACTTAGAGAGAAGGGGATGTTTAGCTTGGATAAGAGAAGGTTAAGAGGTGATATGATAGCCCTGTTTTAATACTTGAAGGGATGTCATATTGAAGGGGGAGCTAACTTGTTTTCTGCTGCTCCAGAGATTAGGACCCAGAGCAATGAATGCAAGCTACAGGAAAAGAGATTCCACCTCAACATTAGGAGGACTTTCCTGACAGCAAGGGCTGTTTGACAGTGGAACACACTCCTTCAGAGTGTAGTGGAGGACGGTCACCTATCAGGTATGCTTTGATTGTGATTTCCTGCATGGCGGGTGGTTGGACTGGATGGCCCTTGTGGTCTCTTCCAACTCTATGATTCTATGTCACATTCCTACCTTTTGCTCCCATCATTTATCACCAATGGCAATGGGCTGATGAAAGTTGCATTCCATAGAGGGCCAAAAGGCTGGCCACCTCTGACCCAGATGAACAAAATAATTTGACCAGATATTAGTTTTCTATGTCCTCAAGGAGCTTCAAGAAAAAAGATTAAGAGGTGTTGTTTTTTTAATGCAGGAAGAGATGGAAATAACCACTAGATAAGTAATGGCTATCATACAGCTGTTAAAAATCAAGAAACCAAGCAGGAAAAGGTGTGAAACCTATATTGCTAGCAAATCTTCTTTGCAAAAGAGGTGCCGTTACTAGATAAATTCAGATTTATTCTCAGAACAGACACACCTACATCTAGAAAAAAGTGATTTCCCTTCAGTTGAATTGTCTTTGAAGTAATTGCATTTAGAGTAGGAGAGAAAAAAAATCTTAGTGTCAAGAAGGAAAAGAAAAAAAAAATGTTCATTTCCAGGAACTGTAAAGAGAATTGACTGAAGAACAAGATAAGGATGAAACTCTGATAGCTATACAGCAAGTTGCTGGTTCTATATACAGAACAGATAGTTGGAGTTCTGAAGCAAATTGTGAAAGCTGAAATGATCTGGATTCTGCAAGAAATTAGAGGCAAACCTAACTTAACAAAGTGGGCCTGTTATTTCTTACAACATAGGAGGAGTACAGAAGTTGTGTTACACCTGTCTGAGTACAGATATACCTCAGTTAACCAAGTAGATGTGTTCATGGGCATAACTTCTTCAGTAGAAAATTTGGTACCAGAGCCAGCACCACAAAAAAAGAAGAGCAGTTCAACATGTTTCAGCACTTTTTAAAACTGAAAACAAGTAATATGCACATGTGAAATTAAACAACCAGGTCAGATGAGCCTTGCGTAACAAAACAAAACCATTCTGAGCTTTCCAGACACCACTTGAAAGTTTTTCCAAAATGCATCCAGGGATGATTTTTTTAAAAAAATTCACCACTTTCCTTATGATTTCCATTTTGGTGACCAAACTTAAAGATCTATGCTTTGTCAACAGTGTGTTTATCTGATCTCTTTTGGCTTACTGGATCTTTATTTTGCCATTTAAACATACTTAATAAGGGATTTTAGAGACAGATGCTGCTTATCTTGTGTGTCGTAAGCAGGCACACACAACTACAGTAGGATCATCTGGAACAGAATCTCATTCTTTCCTAACACAAGTTTTATTGTAGTTTTTTTAACAGCAGGCATGCTTTTGCAACCCATCCCCAAAAGTAAAATGTAAGTTTAAATGATTTAAATGCTATAGATTGTAGAACTGTTTAATATATAATTAATTAATTAATTAATTAATTTGTTTTATTTATATACCGCTATTCCAAAGATCATAGCGGTGAACAGCAAGTAAGCTAATTAGCAAGTAAGCTAAAATAAAACAAAAATTAATTATTATATATATTGCCCAGAATCCTGTATCAAATACTAAACAAAGTACACTGGATCTTCACCATCCACAGATTTCAGCATCCAATTGTCCTAAATGGAGGTGTGTGCATGAGGTCATGCGAGCAGCCATGTACACATCACACCAGCATTAGGGACAACAGCACTTGAGGTCCCACATTTTTTTCCTATCCTTGGGGAGGGTTGGAATGGATCCCCACAGATACAAAGGTCTAACTGTATTCTTAATTATGAAACCTGTCCCCCCAAACCTGGTGGAAACCCCCCAAACCTGGTGGAAACGCCATTCACCTGTACTACAGTCATTGGCAAAATGGATCTCTTTCTCCCTGTGCATCTGATGTCTTGTGTAAAGCAGTTGGAGGGGTAGTTATGATCATGATAATAGCATCACAATCATGACTAAGTAGTAATAGTGATTATGGAATACTTACTTAGACTTAATCATCTGTAACAGTTCTATATTCATGATCTCTACTTAGTCACAATTTTGATACAATTTCCACAATCATACACACACACACCCCATTACTTTACCAGACAGCAGCTGCATGGGGAGAAGGAGACCCATTCTGCAAGTGAATGGAGCATGTGTTAACTGATGTTTTCATCAGGTTTGGGATCGTGGGGTGGGGGGAGTTGGGCCAGAAGAAAGAAATTAGGAGCTGCACAGACAGCCCCAAAGAGGCAGCCTCCAGCTGCCCCTTTTACAACCACATCAGGGGCACGGCAACCACACACCATGGCTCTGATCTGGCCTTTCCAGGGTGCAAAAAGGAGCTGCAAAAAGCAGTTCCTTTTTGCACCCTAGGAAGGGCACAATAGCCACGGTGCTACAGTTTTACAGTGCTTCTTTGGCTCTGCTCATGCGGACACAGTGCCAGAGGAGCATCATGATGCTGTGTGCCATGTGATGTGGCATGTGGCATCATGGAGCCAGGGCATGTGTCGTGTAGACACCCCCAGGTTGGCCCAAACTGCCAGTCTGCATAACCCCTTAGTTAAGTATACTTTAACTTTGTTGTTGATACAGAATACTGGCCTATGATTTTAAACAACTTGTAAAAACTTCTAAAAAATTGTAAAAAACAAAACACTATAGAATAATGTAAAAGAGATTAGAGGATGACAGATTCATACAAGGAAGAACCATTTGAAATTGAACCTACAGTTTTAGGAAGTGAAGTACAAAATGCATTGAGAACACTTGGGAGAAACAAATCACGAGGAACATATGGCATACCACTAGAACTGCTCCAAGCAACACAGACCAAATTTACTTTAGTTCTGACCAAAATCCATCCACAAATATGGAAAACAATAGAATGGCCTACAGGATGGAAACGCTCAATATACATCCCAGTCCTTAAGAAAAGGAACACCGGGGATTGCAGTATCCACAGGACGATTGCATTAATTTCCCATTCAAGTAAAGTGATACTCAAAATTCTACAACAAAGACTTTTACCATGTATGGATGTCCAAGCTGGATTCAAGAAAGGAAGAGGCACTAGGGATCATATTGCAACATACATTGGATAATGGAGTGCATTAAATAATTTCAGAAGAAACTCAGTCTGTGCTTTATAAATTACAGTATAGCAAAATCTTTGATTGTCTTGATCCTAAAAAACTATTATGAGTGTGCCACAACATTTGCTTGTCTAGATGGCAACCTGTACTCAGAATAAGAGACTACTATCAGGACAGAATATGAAGATATGAAATGGTTTGCAACTGAAAAGGAGTCAAGGCAAGGATGTATTTTTCACCCTGTCTTTTTAACTTGTACACTGAACACATCAAACATAAAGCAGGATTAGACTTAAAGGAAGCAAGTATGAAAACTGGAGAAGGAAGAGGCAGGTGACTACTAGCAGAAAATAGCAAAGTCTGGACATGATTACTGAAGAAAGTGAAATCTGTACTCTCTAAGCAGTTTACAATCTGTAAGCCAATTGCCCTCAGCAAGCAAGGTACTAATTTTGCTGACCTATGAAAGGATGGGAGGCTGAGTCAACATTGGAGCCCTGCCTAGGATCGAACTCACAACCTTGTGACTGCAGTACTGGCATTTATTCCTTGTGCCATCAAGGCTCCTAATCAGAATGGAGATGGCAGTCACAAAATCAGAAGAGCTGGACCTGGAAGGGCAGCTATGAAGCTATGATGGAATTAGTTGAATGTTTATAACTATGTTGTAAACATAGGTCTGTTACAGACCGCCGCTTTGTGGCGGTCTGCCGGCACTACTGTTTGCTCCGCGAGGGAGCCGCAGCAGCCAAACCGCGCGACTTCCGCGCAGAGCAAAAAAGAAGCTCCAAAATGGAGCTTCTTCTCGTGTCACAGTTATGACACCGCGAGGTGCCAATGGCACCCTTGCGACATCATAAGTGCTGCGCGACGTACAGACGCACAGCATCCGCTATGTCAAGATGGCGGCGGCCGTGTGGAACGGCCGCCGCCATTTCTTACGGACAGAGTCCATAACAGGAGTAGGGGCATCTAGAAGAGACACCCCTTTTTTAAACTGGGACGTCCTGGGGACGTCTCAAATGGTGGTATGTAACCTGCCATGCAATGTTTAATGGAGAGCACCAAGAGAGCACCAAATGGTTAATGGAGAGCATGAAGAAATTCCAGAAGAAAATCAGGAAATACATTATAGACTCTAGCAAAGAATTTAACTGCATAGATCATGAAAAGCTATGCATGGCTCTTAAAGTCATGGGAGTGCCAACACATCTGATTATCCTGATGAAAAATCTATACTTAGGACACAAAACTGCTATTGGAACAGAATGGAGAAACAGAATGGTTCCCAAGTGGCAAAGGGGTTAGATAAGGCAGCATTCTAGCACGCAATTTGTTCAACGTGTATGCAGAAAATATAGTAAGAAGAGCAGGTTTAGACTCAGAAGAAGGAATGAAGATGGGAGAAAGGAACATGAACAATCTATATTGTTCTATATGACACCATACTACTAGTGGAAAATATCACAGGCCTGGAATAATTACTAATGAAGGTCAAAAATGAAAGTTCAAAGACAGGCTTAATTATGAACATAAAGAAAGCAAAAATAATGACCAGAAAAGAACTATATAAATTTAACCTAGATGATGAGGAAATTAAAATAGTTAAAGAGTTCCCATAACTGGGATCAAACACTGGTCAGAACAGAGATTGCACTCAGGTAATCAGAAGAAGTCTAGGAATGGGAAGGGCAGCTATGAAGAACTAGACAAGAGCATAAAGAGTAAAGATATACAATTAAACATTCAAGTTAGAATCATCCAAGTCATTCTATTCCTCATTACCATGTATGGATGCGAGAACTGGACAGTGAAGAAAACAGATAAGAGGAAGATCAACTCATTTAAGATGTGATACTGGAGAAGAGTAGTAAAGATAATGTGGGCAGCCAAAATGACAAAACAAATGGGTTTTTAACTTTTATATGTTTTTAATCTTAACTTTATATTGTTTTAACTAGGTTATTTGAATTATTTTTTAATTAAAGTGTTTTTTATCTTGTGAGCCACCTTTGGGGGAAAGGCGGCATAAAAATGGAATGAATGAATGAATGAATGAATGGATACTTGAGCAGATAAAATCAGAAATCTTCCTGGAAGCCAAGATGATCAAGCTGATACTATCATATTTTGGCCACAACATGACAAAACATGACTCATTAGAAAACACAATAATGCTAGGAAAGGTGGAGAACAGTAGAAAGAGAGAAAGAAGGCATGCCACATGAATAGATTCAGTCAAGGAGGTCATGGGGCTGAAATTACAGGGCCTAAGCAGAGCAGTAGAGGACAGGGGGTCCTGGAGATGTCTCATCCACAGGGTCACCATGAGTGGAGTTTAGTGCTGTTAACAACAAACAGACCAATAAATGGGTCCTAAAGCAAATCAAGCTTTAAGTCAACCGAGATTACCATATTTTGGACATTCCATGAGAAGACATGACTGACTAAATAAAGCAATAAAACTTCGTAATGAAGAAGGCAGTAAGAAAAGAGGAAAACCCAATTCCAGTTGGATAGATTCAATCAAGGAAGCCACAGTCCTGAGTTTGGAAGACCTGAGCGGGGCTGTTGAAGATAGGGTGACTTGTATGTTTGGGCCGCCACAAGTTGAAGTCAAGTTGATGGCAGTTAACAACAAATGTTTTAAAATTGTACTGGTTTTAATAATTTGCTAGCCTCTTTGAGTCACAGTATTGGGCAAAGGTTGATGTATAAATGAAGCGAAAGAAAAGAAGAGGTCTGTGTTTCCAATACCTTCTTTCACCAGTCTCCGATTGTCAATGTGCCTAAAAAATACCTTCCAGCTACACAAGACAAGGAGGAGAAGGTAGGCTGGGCAGGTATTAAAAAATACCTTATTTAAAAAGAGTTTCTTTATCTGAAGTTTTTTAACAGAAGTATTCCTGTACTAGATTCCTCCCACATCACAATACCACAATTTTTCGTGTAAATGGAATTAGTAATTTAGTATAATTGTTGTGCTAATTTCTAAGCTGTCAGGAGATGGACTGTCAGGAGAAGAACGGATGTGGATAGCTGTGTGCATCTTGCAGGAGAGACCGAGAAGTCTTTTACCCTGGCAATTGAGTTTTACAGGACAAAGACAAAATCTATTTTAAGTATAAAAAAATGAGTTTGAGTTTACAGTCATCTATTTTCCAGTAATTAGATCTCTTTCTCCACCCCCACAAAGGTATTTGAGTTTATAAACAGAACAGGTTTCAGTTAACTGCACAGAGTTCTATTGTATTCCCTGTTCTAAACGTCTGAGGCCAAAACGTCTGTGTAAGTGTACAACAGAATCCTTTTGCTATTTGTTTTTTGGAACAACTTAGAAAAAACTCTAACCACTACTACATGAGTAGACATCCATTTGTGCAATGGGACATCCCCTTCCTGTTCTCCCTCATGTACTCAGAGCAACTTTAGGGGACATATGGAGGACTCCAGGTCTGAAGGAAATCCATTCCCCCACTGGTGTCCATCCCACTGCTGGGTGAACACTCTTGGAGTCCCAGAAACCTGGACTTCACACCTCTAGTTTAAAGTTCAGGTCTTTACACTTTGCTCAAGTCCCTCTGTGCTGCCCAGAAATGATTTATTGATATGTGTAATATGCAGTGTGTGTGTGTGTGCGCACGCATGCGTCCGTGTGTGTGTGTGATCATATTTTCCTAGTCTGTCCCTTGCCTATCATTGTAAATGCATATGCATCCCCCCCCCCTTTTAACAGCCCCTTTGTTGCGCATCCTGAGAGGCATCAGTCTCTCTTTCTCATCTGATTGACTGGATGTTTCCAGATCCCACTTCTTCTGTACAATCCCCAGTGGCATACCTAGCATATTTGACACCTGGTGCAGATCATTTATTTAACACCCTCCACCCACCCATCAAAAGAAACTACCTGTCTCTTTGCAGCTCTGGCCAAGATCCTGCATCATAAGACCTAACTACAATAAACAGAGTTCCATCATAGATACCTCAGAAAATGCCACCCCTAAAAACCCTACCTTTTCAATCAGGCTGTATCTTAACCAAAGAGTTTTCATAGCACTGAAGTACATGGCATATCCAGTACTCTTGCAATGCATGTTTAGATGGGCAACAGGAGAGGCCTTGTGGGGTTTTTGCTGTAACATCTTCTCTCAACATGCTCCACAACCAGGAGAGCACTGCCAGCATAATTTCCCAGTACCTCAACCTTCAGTGCCTCAGAAACCCTTCAAATGGGGTGCTAAAGGTAGGTTTGAGGGGGAAGGGGGTCACAATTGGTTGTTAATGCCTGTAAAAGTGAGTTTGTAACATTACAAGATCATATGTCTGGCTTACAAGCTCATAATAACTGAACAGGATGCCAGCCTGCATACCTCTAATAAGCAATGTTTTGAGTTTGCCGTCTCTTATTATCCATTCATTGCTGTTTGCACAAATACCACCACATTAACATTTGACAAATTAGTCTGATGGAAGATACAATGGGTTGTACCCTGAAAACAGGGAATCCCCTTACTCTGTATGAAAGGTTCTTGCTGTTGTGTGCCTTGAAGTCATTTATGACTTATGGTGACCCTATCACAAGTTTTTCTTGGAAATTTTTTCAGAGGTGGTTTGCCATTGCCATAATCTGAGGTGGAGAGAAGGTGACTTGCCCAGGGTCACCCAGTGGGTTTCATGGCCCCAGCCTGGTCTCCAGAGTCATAATCAAAGGCTCAAGCCACTACGCCACACTGGCTCACCATATGGAAGGTAAGGAAAATCATTTTTGATACTGTAAAAGGGTGTGCCACAACATTTCATTGCCCCAATGTGTAACCTGTACTTGGGACATGAGGCCTCAGGACACAATATGGAGAAACGGAATGGTTTCCAATTGGCAAAGGAGTTGCACAAGGCTGCATTTTATCACCACCGTATCTGTTTAACTTGTATGCTGGACATATAATCTGCAAAGTAGGATTAGATTTGGAGGAAGGAGGTATGAAAATTAGAGGAAGGAACATTAGCAATAGAAAATATGCAGATGACACCATACTAGTGGGAGAAAAGAGCAATGACTTGGAATGACTACTGAAAAACGTCAAGGAAGAAAGTGCAAAGGCAGATTTACAATTGAATATTAAGAAAACAAACATAATGGCTAGAGATGATTGACATAAGATGAGAGGAGACAATGAAGACATTGAAATAGTTGAAGATTTTCTATCCCTTGGCTCAGTAATTAAACAGAATGGAGACTTCAGCCAAGAAATCAGAAGATGACTAGGACTTGGAAGGGCAGCTTTGAAGGAACTAGACCAGTGATTCCTAAACTTTGGTCTTCATCTTTCAGAATTCCTGACTATTAGACAAACTGGCTGGGGCTTCTGGGAGCTGAAGTCCAAAACACCTGGAGGACCAAAGTTTGGGCACCACTGAACTAGGGAAAGTTCTGAGGTGTGCAGATATATCATTGAATACTAAAGTTAGGATGGTCCATGCCATCACATTTCCCATTACTATGTATAATTGTGAAAGCTGGACAGTGAAGAAGGCTGATAGGAAGGAAACCAACTAATATGCAATGTTATTATGGAGAAGAGTCCTGAGAATACCATGGACTGCTGAAAAGTACCATGGATAGATCCTAGAGCAAATCGGACCCAAAGTCTCACGAGAAGCAAAAATGACTCAACTCAGGTTATTGTGTTTTGGTCATATCATGAGATGAACTAGAAAAGACTATAATGCTTGATAAAGTCGAGGGCAATAGGAAAATAATAATAATAAAATAATAATAATAATAAAGAAGGCTTCATTCCAAATAGATAGATTCAATCAGAGAAGCCACAGTCCTGAGTCTACAAGACCTGAGCAGGACTGTTGATGATAGTGTGATTTAGACTTCTCTCATTCATAGGGTTGCCATAAATCGAAGTCAACTTGATGGCAGTTAGAAACAATTCAAAAGAATTCAGAGGCATTCCTGCTGTATAAACCAGCAACCACAATAGAAGCCTTGAAACCACATCCCATCTGAAAAAACGCATTCCATCTGGAAAGAAACCTGTAGTAAAGGACTACTCTAAATCTATGGCTTCTCTGAGGGTTGTGGATCGCACCAGGTGACACCCCAGAGGAGAAGTGATGCCTGTTTGGGCCCTCCTTCCCCTTCAGTGCAGGAGGGGCAAACACACACTCTTCTCAGATGATTCCCTCTACTGCAGGTGACACCCTAGTAAGTGATGACACTGTTGTAAAGTGCAGTAAGAGTCACTGTCCCTTTATGGTATTCAGTAGAAATATTCAAAAACCCAAATGGGATACAATGATGACAAAAGCAAATGTTATGCTGGCCTTTCATTGTGTGGTCCCCCACTATGTGTTCCACATATTGCAATAGCTTTGTAGGTTTGCTGATTGGAATCAAGGTTAACAGGACCACATTTCCTTGATTTGTAAGGAACCTTGAAATGCTTCCTATTGGCCTCCAAAACAAGAAACAGCTAATGTTATTTCTCAATTTTTGAACATCTGTATTCAAAGCATGTTTCTGACTTCTCTTTTCCCCAGGATAAAAAGAATTTGCTGTTTTTATTGTTGTAGTGTGTATTCAAGTCAACTCTGATTTATGACAACCACATCATAGGCTTTTCTTGGCAACATATACTCAGAAGAGGTTTGCTGTTGTCTTTATCTTAGGCTGAGAGTGTGACTTATCCAAGGACACCCACTGGGTTTGCATGGCTGAGTGAGGATTCAAACCTTGGTCTCTCAGAGTCCGGTCCAACATACAAACCACTACACTATGCTCGTTGTTTTTAATAGCACCAAAACTTTCTTTTGAACCAATACTGCTAGGGAGAGGAGGAACACTGACTCAGTGTTGGATGCCACACACATAAATGCCATCCGCATTGTCCTGATGTTGTTCGACCTTCCCCATAGCTGCTTATTTGCATAAGGAAAATAGGTAGTTAAATTCATGCCAGTATCATCATATCCACATTTCCTTGACCTTAGGAAGTATTTAGACATAAGAAGCACTTAAATGTTACTAGTTGAACTTAAGCACTTCTACATGGGGAGTTATTCAGGGGTGTTTGTATGGGAAAGGTAATGTATTTTCACTGGCAATGAGAAGAGTGAAATAAGCTCTATGTATGCTCAGACGATCGGTTCACATGTCCCATGCCTGATCCAAAGGGTCAGATTGTGTCCTGCTTCTGTAATGCACCTGTAACCCACAATAGCACATTTTAAGATGTGGCTTTGCCACAGTTACTAGGTTGGGTTTCCATTGTGGTACAGTCTGCTAAGGTGTACAATCTAGGGAACTGTACAAGGGCAGAGTAGTACATGAGCAGGAGACCTTCTGGTGGGTAATCCTCTATGGCTGAATTTCCATTAGAAGATGGAGAAAATGTAATTTGGATGTTTTGCCTTAGGTACTCAAACACCCCTGCTCTGTAACATATTAAAGTGAGACCTTTTCCATTTGCAATGGAAATTAAGGATGTAATGACTCCTGCTATTTTGGTGCACTTTGGTAGTGGCAGCAAGTAGTGGCAGCAAGAGGGGAAAGACTATGAAGGAGAAAGGATGGCACTGGCGAAGCAGTATGCTTGGAACTGGCAGGATTTGACTGCCTTCCCTCAACACAAGTGTGCAATCCTGGAAAATGTGCAACTACACCAAGAAGATTCCTGGCCCTGTTATGAACACCAACAGCATTATTCACACACACACACGTATGTGTGTCAACTGACCCTGTAAGAAGCTCATTTAAGGGGAAATGGGTCAGCTTATTAGCATGAAGATAATGTCTGTCTCATAGAAAGATGTTTGAATTAAATCAGCCAAAAGTTAGGAAACATGCAACTGACAAATATAAAAGGAATGGAAGCAAAGTCTTTATGTTAGTTAGCGTCTGGGCAGATGTATTCATGGATGTGATTTCTCAATTCTTATCTTATGATTAAGCTGTAAGATAAATAGTATGGGAAACAGCATTCCTTCCAAAGGATGGTATGTGTAATGCAGAAACTGAAAAGAGACCATTGTGCAGGAGGATTCCCTAGTTGCAAAAAAAACCAACAACATAAAAATGCTTGATTAGGCCTTCAACAACTATTATTATTATTATTATTATTATTATTATTATTATTATTATTATTATTATTATT
>NC_056524.1:140330989-140358076 GCF_019175285.1 Sceloporus undulatus | reverse complement strand
TCTTACCTGCCTCTCCCCATGATGCAGCAACAGACCAACATATACATAATGTCAGTTAAAAAAAGATATCAATTAAAAGAAGAGACAAGACACATGCATATAAAAACAATCCACATTTAAAATTAATCAATTAAAATTTAAAATCATCTGAACAAGCCTGCCAGAAGAGACTGGTCTTTAATAATGAATTTAAGGCTGAATTGCTATGACCAGTAATCTAGGAGAAAGCACTGCTGTGCATCTACTTCTGTAGGTAAAAAGCGAGCAGGAAATATAATGCTCATGTCAACCAGTATTTTCAAATTTGGTATGGACGATACGATGGGTACCAACTTATTACTCCACTTTTATTCAAAAAATTTTATTCGTGATAAAATGCTTTCTTCACTATGGCCTGTTACAGACTGCCAAAATAAAGCTGCTTCGGGTCTCTTTGGAGGTATGCTATTTAAATAATTCATGGGTCCTAAGAGTCCTTCCTAAATTGGGCCAGGGTAGTAGACGAGCGGAGCTCTATGGGCAGCGCATTCCAAAGGGCTGGGGCAGCTGTGGAAAACGTCCTCCGGGAAGTGGAGACTAACCTAGCCCCAGGCACCTTCAGTAGCTGCTGCCCAGACGTTCTGAGGGTGCGAGGCGGAATGTACGGGGAGAGGCGGTCCTTTAGGTATCCTGGGCCCAAGCCATTTAGGGCTTTATAGGTAATTACCAACACCTTATATTGAGCTCGGAAGCGAATGGGCAGCCAATGGAGATCTTTTAAAACCGGTGTTATATGGCTGGTCCTGGGAGCACCAGTGACCAGCCTGGCTGCCAGGTTCTGCACCATTTGCAGCTTCCGAGTTTGGTATAAGGGTTGCCCCATGTAGAGTACATTGCAGAAATCCAATCTCGAAGTTACCAGAGCATGTACAACAGTTTCTAGGTCCCTCTGGGCCAGGTATGGGCGCAGCTGGCGAATCAGCCGAAGCTGATAACAGGTGTTCCTGACCGTCGCATTCACCTGAGCAGTCAGGTGAAGCGACGAGTCAAGAAGCACCCCAGACTGCGCACGGAGTCCTTCACAGGGAGTGTGACCCCGTTCAGGACAGGTGGAATCACCGCCATTCCTGGACCTGGAGAACCTATCACTAGTACCTCCGTTTTCTCTGGATTCAGCTTGAGTCGGTTTTCCCTCATCCAGCCCATTACTGACTCTAGACAGGCCACGAGAGGAGAGACGCCATCCCCAGTCACTGCATCAGTCGGAGACATAGAGAAAATGATTTGGGTGTCATCAGCGTACTGATTACCCCGTGCCCCATGTCTCCGGATGATCTCTCTCAGCGGTTTCATGTAAATGTTAAATAGCATGGGAGACAGAATGGCTCCTTGAGGGACCCCAGTTTTAAGGGCCCGCTCGTCGGAGCACACGTCTCCCAGCTGCACCATCTGGGACCTCCCGGAGAGGTAGGACCGGAACCACTGGAGCGCAGTGCCCCCGATCCCCACCTCTGCCAGGCGTCCCAGAAGGATACCATGGTCTATGGTATCGAAAGCCGCTGAGATGTCCAAGAGCACCAACACGGACACGCTTCCCCTGTCAATGTTCAGACGGAGATCATCGACCAAGGCGACCATGGCCATCTCAACCCCATAACCCGCCCGGATTCTTAGGATACATGCTTCATTTAAATAGCATACTTCCAAAGAGACCTGAAGCAGCTTTATTTTGGCAGTCTGTAACAGGCCAATATTTTTTAATGAAAGACATCCAGAGTACTCTAGTACCAGAGAACTGTAATGTTCTTTTTTATTTAAAAAAAAATTAACAACTCTTTCTAGTCACTATCATCACTTAACATCATTACTAAAATGGTGGTGACTGGAAAAAATTAAAAATCATTTCTAAAACAAATTAGCATTATTTCATAGCACTATAACACTAGAATGTAGTTATGCTGATCGACTCTGAATTATGGTGTTATATTTCTCTTGCTCACATACTCCCTGCAACATTTTATTACTAATTATAAAACCAATTATAGAAGAAGTTAATGAGGTGATAAAATGCAAAGGTTTCAGATAGCTACTGTGTTTGGTTGTATAGTCTGGTGACTTGGATTTCTACTTTCCCACCCCCAACAGCTCTGTCACATCCACTGCCATGGATGAAAAGAAAATGCAGTACCCATTGTGTGCAATTCTTCTCATAGCTCACAATAGAAGAACAATTCTTGGGTAGCATGAGGAACTCCCCATCTTAAAGCATTTTAAGTCTGCAATTAGAAGGATTTTTGCAGGCATTAGCATAATCTGAAAACAGTGATTTCTAAAAGGATAGTTTCTTCCCAGAATAAACCCAAACAAAGCTCTACCAGTAAATGCATCAGACATGAGCGTTACTAAGATAAACAGAGACCTGATGGGAAAAGTCAGCTAAGCCACTTAAACCTTAAGCTAAGTCAAGTTTTTACACAATGGATCTGATCCAACTTCAGTTGATTATGCTTATACCTCATTGAATGTGAGGAACGTGTTCAAAGCCTTTGCTCAGTGGAACACATTCATCACAACTAAGGTAAATTCTAGCGATATTAATTGGAATCTTCTTTCCAAATCTAAGCATTCATAGAGATGTTTCATTTTATCTCTGCAAGAACCTCGAAAGGCCAACTGGTGGATTTCAAGGCTTGGAAATTTTGAACAGAGGCCTCCCAACTCAACATGTAGCTTAATGGCTGACATTCTGCACTATTCATCTTTTGATTAGAAATGGAGCTGCAGAGAAGAATCTCAATGAGCTTTATCATACTAGCGAGATCCTGCGAGAAAACGAGAGTTAAACGAGAGTTAAGTTAAATTCGAATTTAAACAGAACTTGCAAATTTGGAAAGTTTATCACACTAATTGCTGTTAAAATGAAATAACGCAAAGTTAATCCGCAGTTAAAGTGGAGGAAACCGGCAGCTTTTTAAATTCGGTTTGTTCTGAATTTAAAAAGCCGCTGGATTAACTTCATGTTATTTCACATTAACTGCAACAACATGTGATAAACTTTGGGCTATCTTCGCATTATATCACATTTAACTCCCGTTTTCCCACGGGATCTCGCTAGTGTGATAAACTCCGATGTCAACAGTAGGACCTTGGATTTACAATGGCCTATGTTCCAAGTAGAGGGACACTTCATCCCCCACTGGCAGGATGAGGCATTCCCCAGATGGGACCATGGGTCACCAGCCCTGGGTTCACTCTTCTCCAGTTAAATAATCTTGAGTAGCAAGGCTGAGAAAGACTTCTTTCAATGTCAACTTAGAGTGCTGCCTAGTCACAAACTCAAGCACAAAGTTCTGAACTAGATGAACAAAAGTCTGTCTCAGTGCAAGGTAGCACCATAAACTAGTTGGAGAGACAGAAGTGGAAACCCTGCTACAAAATTTAACATTGCCTCCTACACACTCAACAACAAAAGCTGCCAGTCTTTATTTTTTTATTCTTTTACTTTTCCCCCTTTTCTGCATATATTGGGCGAAGGACTCGAGGTTAGTCCAAGGGTTTAATTTTTAGTAAGAGCTTCTTATTTTTCACTCAATGAATTTCTTGGCTTTTCTGTCCAGACAGTGATAGGATTTGGAAAAGTTCATGAAGTTCATGAACTAGCTCACCACAGTTATCTTGAAGACAAACTCGGTGATTAGTCAATAGCTTAAGAAAACAAGGTTGGCTAGCTTGTCTCCACACTATTTACCACAGTCTCAGGGCAGGGACAGAGGAAACCTATGTTTTTTCCGAATGCCTGATGCCAGACTGTTGAAATGTACAGCCTATCCAAGATGGATATCTGTTACTCACCTCGGAATTGACCTCTGCATTATAAAGGATACACAAGTATTTTGTCTTTATGCTGTGAGATGAATTTATCTTAAATAAGCCCCGTTTTAAAAAATCAAGATCCCACCATCTGGCAGTTTCCTCTAGACTGGGGAAGTGCCCTGCCCACAACTGTTTGAGCCACAAATGATGGTGAGACACATGAAGTAAGAGAATGCCTTTTTTTTTTTAATGTCTGTGCGGGTCAGCCTTTCAACACAGAGAAGAACCAAGACAAATAAACCAAAATGGAACATGCCATAAAATGTCTGCAGTTCACAATAAATCTGAGCTTCAAGTTTCCTCCTTCCCCTTGCTGCCCCATCACCACCACCTACAAAAAAAGTGGCTCTTTCCCAACTGGCATTTTCAACATGCGTTAAAATACAGATCATTGGTTTTGTTTTCACTTTCTGATGTTCTGGGCTAAACCTTTGGGGCAAGGGGCTTTAATGTAGAAAAAAAGAGAGGGTGAGGGTTGAAGCACTGGCCTGTTGCAAGCCCCATTATTCTGCACCATTTATTTCAAAATGCAATTACATTTAAACTTGTTTTATTTATCTATATTATTTTAACTTTTTAAATTTTACATGTTGTAAGTTGGTTTATGATTATCGGTAGGATGTGTAATGTTTGAGATGAGGTGACTGATGTTTATATATTTTGTTATTTGGATATAGTTTGATGCAAAGGCCTTTGGCCAAAAGCAATAAATTTTTGACTTGACTTGTATTTCAAAATGCAAAACGTAGCCTTCTAAGCACAGAACGTATTGTAAATGTGTTATTCTTATGAAAAAGACATTGGCCTGTTACAAACTGCCAAAATAAAGCTGCTTCGGGTCTCTTTGGAAATATGCTATTTAGATGATGCATGGGTCCTAAGAGTCCGGAAGTCACACCAAAGCCACAGTCCATTCCTAAGCACTGGAGTGCAGCTTTGGTGCAGCTTCCGGATTCTTAGGGTGCATGCATCATTTAAACAGCATACCTCCAAAGAGACCCGAAGCAGCTTTATCTTGGCAGTCTGTAACAGGCCCTTGTTAACCACTGAGCTATCCTGGGTTGTTGTTGTTTTTTAAACTCAATGGCAGCACAGAAATATTGCTTAAATTCTGCACTTTAAACTGACATGATCTAAAAACCACTCTATCCTGTGTTGTCTATCCTGTCACATGACTGGCCTGGGAATAACTACAGTGTCCTAGGATTTTCTGTCCTGCTTTGGGGTTAGGTATGATGGTCTCATTGTGCGTAAGCAAGTGGTTTCACTCCTTAATTGCAAAAAGGAAGTGGTCAGACAATCCATGTTGCCCCAACGAGAAACCTGGCAAAATGTCTTGGATGAAAACCAGGAAAGAACAAGAAGCTGCATGTGAAATTTAAAAACAATCTAGCTCTATTCCCCCCCCCCTTCAAATACAATTGGAACAACTTATAATATGTTCCTTGAAAAGATACACAGGGGTTTTTTTTGAAAAGAATTGCCATTTTCTGTCCCTGCTTGTTTCTATAAAAGTCAAAAAGCTAATTCTATTTTCTTTACATAATTCTGCATGAGTCATAGTTTTGCCGTGAAGAAGAGGATGTGGGTTTTGGAGTCTAAAGTCATATACGCTTGCCAGCCAGCCCTCAGAACTATTGCAGGGGTCTTCAAAAAGGAAATTTTTGAAGATACTGCGATGCTACATCCAAATAACACTTAGAATAATAACAGAATAGTAACACAGAGCTTGGGGGAAATAAGTTTTGTGACCTCAGTAATCATAGCTGAAGAAAATAAAGGAGACGTTTTACAGCAGTGAAATGAGCAATCCCGAAAGGTCTTTTCCTGGGCAAAGTAATTCCAATCACATAAATACTACTACTTCAATTACAAGTGTGTACAAGAAAACTAACCATGAAATTGTGCCCCATTTCTCCCCACCCTTGTACTTCAAGATGAAGAGCAATGAGATCTTCAACAACAAAAAAAGTTTCTTTTTATTTATTCCTATTGTTCTACACTTCATGAAGTTCAAAAGATGCATTAAAGAGGGGGATATGAACAAATACTGTTGCATGAGTAGAAAAGAAAACCCTTGTCATATTGGTTGTCCAAGCCTCATTTCATTTTAACCATTGAGTTCAGAAGATTTTCTCTCTCTGGTTTGCCCCTGTTCTTGCTTGTATCCTGGTCCTGGGTCTGCTTGCTACCGTTCTATCAAAAGTAGACCAGGCTGTCATTAAAAAAACTTTGTAAAAGGAAACTTCTTTGCCAAAGGCTCCAATAACTGAGGTATGACTGTATGTTTATCATTTCTTCTTTTTAAACTCATTGGCCAGTAAGTAATTATGGGCATAATGTCTAAGTGTCAATGATGATACATATATATCTCTGAGAAAATTCCATGGAGGGTTATTTGGTTAATTACAGGAAATACACATTGCTTTTAACTGTCTGTGTTTTATTCTGAGAATTAGATGAGTGTTTGACATTTTCTCTCATGTTTGAAGTATAATAAGGCACAACGACACATTGTGCAATAAATCTGTAATCAGATCTTTTGATATTTTGACTTTAAAAAAGCTGGTCTTAATTTGATTGGTTCTGGCCAATAGGGGTTTGAACCCTTTTCCAGATACTATTCAGCTCATTAGATCCAGTTCGTAGATCTGCAATATCTTCAGGGTTGTTTTCTCCCATACCATCCTGGCCACATCAGAGGATGTGATGGAGAGGCCCTGGTCTGAGTTCCAGGTATGGTGGCACTATTAGCTCAGAAAGTCCACCTCAGTGATAGCACCGAAACTTGATAGCACAAAAAGGTGTTGGGCCAGAATTCTTTGAGACTAGTGTCCAAATCCCAACTCCACTCTGGAAACTCTCTAGGTTGCCTTGGACAAGTTCCACTCTCTCAGCCCCAGAGGAAGGCATTGCCAAACCACTGCTGAACATTTTGTGCCATGAAAACCCCATAATAGGTTCACCTTAGGCTGGGTCACCAGAAGTCAGAAATGTCTTGAAGGCACACAGCAACAACAACCAACATGGTCCCCTCCCAGGTTACCCAGTAAGGTTTTGAACAGTCACTTCAGGCTGATTAGGGATGCAAAAACTTTGGGAAGAGACAGAGGAAAAATTTCAGCCTGCCACTCTTCTTTTAATTAAAAGTCAAATTACCCATTTGACCAAAATTAGATCTGAAGAGTAATATGTAGTTTGGTTGTAAGTTCAACCGTGTCACACAATCAGATTAAACTGAAAGGGAAAATGCACATCTGTACGTGCTGCAATATGAAAATCTCTTTTCAGAATTTGGCTATTTCACTGTTATCTAGCAATGTAACATCTAGTCCAAACAATTATAATTTCCACAAGTCAGAATTGCAAGTATTAATCTAGGGGGAAAAGAAAAATGCATGAAAACGGAAGACATTTTTAAACTGTAAGTCCTATTGAAGTCAATGAGGTTTATTTCTGAGTAGACATGGACAGAATTACACAGTTGTCACAGCAAAACCTTGTGTTTCCCATATAAATACAGGAAGAAGTAAAGGAGGAAAAAATATTTGTTTTCATAAAATGGGGGGAAAGCTGTCGTACCATTTCATGCATTCGATCTTCCAAGGGAACAAAAAGATTCCCAGGCTAAAAAAATTAACACAGTCTGAGAAATAACATATTCTCAGGCTTTTCCGTAGGTGGGCAAACTCAGAATGCCTCTGTTATTTTGGTTTTCTTTAGCGCTGTGAGAAACTGCATTAAAACATCTTACCATGCATGTCTATTTGGGTAATAATTTTACTGTTTGGCAGACTGCATTTTGTAAAGCTAAGAAAAGGCATGTAACTTGTAGGTACAAATCTATGATCTGGGCTGTTTCACTCTGCTTTTGTGGACACTTCATTATTTCTGTTGTTCATTGGTGATAGGTCTGTTTTTCATAGTCTTTCCCTACCTGGGATTCTGCGATAGTATTTTTACTTGTTCTGACTCCCTAAGGCAAAGTGGAAAAGGTAAAGGTAAAGGTTTCCCCTTTGATAAGGTTGTCAAGTTGTGTCCGACTGCAGAGAATGGTGTTCATCTCCATTACTAAATGAAAAAGCCAGCTTTATCAAAGATGACTCTGTGATCATGTGGCCAGCATGACTGCACAGAACGCTGTTACCTTTCCCACTGAAGTGGTACCTACAGTATACTGTATATCTACTTACACTTTTACATGCTTTCAAACTGCTAGGTTGGCAGAAGCTGGGACTAGTGATGGGAGCTCACTCCGTCATGTGATGTTTGGGTCTCAAACTGCTGACCTGGTGCCCTTGCGATCATCAGAGTCAGCTTCTTAACCATTGAGCAAGCCCAAACTGCTCCCACTTTATACTGGAGTGGCCTGTCCCATCTCATTCTATCCTCCACAATCATTTCTGAGTAGTCTAAAGGGTAATAAGGTGACGTACCGTATGTAGTAACGTGTCTCTTTGTTTCTCTCTATCTGTGGAGTCAGGATCTATTAAGTCCCCAGTACAACAGAACTGCAAGCAATAGTTTAATTCAAAAAGGAACACAAAGGCATCTTCCAATGACATAATATTTCTGAAGGTTTTATTTCACAGTTCTCTAAGATGCATTTGTATCATAGGCACGTTCCGCACGGGTGTAAAGTACGTCCCCAGGACGTACAAAATGGTGGCGCCAGTTCTACACAGGTGCCGCCATCTTGACGTCACAGACATCACGAGTGCGCCATTGGCCACTTGCGGCGCCACTTGTGGGGCCCAAAAAGAAGCTGCTTTTTGCAGCTTCTTTTTGGTGCGTCCAGGACCACACGGTTTGACCACTGCAGTTCCCAGACGCAGCAACCGGCGGCGCCGGCAGACCGCCCATTTTGGGCGCTCTGTAACACGCCATAGTTTAACATTTTCCTGAATTCTCTCAGTGTTGTTACCAACCACTCCCCAGTTGGCCAAAGGCATAGCTAACTGTTCCTTAACTGATAACATGTTTTTCCTTTCCCCTCAGCCCTCTTTCTCAGCAGCACATTGGTTTTGTTGGGTGAAACCAAAAGAAAGCAGACTGCAATCCCATATTTCATATTCATGGCCTAACTTGTAGGTAGCTCTTATAGATAATTACATCAGCATCTAGTTACATTAGAACAGACTTTATTGAATGCAGGATACTGCCTGTTCTGGACATGGTAGTACTTTCCTTGATAGATAAAGTTCATGACAGTCATGACCAAGATCTTGGACCATCTTAAACTAGTGCACAAACAACACTTGTTTCACTCTAAAATCTAAAACAGGCAAATAGCTGGCAGAGTCCTATTCATAATATTGCTGACTAGATAGTAAAAATGTCTGAGAAAAATAAGTTGAGAACATATCTGAAAGCATTTTTTTAAAATGTTTCTTTTATTTATAGCTGTCTTGTTCTCCATCATTTGATGCAAGGCAATGTATGTTCCCAGGAGATCTCCTATCCAGACATAACAAGATGACTTGGATGATGGAACAGAGGTATGCTTATCAAATTTGTAGATCTAACCACATTAGATGTAGTAGATTACCCAGAGGACAGGATGAGAAGTCAAAATTACCTTGACAGGTTGGAAAACTGGACTATAATCTTACAAAATGAATTTCAGTGGGGAAAATGAGAAATATTACATTTAGGCAGGAAAAACTGAAGGCACAAATATAATATGCACAACACCTGGATTTACAGCACATATGAAATCAAACAAGGACCACAAGGTAAACATTAATCAACAGTATGATGCAACGGCCACAAAAGCAATGTGGTTCAACAGGAATATAGGGTCCAGAATGAGGGAATAGCAGACTTCATCTGGAATACTGTGCCTAGTTCTGGGAGCCACAGTTCAAGAATATTTATGACAAGCTGGAACATGTCCCAAGACCAAGATGGTAAAAGTTTTGGAAACCAAATCCTACAAGGAATGGCTTAGGGACCTGGGTAGGTTTCATTTGGAGAACAGAAGATTGAGAGATGGCATGATAGCTGTCTTTAAATACCTGAAGAGATGTCATGTAAAAGACTGAGTGAGCTTGTTTTTAACCTGCTCTAGAGACTAGGACACGGATCAATGGATTCAAATTACAAGAAAAGAGATTACAACTGTACATTAGGAAGAGCATCTTGACAGTAACAGCTGTTCAAAGGTAGAATGAATTGCCTTGGAGGTTAGTGGATTTGCTACATTAAAGGTCTTTAAGCAGAGGTTGGAGGGCCATCTCTTGGAAGCACTGTATCTGTGTATTCCTTCATGACAGGGGTTACATTAGATGTCCCTTGGGATTCCTTCATGTTCTATGGTTTTATGATTTGAAGTTTCTAAGTCCTTATCGCCAGCATCTCCTATGCAGCTTCCCTCTGTTATGATTTTGTTGTTATTATTGTTAGCTGTAGTATTGTTTTGTTGCTATTAGCAGGTGCTGGGCCTAGCTTTGGGAATGAGAATCAGAGTTTCAGACACAGGCTGTTAGTGAGAAGCTCCAAGATCGTTTGACCTGAGAGAGGTTTTGCATGAGGGAAGTTATAATAGTGAAACTGACACTTCTGAGCTAGTTCTGACAAGAAATGGCTTTCTGTACTGATCTATTGCAATAAACTCTTTCTGGATCATCCATGAAGCCTGGTTATTGAGCTAGATAGAGACAGGATATCAAACTTAATTTCAGCCAAATGTGTCCTTGAGCATTATCATTTTTTTAAAGCATTTAAATGTATATATACATGAATAGCATAAAAATGATAGAGGCATCCAAACAGTTACGTGAAACATCACACAAGAATATATTTCCATAAACCCATATCAATGGCATCACCAGGGTTGGCATCACCTGGAGAAGTTACCCCCATTGACTCCCTTCCATACCACATCATACAGAATCCTTAGTAATGCCTTTTGTACTCGTAATGTTACTCATAAATCATAATTCCCATATATTACTGAATGTAATGGAAATAGTTGTCACATAAACAACTAACTAAATTAAAATTATACCTTTAAATTACAGTGTTGTATGTACCACCTATATGTATTTACATGCATATAGTTTCATGTGGTTAAATGCATATAGTTTCATGTGATCACTTAATCCTATTGTTGAATCCCTGGGAATCAACCATCAGATCTTTTTTAGATTACAAGATTGCAGGTAGCACCTCTCAAGGCTAGGAGACCAGGTATAAATATCAGCCCCAAACCTCCTTGCACATAGCTGCACACAGCAAGCATACAGTTTGCATTCACTGTTTTCTCCCATACCATGTGAGCACTAAGAGCCTCTTGCTGTGTCGCCTTCAGATGTCATCTGAGCCATACCCTGCTTTCTGTGCTTCCTCTTCAGGATAGGAAAATATCCAGTTTCCGTCCCTCTGATTCAGTTAGCTCTATATGATGTTGCTGTTTGAATTACTATCGTGTGTTTGGTTACACTCTTGCATATTTCCAAATAAAAATCTTCTTTATTCACAAAACCTGGAGTCCCCTGCAGTTAGTACTGGTGTTAATAGGTGGAAACAGTACTCAGCATTACCCACATTCTCGCAAGCCTCCTTGTGCTAAACAATTACCCCAACATTTAAGGAGATGCTGACACAGTTGGGGGGAGTAATGGCTGGGGAGGACCATGACAAAATCATCTACCATCAAGTGATCCTCTGTTTTAGGAGTTATTTTTTCTTGATCATCATAAAACCTGGTGCATCTTAAATGCACTATTGAACACGTTAGATTGAGGGTCTATGGCTATAGAAGAGATGTTATTAATGTGTTAAAAAAACTCTGCCTTTCACTTCATATTTTTCTGTCAAAGTGATTCTCAGGGGCAAAAAGTTACAGGTGGTGCATTTCCAGAAAATACTTAAGTGTTTTAAATACTGAAAGCTGCTAAGCATATGGTCCAGACTAATCCATTCCAGTTATAGAGCTATAATAGACTAGACTATTTCCAGCCCATCCCAGTTATAGACATGCAATACCAGTTAGTGCCACACTCAGCCATCCCTAACCAATCATTATGGCTGCCATGTAACAGTACTATAATACAGAAATTAATATTCTTTGTTGGTAGTCATGTGTGGCCCATAATTTTTTTAATCAGCTATATGGAAGTAAAGTGTAATGCTAAATTGTGTTGCAGGAATTTTTCTCCAGAACTATAAGCCAGCACATTGGTCCAATTCAGAATATTTAAAATGAACTTGATTTTATTCTGCGTTGTGTTACATGCCTCTAGTAAACTCAGCACTGCCATCTGGTGCAGTTCTGGGCTCATGTGCATATTGGCATGCAACCTGTGGCCAAATGTCCAAGTGGTTCGAAGAATGCATGTTGTAAACTTGGGTGATAAATAATTTGTTTATTTCTCATATGAAAGGGATATGGTGGTGATGACAGCAATGGTAGTGATGACAGCAATGCCAGTGTACTATGTATAATAACATCATAGCCCAGATTCTAAATGTGCTAGTAACTTTGTATATACAGTTCTGTGTCCTTCCATTGCCTGGCAGTTGTCAAGTCCTGGGATGGGCCCACTTTTCCATTTCAATGCAGAGGGGAGGGCAGAGGAGACAATTGAGATCCCAGAGATGTGCGTGTCTCAGCTTGGTTGGGGAGGGGGAGAAATGGTTGAGGAGGGGAAGAAATGGGAGTGTACTGTCAAATGGAGTGCAGCAGTAAAAATGCAATAATAATAAATGGCATAACTAGCACATTGCAGCCTTTTCAGTTCAACTATTTGAGGCAGCTCCTGCACTCTGCCTAGTGGCAGGGCTGTCCCTGCTTTCATAATCCTTTGGCATCCTTTCCAATTAAAAACAGTTTGTGAATAGAGAAGGAGAGAAAGCTGACCAGCTCCTGTAGTTTTGAAAAGACAATCTGATGAAAGAGTAATGTTTCTGGTAAGTTGTATTGTTGGGTCATAATTATTTTTATTTCTGCAAAGCCTGTAGATGTGATTTAACTTTTGGTGATGGATAAACTTCCATTCAGTGGAGTCAACAGAGGAGTGATTGCATTGTGGAAAGCTTCTCTTGGAAACTTTCCATCAAACAAGGGAGACCGCAATGGCAAGGGAAAACCATCTTTAAGCAAACAATGCATTATTATGACAACTGATTACATTACAGTCCCTGCTCCATTTTATTTTATTTTACTTGCGCACACATTTTCTTCATCTGGAGATTTTCCAGGAAATGGGATGGATATATTACATATGTGATGATCCCAAAATATTATTTAAAAACCTATGATACAAAAGCTGTGCTTAGCACTGAGACAGAAATTCAATATGCTGCTGAATATTTCCTTAACATCCACATGGATTAGCTGGGGCTATTGCAAACTAGAATATACATTTTAAGAGCCATATTATCAAAAAGTACATACATTTACCTGTTACCCTAACAGGTTGTCCTAACTTTATTGGCTTTTTGGATTAAAACACAGAACAGTTCCATTCATTGAATTTTAAAGTTGAGAGCAGTAACATAAACCAGAAGGAAAAACAGGGTACATAGAGCATTTAAACTGCTGCTTGGCCAAAGAATTTGATCCACCTTAACAAAACAAACATCTGAAGAAGATGGAAATGAAGGGACTCCCAGAGGTTAGGGGCAAAAAAAAAAAAAAAACCCGATCCAGCCTCAAAAAAGGGAGGAATGCTCCTGCTACAGACTGCCAAAATAAAGCTGCTTTGGATATCTTTGGAGATATGCTATTTAAATGATGCATTGCACCCTAAGAATCCAGAAGCTGCACCAAAGCTGCACTCCAGTGCTTAGGAATGGAGTGTGGCTTTGGCACGACCTCTGGACTCTTAGGACCCACACATCATTTAAATAGCATACCTCCAAAGAGACCTGAAGCAGCTTTATTTTGGCAGTCTGTAACAGGCCTTACTTTCTTTTCTTTTTTATTAATATTAATGTTTGGTTGTTGTTTTTTTCCGTTTAAAGTTTAAAAACACTTTATTACAGTCACAATGTGGATTTCTGGTGTTCCTTCTAGTTACAATTCAAGTAAGAGAGGCACTGAAAGGAGCTTGGAGTAACTGTTGCTCCTATGATCGGAATTACATCCAGTGAAAAGGTTTTTCAAATCTGCCAACCTGGACCCCACAACCAAAATGAAAGACATAAAAATGCCACAAGTCCCATCTGTACCAATTTGACAGGGGCAGTCTCAATTACTCCTTGTCCATCCCAATTTTTCAGCTGCTTGTAAAATGTCCCAGTTTCACTTTCCCCCTCCCATTTTGTCCTGAGCTTCAGTTCCTGGAAACAAAGTGCAAAGTGCAAAAGTAGTTTGCATTCAGTTCAATCAGCAAGTGGGAGGGGAGGGGAGGGAGTGGAATATTTCCCTTCTCAGGTGGCTCAGGCAAAAGCAAACTGCTGCATCCTCTCCTAGGCCTGATACAGACTGCCAAAATAAAGCTGCTTCGAGTCTCTTTGGGGGTATGCTGTTTAAATGATGCATGCATCCTAAGAATCCGGAAGCTGCACCAAAGCTGCACTCCAGTGCTTAGGAATGATGTGTGGCTTTGGTGCGATCTCCGGACTCTTAGGACCCATCCATCATTTAAATAGCATACCTCCAAAGAGACCCGAAGCAGCATTATTTTGGCAGTCTGTAACAGGCCCTAGTTTGTGTGTTCTTCATTTGTAAGCTTTACCATCTTGACTACAATCTGATGCTGCTTGGCCACACATGTTCTGATTCAGTGAAATGTGTGCTGAAAAGGAAATTCGCAACAGCAAATACAAATTAGGAAATTAATATTAATACTTTAAATGAATAAATTGAGGAGGAAAATGATCAGCCAAGACGTAAAAATACAACCAATCAGAAAGTAGATAATTTATTAAAAGTACATGTAACAAATGCACATGCAACTTTATGAAATACTAGAATAGAAGTATTAAACAAAATTCCTAACCAGACAACATGCAGGGAAACCATTACCTTAATCCTCTTTACCTGCTGACCATGACAAATAATGAGTGCTGAGAACATACACACAACTTTTTATCATGAGCATGATTTGTTGGGACAACCCAGGAGGAAACTCTGCCACAGCTAAACCGCAGGGAGGAACATGATGAACCAGGTGTCATGAGGACTCTTCTCAATGGTTGGGGGGGGGGGTGTTGAATTGGTTGTGGAGCTAAGCATTCTTGACATCATCATGATCATTATTTATGTTTCCTGGATGCCTCTTTCCCAAAAACAAAACTAGCCATCTCACAAATAAATATGCATCCATCAGTCTTTACATTGCTACATCTGCATCACTCCTTGCTATTTCTTGCTGGTTCCCTGGGCTATTTTAAAGCAAGGCAAAATCCTAGTCTATCTGCAGTGAGCTTTAAATGTGTATTCCCTTCTGTTTCAGTATCTCCCATTGGTCAACACTCCATCCCTATCTCTCTTCTTCCCCTGCCCACATCTTCTAGAAGGACTTTAAGCATTCATGGAATTTCTGAAGTGACCACAGCTGGGGAGAGATTGTTTTCTTTGTGCCTCTCAGCTTGTGGAAAATCGTACGCAATATGATTCAGGCACCAAGCAAAGCAGGAAGTACATGACTGCCATTGCCACACCATTTTATTAAGAGAGCCCATCATCGGCCGCAGGAGGCCCCTGCTCAAAAGGCCACCATGGGGGTAAACTACACACACATTTGTTTGTTCAGTGTCTTCAGGATGCCAACTGCCCCGAGGCCTTTGTCAAACCACTTAAGCAGCGGTCAGTCTGGTTCCCGAAATTTGTGCCCCAGTCAAGGCTGATGGAGGAAACATTTCAGGAATTTGTTAATACACACACACAGCACTAGTTAAGGTCACCATTAGATTAGAAATATATAAAGATATCTGTTAACTCGTTTCCCTACCTTGACCCTAATCTCCACCTGCCTGATTTCTATGGAAATAAATAAGCACACTGGAAGCTTCTTTCGTGTTCATGAACACAAAGTGGAAGCCATGGTGAAAACTAGTGGTTGGTGGCTAGTAAGAGAATGTTTCAGATCATATCATCCAGACGTTATAGATTAAATGAGCAAAATGGATAATTTCAGGAATGTTTTCAGGGGGGGAAATAAGATCAATCATAGTTGGGTTTGTTTGTTTTTGTGGGTTTTTCAAACTATGTGGCCATGTTCTAGAAGAGTTTATCTACTGTAATAATCTTCTCTTGTTATCAGACCCATGGATGTGTTGGCTGCTTGATGTTTCGCCAGCATCTGTGACTGGCATCTTCAGATGCTGGCGAAACATCAGGAATAAACTCTTCTAGAACATGGCCACATAGCCCAAAAAACCCACAAAAAACTATGGATGCCAGCCATAAAAGCCTTTGACTTCATACTCAAGATTAATCATAGTTTGCGGGGATTAATAACTGTTAGCAATAATACTTAGCAGTTACATAATGCTCTCTGAATTAAAAGGCGTAGCTGTATTAGTCTGGAAAATCAAATCTGAGGAAGTAGACTGAAGACTACAAAGGTTCATGCTACACGTTTCTTTCTTCCAGTTAGTCTCAAAGGAGCTACAAGATCCCACTACATATTGATAATACTGTCTTGTTTTTCAAAGCGCTATATGTTGATTATTTTATTAAGTCTAACAATACTCTGGTAAAGTAGGTTCGTTTTATGCACATACTGCAGTGGGACAGTTGAAGCTTAGACTGAATACTTTGTCTGACACCAGCTAGCAAGGTAACAAGTAAACCTTGGCTAAAATAAGAGTGCAGTCTAATGTTACTAAAATAACTGTTTTGCATGGTTTCAATTTTGTGCATATCTGAAATTGGCACCGTACATAAGACATTTTGCATTATCTGGTTTTGCTTTGCAATCCCCACTTATGAGATATATGGTCAAGGAGCCAACACATCCATGGGTCTGATAACAAGAGAAGATTATTACAGTAGATTTGAACTACTTTGAGACCATTGACATCACAGTTGTCAATTGATAACTAGTTCTAGCTTACAAAGTAGTAGTCGTTTCGTAAACTGGATGTAATATTGAGTATTGTTTTTCAATAAAATTCAGGTACAAAGACACTTCAGCAATGTTTTGTCTGCAAAGTTTTAAGCAATTTAGCAAAAAATAAATTAAACCAAGCATTAAACCAAAAAAAAACAGGATCTAATAGATCAACTGTCTGGTTTGGATGAGCTAAGTCCAAAGGTGTGGTAAATGCTGGAAACTTCTGGTGACTCAGTGGGGAATAACAAGCTACAAGCTAAAGAATCAACCCACACAACAGTTTCCATCCTCTTCTTCTTCTTCTGAGTATTTATGTTGTGTAATTTGGGAAGATTAATGTGCATGTAGATAAATTTCAGTGTTGTTTCACCATTTTCATTTTTACAGTGCTAGGGAATTATATACACCATCTCTTCTGCAAGTTGGCCCAGGGAGAATCAGCACTACAGGAATATCATGCAGAAACCAATGTTGGAAGAAAGTCGAGGATGAGAGGTTTCTTCTCTCCAATATTTATATTCATTTGATTATGAACTGCTTTAATGCTTTCCACAGTGTGGCCTTCAAGAACAGTAATTAAAACACAGTTATAACCTTTTAAATAACAACTTACCTTATGTAAGCAACATCTTAAGGACAGCTGCAACAGAAGAAAATATCACATGGGAGCAGACCTCACAGGAGAAGACAGAGGAAAGCATACCAGAACTGTGGCAAAATATGTTTTTCAACAGATTTTGAAATGCCAGTAGAGAGGGACCAAAAGCAATTCTTAGGTTATGGAGTTCCTGGCTCTAGGTGCTTGTCAAAGTGAGACTTAACTACCCAGTTTCTTTACTCGGTTGGTGAACCAATGGGTCTTTTTTATCCCACCGCTGCCACCAGTTATGTGAAGGTTATGGCCACTATCCCACCAATTCTTCATAGCAAGACTCAAACTCAGGAATCTCTTTAGTGTCTTCTGCAATATAGCTCTCTTTTGATGCCAGTCGTCCTGGGTTTAAAATTTCCCCTCAGCTTGGCACCAACTATTCTTTGGCAGCCACAACCTATTATCTAATGTGTCCCAAACTTAAAAGACTTTTCTCAACGTTGATAACGTTTTTAATATGTTTCTGAAATCACTTCAGACAGCTGCTTGTTAAAACAAAGTAAGAAACTTATTTGCAAATCAGGCTGAATACATTATCTCTTTTACTGGATGGTGTTCACAATGGATATGGTGTATAAATATTTTATTCGTTACACAGTTTAACAGTTTCTCTAGCGTGTCTTTGTAATTGTTCCTTTATAGCTTTATATATGTTTCCCTACAGACTAAGTTCTCATAGAACCTTTATTAAACTTTTGTATCTTATAACACTTCTGGCTACCTGTGACTCTACTAGTCACCAAACACTATGTCTCCTGCAGGACACTACGACAATAGAATTAAAGGCACTCTTCATCCCTTTCCTGGGTACCTAAAACCCTTTCTAACTGCCCCTCATAGCAGCTTATCCTAGCCTCAATGGCTCTTCACCCCTCAGGGCGCACTAAACATCAACTTCTTTCAAACCTCCTCCTCCCTCTTATATACTCACTCCTGGGAGCAGATCCCACCTTTCCCCAGCTTCTCTCTCATTGACTAGTTGCAAGGTCCCAATCTGCCTGTTGTCTTCACAGTGCCACAACAGGGAAGGCCCTGCCCTGCCTACACACTTGACCTAATTTTTGACAGTGGGAGTATAATAGGATAATATACTGATGAATTATTTGTGCAACTACTTGCATCAGAGGTGGTGGGCACAAAGCCATCCTTCAGGTGTTGTTAGATTGCAACTCTGTTAACTTTAGCAAGCAGACACTACGTGGAGCTGTACTGGGCATCACAGTCCAGCAAAATGTGAAAGGCTGTATGATCTCCACCCCTGATTTACATGATTGTACACCTTCATGCTGACAACGCACCAAAGCAGACCCTTAGAGAACAGCTGGACACTCGCAAAACAGTTAAGAAATAGGAATGGCCCTGCAGGAGACACACACATGTGCATGTGTGCACATACATGAAGTGATGTCAAATACCATACACTGATTTAGAATAGGAATACTGCCACAGATAATCTCCTTTCTGTCCTTTTCACACTATGCCACAAGTTGGAGATCCCCAGCAGATTTCAATGGATCATGCAAGAGGAAAAAAAATATTTGAATATCCTCACACTCCTTTATTTTAAAAACATATGTTATCCTTCCACCGTGCCCAAACAGGCATTTGAACCTGTATAGAATAATCTTTTAAAGCAATACAATGGCATCAAAAATATTAGTAAGAGTGTTAGCAACACAGATCAGACTGACCAAACTTTACCAAGAAACTTAGAACAGTCCAAATTATTCAAAATAGTATTGCCATTGACTTCTAAAGCAATGCCAGTCTCCTGTGACAATATGGATCTTTACAGACTCACCACACATGTTCCGTCACAGTCTGTTCAGTGATTCCTGTAAATCATCTCCTTTGCTCACATGAGTACCTGACACACCTCTAAAATGGTTGTGGTGAAGAAGGATAGAAGGATCATGAACAATAATTCAAATAAGCCAACTCCAATATTTCCAATGGGGTCCAGAAGTCAAGGTTTCATCAGATTTCCTTATCATAACCCATGGATTTAGTTACAGTGATTTTAAATAAAGGACACATTTTTTTTCTGTAGACTTTTAACATACAATACAGATTTATAATGAGCTGATAAGATTTCCAATTACTTAGCCTCATTCCATTAATCACCTTAGAATATCAAGAATCCCATGCACAGTTAATTACTTAATTAGTTTTATGAATCTTAATCAAGTCATGTTCCTTTATCCCTGTCAGGTTGTGTCTTACTATTATTAACGGGTATCGTGAAATTAAACTCAGTGTTTTTTGGTCAACATCTCCAGGCAACTAGACATCAATTTTACTTCCTAAAAAATTATATATGTAGATAGCTGCAAGCGACACAGGAACGGATGGCCCCAGCTCTTTCCAGAAAATCCTGAGCAACAGGTATATTATTTTAATGTGTTTTAAGGCTGTAATGTCTTGGTTCTGGTACAGAACACGCCAAACATCATCCAGAGTGCTTATACCAGAACTGGAGTTTGGGGCATGTGTAGTTTTAATAGGACAGTGCCAGAACAAGAGGAAATGGGCCTTTTGGACTGTACAGACAAGTGCCAAGTGCTCAGAGACTTTGGCATATATGATAAGTTTTGTTTGTTTGTTTTCCTTGAATATTACACCCTTATGTCATATTCCAAAACATCATCTTAATCCTCTATAATCTTTTACAGAATTTTACTAACTGTATACTTAGCTAAGTAGTAGAAGAGCTAAGAAACCCTATTAGTGACTTGTGAAGATGGGTATCAGGCTACTGACAAGAGTGGTGAATGAGCATCAATGCACAATGCATGTTGAGCACTTCGCTAGGTCGGCTGCACACCCAGCTCTAAACTAGGTACATAGGTTATAAAAGTGCCTACTTCTAATTCCCGCATATATAGAAGTCCACTTACGGAGATGCAATGCTGATATAGGATTGAAATTCATTTTTGCAGTTCAGCTAGCTTTTAAAAGCATGTTGCTATTACAAAAAGAAGATTGTATGTACAGCGCTGTGTAAATTTACAGCACTTTATAAATAAAGGTTAATAATAATAATAATAATAATAATAACTAGGACAAGACTACTGACATAAGTCAGAAGATCCATTGGACACACACAACTGATTGTATATCCTTTTCTGGGAATTCCAGACACTGGCTGGCATCCTGTAAATGACTTTGCTGTGTGACTTCAAGTCGTTTCCGACTTATGATAACCCTAAGGCAAACCTTAGGGATTTCTCAGGCTAAAATTGTACAGTTGGCCCTCCTTATCTGTGGATTTTTATCCATGGATTCAAGCATCAGCAGCTTGAAAATATTCCAAAAACGTATAAATTCCAATAAGCAAGCCTTGATTTTTCCATATTTAATGGGACTTGAGCATCCATGGATTTTGTTGTCTGCAATGTTGTGGCAGGATATGAAGCAGACTGTTGATGTGAGGAAGCTTTTAAATGTCACTAAGTCAAGTCAGTTCTGTAAGGAGCAATAGGTCAAAATTCCTTGAAACCCATATGAGAGGCTGAGCAGCAGTTTCAGGGTGTGATTACTTTAAGCTTGCTGCTTAAATTTAAATTACATGTTGCTCAAGTATGTATGTATGTATAAATAAATAAATAAATAAATAAATAAATAAATAAATAAGTAAGTGGCTGCCTAAAAATAAATTAAAGTACTTGCTGCTCAAGTGGGACCCCAAATTCAAGTTCTAGGCTGGCTGGGGACCGTGACAGTTGCACTCTCTCCAATAATGGCTTGCTGGCAGAAACCAGCTGGCCATGAACTGGGAAGCTTTGCATTTGGGCACCATATATTCTGAACTGATCTACAGGGTCACCATGAGCCAGGGTCCACTCGAGGGGAGTTAATAAAAACAACAATCCTGAATTGTGTCTTGCTTGCAGACTTTGCCTATGCAGTTTGCCTTTGGAAGGGTGAGTTGCTTCTTCTGTCACTGCTAGACGATACCACTGCTGCCTCCCCATATTCAGACCTCTGGCAGTCTGATCTCTTCAGACCATGGCCTGAGTCCCCTTGCTCTGTTGGCCATTGGATTCTCCTAGGATCCTATAGAAAAGTCCTATTCTGATTCCATCTTGCTTGAACGACATAATCCTTCTCAACCATGCTGTGTGTTTCTGTATCCCTTGGCTGCCTGTGACTCTTCACTTCTGGCTTGCTTCTCAGTCTTGCTTCCTGGTTCATTCTTCAGTCCTGACTTATTCTTTGGCCCTGGCTTTTAGCCTGCTTTGCCCCTTGGTCCTGACAACCGGCTTTATCCCAGAGCATTGGGTTCCCTGCTCACCTCAAACTGCTGCCCACAGACCAGCCCTAACAATTATGGTTCCCCACTTGTGTATTTCTGATTCTAGTTATTAGATTGCACACGACTATTGTGGCGGGTTTATTGGTACCAAGGCAAAACAGGAAAAGTGGATGTGCAAGTGTCTCAGACATCCACATGTTGTGTTCTCAGTGTCCTTTTTTTGCCTGAGTTGACCCAGTTCAGATATCTGACACCTCCTTTCTTGGCAGCTGAGAGCAGTGCTAATTCTCCATTTGATGTTACCACAGAAGTATGAAAAAGGAATTGCACAGCTCACTCACATAGCCACTTGCCCTGGGTCAGTGTGTAGCCCTGAGTCTTGAGTCACTTTCTCATGTCAAAGATGTTGAGATTTTTCTAGAAAACAGAACTAGGGACTGAAAATGGGTAGCCTGTAGGAATCTGTCACTTGGAGAAAAATAAATGTTGCTGGACTGTGAAGCTATATCTAGCAAAGTAGATAGTACATGTAAATGTAGGCTTCAGCAGATCCTTCTGCATCTACCTTGGGATACTACTTGGACCACACTGAACTAGGGAGCTGAGTCTTTGCTCTAAATAACAGTCTACTCTCCAACTGGAGTACAGAGAACTAGTAGCCAATTATAGTGTGCCCGCATTATAGGTAGGCGCACCATACACAGCTTCCAGTATTTGCACACACCAGTTTTAATTAAGATGCAGCCTTCCTGTACATTGTGTGACATATTTTTTTTAAATCCCATTTTCAAAAGCAGCAATTCTGGCCACTTCTGTTTTCATTTTTTGTTTGGGGGTTGAAGGGCATTTGGGCAATTTATTCAGCCCCTGGAAGATCTCTGTGGCACACGATTGCCCCTCGGATTTGCCATACTTGCTTGGAGGTTTCCTTCTAGCTGCTGATTCAGCAATTGCTATACTTCTTGGATGATTTGGTTTCAAATATTTTTCTGCTCTTAGTCAATGGGCGTATCTTTCCATGTTTGTCTTCCCAAATAAGAGCTCTTCAGATGATACACAGGAAACCTAATAGTGGGGTGATTTATGGATCATCAAAGAAGAACAAATAATTTGTTTTTCAGGGACTGTGGTTAGCATGGCAAACAAGGGTTTTAGCAACTGGAAATTTTTATGAACTTTAAAAATAGACCACATCAAACCCACTTAACAGCAGATTTCCATTAAGAACCTGGTCAATTATCATGGTTTCCTATGATTTTTTTTTAAATTAACCATCACTGTTACATAAAAAATGGGAGGGGGTTTTCCTGTCAGGAAAGTCAGTTTTCATCTCAGAGAGCTGGAAGAGGCTCAAATTGTACTATTTCACAAATGAACAACTGAGGGCTCAAACAGACAGGCCAAAATAAAGCTGCTTCGGGTCACTTTGGAGGCATGCTGTTTAAATGATGCATGTGTCCTAAGAGGATGGAAGCCATGCCAAAGCCACGCTCCAATCCTAAGGACTGGAGCACAGCTTTGATGCAGCTTCTGGCCTCTTAAAATGTGTGTGTCATTTAAACAGCATACCTCCAAAGTGACCTGAAGCAGCTTTATTTTGGCCTGTTTGGGCCCAGTATTTACCAAATTAGACTGCCATTACACTCTACAACAGAACTCTTCCCTCTCTGCTCTACCTTCTGAGAGCTGACCTGGTTTTCTTCTAACAATGAGGACTACAAACTTGCACCTCTATGGATCAGTGGCTGGCATCCCATTAGTAGCATATACAAGCGTAACTCACACTATACATGCAGGGAGAATTATTCACCATAGAGCAACAGACATAACCCACTGACAACTATGGGAGCAGAGTTGTGTATACAACAATTTTTCATATTGCTCTTGCACACTTCACATTGCATATTACCCAGTCATTGACATACATTGCTCAGTGTTGCAATTCTACATAGAGAATTCGTAGTACTTACTGTATCTCCACATGAAGATATGTATGCTATGCTGAGGACTGGAGCCACTATGTGTCCCCTCTAACCAAAAACCAAGCAACTGGAGATCACATCTGAGAAGGAAAGGATTTGGCCGATGTTTAAATCAATTCTTCTCCTTCAAAGCAAGGGCTGGAAGAAGTGTAGAGTCCTGTCGAATCAAGAAGACAAAGAACCAAAGAGCACAAGAAGGGACACATATACCTTCCATTGTTTGGAGCTCAAGACCTATTTGGGAGTAAAATGACCCTTTTACTTCCGATGGTCTTAGGAAAATAATTTGATGGCTGGGGGTCACCACAACATGGGGAACTATATTAAAAGATTGTGGCATTAGGGTGAGAACTACTGTTCTAAAAAAAATGTCTCCCTTATGCCAAACCCTCCTTTCACTGCTACATCATAGTGCTTAGTCTTATTTATTTATTTTTATTTATGGTATTTATACCCCGCCCTTCAACTCTAAAGGCTATCAGAGCGGCTTACAGTTATTATTTTTAATGAGACGGTTCCCTGCCCTCAGGCTTACAATCTAAAAGACACGACACAAAAAGAGAATGGAATGGTGGTGGGGAAGGGGATGAGATCCTGTGGTTCTTCTCTCCCTCTGAGGCCTGGACCAAGGCAGATGGACTGGAGGGAGGACTCTTCTTCTTCAGGCTAGCACTGGTGGAGCTGGGCCTGTCTGGACACTCCCTCACAGGCCAAAGGATGTCTGTTATCATGGAGGGAGGGCTCTCTTTCTTCAGGCTAACACAGGGAGAGGTGGGTTATAAATAAATACTATTATTAGTATTATTATTATTATCTCCAATATACTTTCTCTCCCATTCAAGATCCTTCTCTCAGCTCAATTCCCTTCACCTCTTTTCAGTTCAATAGAGGACAAAGGCACTACCAATTGAAGGGCATTCAAAAAGAATGTAGGATGTAGGACATTACAAAATAAAAGTTGAAAACACCCCTATAAATGTACATCCATGCTTCTTAGTCATGTGTTTTGGGAATTCTTCCAGGACAGAAGGTTGAAATGGAGGACAGGTCTTGGAAAAGGAGGATCTCTAGTCACCCTAAGCTTTAAAAAAATAACCAAGAAGTGGAAATGCATATCTCTTAGTTGTGTTCAAAAGGGAATTCTTCCTGGATCGAAGGTTGAATTGGAGGACATGCCCTGGAAAAAGGAGGGAGGCGCCTGGGCACCTTGTGTTGTGTGCCTTCAAGTTGTTTCTGACTTATGGAGACTGTAAGGCAGTGAACCTGTCAGAGGGTTTCTTAGCAATTTTCTTCAGAGAGGGTTTGCCACTGGTGACCTCTGAGGCTGAGAGAGTGTGACTTGCCCAAAAGGGGTGGTTTTTAGAACATACAGTCAGCCCTCTGCATCCAGTCCAACCCCATTCTGCCATGCAGGAACTCTCAATCAAAGCATGCCCGACAGATGGCCATCCAGTCTCTGCTTAAAGGAGGGAGACTCCACCACTCTCCGAGGAAGGAGTGTGTTCCACTGTCCCAAGCTCCCTTCCCAAAGAGGTTGGACTGGTGCTTGCATTGCTTTCCTTCTGTAATAGGGTTGCCAGATCAGAATCATCCCGTTTTCCAAGCCAAAACCTGGGACTTGGGGAGAGCTTCTGGTGATGTCATGGGAGCACGGCTGGTGATATCATTAAGCATTGTGTATTATGCAGCAGCCAGAGTGGCTCACTGCTTGTCATTCAGACACACAGAAAAACATCATAAATTCCTGGCTGCAAATTAAGTTTGTTTGCAAATGGCAGGATTTGATTTAATTAAACTTTGCAAAGTGCAGCAACCTGCACAGGCAGCTAAAATGCTCTTATCTCTCACCTGGAGCTGACCCCATGAGTACTAGAGAATGTGAACCCTGTCTATCTCCCATAAGTGCCCCACAAAAACTGAAGACTCCAGGTGGTGCCCTGAACCTGGCAACCTCATTCTGTAAGCAGGCAAAAACATTGGGCCCAAACAGACAGGCCAAAATAAAGCTGGTTCGGGTCACTTTGGAGGTATGCTGTTTAAATGACAGATGCATCTGAAGAGGCCAGAAGCTGTGCCAAAGTTGCACTCCAGTCCTTAGGACTGGAGTGTGTCTTTGGCACAACTGCCCATCCTCTTAGGGCACATGCATCATTTAAACAGCATACCGTACCTCCAAAGTGACCCAAAGCAGCTTTATTTTGGTCTGTCTGTTCAGGCCCTTTGTTTCAGGAGGACATTGAAGACTGATGGCTCGTGAGAAAAAGGCCTTTCAGAATACGTTGTTTTGTCTGTATTTGTTGTTTTTCTCTTTTAATAGTCACACTTTCAACTGCTTTTAATTCTGTTGATAGTTTAATTATATTTTGACTTTGTATGATTTAAACTTTTTGTTGCATTTGTTTTAACTTTTGTAAGCTTTTTGGATTCCCAAACTGGGGGGAAAACTGTTGTTGTTTCAGCAAATATCAGGTTGGTTGATGTCTCCTTCGTTCTTGTCTTTCTGCTTTTCAAATATGTCATATAAATAATTTTGTTTTAAAAAGATCTATTTAATTTCATTTAATAATTAGAATTCATCTTCAATCATCTTTATAATAAAGTGGATGGCGCCCATCTGTTGACCCGCTTGCTCTTCAGAAAACAGTATGAGAAAGTGTGAGTAACACCATGTTTCGTTGCCAGTGTTACCAGGGAACAAAATGTACTCATTAGTTTAAAAAGAGATTGGTAGCAGCTTGGTAGCATTTTAATAATCCTAGTGCCATCTTATGGTGAATTTATGTTTTGATGAAGGATTAAGAGTTCTCAGTTCAAGGCTTCTAGTCGGCTCTTAAAAACTCAGCAATGGGATGCTTTCCCTAGAATTCCATAGGATGGTGCCATGGGTATTAAAATGGTTTACTAAGGCCCCATTCCCACTGGCGGTTTTGCTCCTGAAGGAACTGGGCAGATTCAGGGGGGCCCTCCCTAATCTCTCCATTAGTAAGTGCCCACTACAATATAAGAGGCATTTTAACCCGAATGCCTTCTTACAGAAATCGGGTTTACCATGAAGGCACCTGTTGTCAATCAAGCGATCGTCATAGGTGACGTTTGCAGCACTCATTGGGGCATCGGAAATGTGCTTCCCTCCTCCTTTTTTTTTTAAAGAGCCAGGCACAAAATGCACCAAAATGCGCACATTTTTGTGTGTATGTGTGTGTGTTGTGGGCATTTGGGTCAGTGCAGGTTATGTTCTGCCCTCGGCCCCATTTTCAACCCCAAAATGCAAGCTAATGCATCCTGTATCCCCCACTCCTTGCCACCCCAGAATGCCTCGTACACATGTAATAATAA
>NC_056524.1:140297814-140330889 GCF_019175285.1 Sceloporus undulatus | reverse complement strand
TTTTTTTAAAGGACCACGCACCACTTGTCAAATTTAAAAACTTCTGGTGTGTGTGTGCGTGTGTTGTGGGCATGTGGTCAGTGTTGTAGGTTATGATCTGCCCATGGCCTCAATTTTAACCCCAAAATGCAAGCTAATGCATCCTGTATCCCCCACTCCTTGCCACCCCAGAATGCCTCGTACACATGTAATAATAATAATAATAATAATAATAATAATAATAAATTCATCACATCAGAAATGCCAGAAAAGGATGCGATTGCCATGCATTCTTTTTTGCTCTTAAAAGCAATTCAGGGCTACCCCTGAATTCCTTAGAGACAGTAGCAAAAGCATGTATCATTTTGCCAATTTACCTAATTGACAAGAGCAACTTTTGTAACATTCGGATTGTAGCATTCATTCTCAAAGGAAAAAAAAAGTCTTGCTCTTTGCAACATTTCCTCTTTGCTGGAAGCCAGCAAATGAAATGGAAAGTGAACAAGCAGCTAGCCATCTATATATCTGCTTCCAGAAAAAAACCATGCACATATTTTGTCAAAATAATTTTAAAAAATTAAAAAAGGGGCGGAAGGTGCCTGGTGCGAGCTCCGTTTGTGCCCTGCCTTTGACCTGACCTGAACTGACCCTTTTCCTCCTGCTGACATTCTCTCTTCAGAGGAGTTTTGCCATTGCCTTCCACTGAGGCTGAGAGAGAGTGACCTGTCAGTTCCAACTGACCCATGGAATCAATTGGGAATAAAAGGGGACTGCAGTGCAGGCATTCTGACTGTAGCATCCGCATATAACACTAATAATAATAATAATAATCCAGGAGCAAGAGGAAATGAAAGTAGCACAAGCAAGCACACAGACATGTCATCCAAAAAATCATGCGCATAAATTGTCAAAAATAAAAGAGGCTCCTTCTGCTGCAGCATGATTTCCCTACATTCCCCGGCTTAGCCCCGCAGCCCAATTTCCCTTGGCAATCCTCCTCCTCCTCTTTTCTTGTGACCCTCCCCTCCCTCTAAGCATCCCTGGCTCCTTCATCCTCCTCCTCCTGCTCTGTTATAGAATGCCCTCCATAGCTCCCTTCTTCCCATGGCTCCCTCCTCCTCCTCCTCCTCCTCCTCCTCCTCCATCTCCATCAGTTTCTCCACTCCCCCCGCCCTCCCTCTGACAGCCCTTTGCAGCCCCTGTCAGTCACCCTGATTTCCCCTTTTAGCCTCCTGTCACCCTTTTGCCTCCAGATTCCCCTTTTTCCTTCGGCTCTTTCCTCCTCCTTCTCCTCCTCCTCCTCCCCCCCCTTTCCCTCGAATGAGGGGAGGGAATGCTCTGACTTCTGCCGCCCTCTGACCTTAATTCCTCCCTGAATTTGCCCCGATCATGATCGGGGGCAAGTTCATGTTTCGCGGAACCCAGGTCTTTTCAGAAAAGACGGATTTTACCCCGAATCTCGATACCCTGCGCTAAGGGGCATTTCCTTGTGCAAGCCTCGACATGGATTGTGACAGAATCGGGCCCAATATGAACTTCACGTGGAAGAATCGATTTCAAAACCGGGTTAAAAGGTAATGTGAATGGGCCCTAAACTGTTATAGGCCCTAGTCTTAATCAGTCTATTCTGGTTTAGGGCATATATGTCAATGCCATGACTTAGTTTGGGCACATCCAGTACCTCACCCTCCTTGGTGAGGAACCATTGGCAATGGTGCCTGCACTTGGCTGAAACAAACTGAATGTGGTGTGCAGTGTGTTACACCCCAGTCCTATGTCCACTCAGCATATACGTCCCATTTAGTACAGTGGGCTTCTTCTCAGTTTAGTCAGTACAGGATTGCTTTGGAATAGAGCAGTCATAAGTCCCCATGTCTATACTGATGGAGGAATAAAATGTGGGAATTTTTTTCCAACAGGCACAATTATTCAGAAAAGTTTTCAGAGTAATGATTAGACAGCATGCATCAATAACAAGGAGAACTGCAGTGGCTTAGTTGTTAAGAAGCCAGTTCAAGACCCAAGTGCTGCATGATGAGGTGAGCTCCTATCACTAGTCCCAGCTTCTGCCAACCTAGCAGTTCAAATCATGCAAATGCAAGTAGATAGATAGATAGGTACCACTTCTCAGTGGGAAGATAATGGTGTTCGGTGCAGTCATGCTGGCCACATGACCACCAGAGCAGTCCTTGGACAACACTGGCTCTTCAGCTTAGAAACAGAGATGAGTACCACCCCTACAGTCGGTTACGACTAGACATTCATGTCAAGTGACTATCTTTACTTTACCTTTATCAATTGCAAAAGAAAATAAATGACCCACTGAAAGATTTTATTCAACTCTGCATAGTTTTTAAGCTATTTCAATCTATGTCAACTGTTTCGATTGTTTGATATTATTATTGTTGTTGTTGTTGTTGTTTATGTATAAATTTTTATACATAAGTTTTATTGTTAAAGCGATATAAATAAAATTAAGTTTCTGTCTGTTTGTTACTGTGTCATAGGAAAACAGCTGGATGGTCTGCTTTAAAATTTAGGCTATGTGGCATACTTAAGACTTACTAGGGGTCCTATGTGGGCACTTCAATTATATTTTAAATGAAATTTCAACAAGCTTGCTTGGGCATGTTTGGTAGAATCTCTAACATCATATCCATGGACTTTTGAATCATAATGTATGCTTCCAGCTATGATTCCAAGAGACCTTCCACTGTTAGAAATTTATCTGTACTTTGTATGTACTGACAGTCCCTTAGTGCTATTGGTGATTTGTACATATAGCTCACTTGGATTTGGGTTAGTTACTTTTATCTGTATAAATAAAATTAAGTTTCCATTTCTTTGTCTGTTTCTCATTGGATCAAGGGAAAATGGCTAAATGCCTGTTTGCCAAATGTGGGAAGCAGTGGTTTCTCTAGATTTAGTGTCACCCCAGTGTGGCTCATGGTGTCACCCACAATGGTGCACCCCTCACCAGTCAGAAGGGGGGGGCAGCTGTCATAGGAACTATATAAATAAAAGTATGTTTCTATCTGTTTGCAAGTATATTATTGTATCATGCTCAAATGGTTGCACTCATTTTTACCAAATCTGGAGGGACATTTCTTATGGTTTGACTTAGCATATAGGCTTTGTGGCATATGTGAAATTCTTAGCATATAGGCTATGTGGAAATATATGAAAAGGGGAGGCACCCTATTATACACACTGACACACACACACACACACACAGAGCAGTGTGTTTGGTAGCCAATTGGGAAAAACATACTCTCCCAAGGCCAACTATAGGCCTTAACAGGCAGGCCAAAATAAAGCTGCTTTGGGTCACTTTGGAAGTATGCTGTTTAAATGACATATGTATCTTAAGAAGCCAGAAGTTGTGCCAAAGCTGCGCTCCAGTCCTTAGAGTGGCTGGCCTCTTAAGATCCGTGTGTCATTTAAACAGCACACCTCCAAAGTGACCCAAAGCAGCTTTATTTTGGCCTGTCTGCTCGGGCCCTTACTCAATTGGCTGCAATGGAAATCGCCTTGGTTTCCGATCCAGTTGTGTACTACTTAACCACTTAAATCAGAATTTCTGAGAATACTGTTGTTACTTTTTCTGCTACCCCTGGAAACAATCAAAAGATTTGCTGTTGTAGTGGGAGGCTATGTAAACATTTGTGTCCAGCTTTCAAGAACTAGGAGTGACAGAGCAGAACGACATAATTCTGTCTGAAGTGCAGCTAAAAATATTTCAGATCACCATTGGCAATTCACTGTGTATGGGGGCCAGGCAGGGAACAGGAATTGTGACGGAAAGAAAAGCTAAGATGAGGCCAGCAGATGGTAGATGGTAGAAAGTGATTGCCTCTGGATTATTTGCAATAGATGACCAAAGATTTTTGAGACTATAAATAGTTGAACAATAAGGGGGGATCTCCCCAGACCAAAAAAATAATAATTCTAGATTGCCAAACAAATACAATCAAAACTTGTTGAGGAATTAGCAATAGATTTGTGTGTAAACCATACTCATCATACAAAAAACAAATCCATGGGCTGCCTCTGAAAACATGCTAACGTGCCCTGAGAAATTTGCTATTTGCCTTTCTTCTTGGGCATGAGAAAGAACATGGAGTAGCAGTCTCTGTGCTTCTGAGATTGTGGCATGATCTCTATTGCTCCAATCTGAAGCAAGTGATCAATGGTTTCCAGCAGGAGGCAGTGTTTCCAGAAGTGCTTAGAATTGGGAGAGGTGACAACAATCTCATGAAGTTTGTAGGAGAACTATATTTTGTATCTGTGTCTGCGAGTGCTCAGCATGCAACGATCAGCGGTAGATGTCTCCCATACATGAGTGAGCTCCTGGAGTTTGCCCACTACTGGCAGAATGGCGTCAGGACTGCTCCAGAGAACAGGACCCAGAATAATGGATGCAAGCTACAGGAAAAGAGATTCCACCTCAACATTAGGAGGAACTTCCTGACAGTAAGGGCTGTTCGACAGTGGAACAAACTCCCTCGGAGTGTAATGGAGTCTCCTTCCTTGGAGGTCTTTAAGCAGAGGCTGGATGGCCATCTGTCCGGGATGCTTTGATTGTGATTTCCTGCATGGCAGAGGTTGGACTGGGTGGCCCTTGTGGTCTCTTCCAAGTCTTATGATTCTATGATTCTTCCAACTCTTATGGTTCTATCATTCTATGCTCCTGACATTGCTGTTGGACTGAGGTTGGCCAGCTGCTGCAGAGGACTGGGGCTTGGGCTGCAATCTAGGTTCACCCGACTGTGTTTAGAAGCCTCTGGAGTCCCTGAACTGAAGGAAGGGGTGAAATGATACCTGGGAGTTTGAAAAGAAGGATGTCCCTGCCTATTGTGTCTTTCATCTTCCCTCTTTATCACACTAGGGGAGATCCTATGGGGAAATGGGAGTTGAATGTGATTTAAAGTACATTTGAATTTAAACCAAATTTGTAAATTCAGTTAGTTTATCACACTAGGGACTCCCCAAATGAAATAACGTGAAGTTAATCTGAATGCAAAGCAGAGAAAACCAGCAGCTTTTTTACTTTCGGATTGGTCCGAAAGTAAAAAGCTGCCGGTTTTCTCTGCTTTGCGTTTGGATTAACTTTGCGTTATTTCCCGTTAACTGCGACATCGTGTGATAAACTTTGATAAAATTTCCAGATTTTCTTTGGTTTAAATCTAGTTTAACTCCTGTTTCCCCATGAAATCTCACTAGTATGATCAGTTCAGTGCCTTTTATTGTCCTTGTTTTCTACCAGGATGGGTTCCAAAGAGCACTCATACATCCATGTTCCAACTCTAGAGTTGGCACCTAACCATCACTGATGCTGCCTGAGCCATGGTACTGAAATGGACTGCATCCATGGTATTATCTGCTGAGAAGACAGCTGTCTTCATTAGCTTATTCAGCCTTTGTCTGAGCTTGGTTTCACCATGAAGAACCTCTTTTAGTAACTCCTTAATTCAGTGAAGAGAAGCCTTGGCTATGATGGAAACAGAAGTGGCTGCCCTAATGGATAAGGAAGTGGCCTCATGAACTTTCTTAAGGGGTGCCTCCACCTTCTTGTCCTCAGACATCTTCACTATCTGTGCAAAACACAGAAAAAGAGGCCAGGGCAGAAATTGAAGCATTGTCCAGAGTGGTTTGAAAGTCAGCCATCACATTCTTAGGAAAGCTTCCCAATGGTTAACCCGTTTGAGGATGTTTTGCTTCACTCCTCCCTTACAATTTGCATGAAATTTTCAAAGAATGACACCTTGAAAGAGATGGGCATTGCCATTGGGAAAAACTCCCCATTCCCTTTGGAGGAGATCTGGGTCCTGTGAGGGGAGCAACTCAGATGAAAGGGACCCAAGGTCCTGACTGCCTTCCTAAAGACAGTCATTGAAATGGAATAATCTAACTGGATGGGGGCAAGGAGAGGGGTCATCCTCCCTCCATTTGATAAAACTCCCCCTCCTCTGCTTCTTCATTTAACAAGTAGCACTTTCAAATTAGAAAAGTATTTCTAAAATGAATGGTATTTTTCATGTTCTATGCCGATATCATGCCAATCCTACATTTTTTTTGAAAAAATAGCAAAAAAATACCATGAAAAGCAACAAACAGAAAAGTGTTTTGTTTTTCAAAAGAACAAGCAGGCGAGTAAGTAACACAAAAAGCTGGACAACTAGTGGCAAAGAACTATTTTGAAACACTGTGATGAGAAAAAGCCATGAATTCCTTTCTAAAGAAGTAACTTCCCAAGTTGGAAAAGTGGGAATAATGCCAAGCTATTTAAAAGCAAGATGTAGGACAAGCACAATTCCTCTGTGAAATCAAAATTAATCTTGTCATGGACATTGGTTACATAGTCCAGGGAAGAGGCTGTGGGATTTGAACATAGTATATCTGCCTTTAAATCCTAGCTCACTTATCTCGCTCTCTCAGGCTCACATTCCCCTTCACTAAGTGAAGAATAATTGGGTTCATAGGCTAAAATGCTTTACAGTTAAAAGCTTTGCAGCATCATATGAATAACATTTTCCCCTAGATGAAATGCATTTGATTGATGTGACCATCCATGGAAGGATGTTTAATGTGACAACACGAAACTGATTTCCCCGAGCAAATTCGGCCTCAATTAGCATGTCCTACAGTTAATTTTCTATGGAGACATACATTCCTGTCTGGTGATTTTTGTTTCCCACTCTTTTTCCTTCAGTACAGTCTTCAAAACCAACATGCATCATCTATTGTGGATTTAAAGTTTCCATGGTGAAGGGACGGCCAGTTAGCATTTTCAATGTTTTGGTGTGTTCCTATTATCATCTCACTGTTGTAGCAGCAGAAAAAGCATGAGCGGCTGTGTGGTTAACCGACCTGGCTGCAGTATTCTGCCCAGAGCACAGTGAGGTAAGAGACCATGATGGCATATCTAACAAGGATCTTAAAATGCTATTTTTCTTGACCCAAACTGATCCTTTGTTTAAATAAGTAAAATGACAGCCTGCCCTAAGGCTGTATTCAATTACCACTCAATGTCCATGGGAACTACCAGGCAACATGACCAAATCCTCAATTTCCCTATGATTATGTTAAATTGATATCCGTTCCAGAATAATTCCAGGACAAGCAATCAGGTGGCCACAGGTGTGTCCATAAATTCTACCCTTAGCACCCACTGTGGTTCCTACCTGTCTCTGATTAGCAAAGTGTGGGATGTGTATATGCTGTGGTTGGAAGTGTGAAAGAAAGAGACAATTTTTACAGGGCAATACTAAATAAGAGGATTGTGGGTCCAAAGGAGCTCTGTCTCCTAGAAGGTTTACTTGTTGTTGATGATGTGTATCCTCAAGTCGTTTCTGATTTATGGTGACCCTAAGGTTTTCTGGGCCTGTGAGTGGGCCACTCATCCAAGGTTACCCAGTGGGTTTCCATAGCTAAGTGGGGAACTGAACACTGATGTCCAACACAGCAACCCAACACCCAAACTACTACACCTTCCGGGGTCTCAGAAGGTTTACTAGTGTGTCTAAAAGAAAAATATTTTGTTTATGATATTAAGTACAAAGCAGAAGTGAGTTATGAAGCTGCAAAATACAAAACCATAAAAATATCAACCACTATGCATATGTGTGCACATGCACATACACCCCCCCCCCAAAAAAAAACCCCATAATATAAATATAAGGCAATATCCGCAGACAAGCAAATCCCCTTTTTTCTTGGGCAGATGGAAGTGTTTGAAAATGAAGTGTTTGCTTGTGTCCACACAAGTTTCAAACAATTGGAGTCTTAAAGCATTCCTGGATACAAACTTGGTATCAGAGTCTGTCCTTTTTTTTACAGCACACTTTGTAAGCCCCAGGAATGCATACCTGCAGGGAACCCATTGGAAACCCCAGAATTAGACAATTAAACAGGGCCTGTTATTTGGCATCTTCTTAAGTGGAATACTTGTGCATGGGACAGTATACGTCTGACCAATGATGAAGAATTGACATTTTTTTAAAAAAAATAATTCTTAATATTGAAAATTTCTATTTCAGAAAATGCACCATTAAAAAAAAATAAAAGCATGGGTCAAACTGGAAAATGGGTACCCATGAAGAGCAGGGTGTTTGTATTTATTTTGCATATGCAGATGACAATGCTTCTAAAGAAGGGAAGTGGGAAATATCTGCTATTAAAATACCGAAACATGCTGAAAACCATAGCTTGCTTTCCATTACATTCTTTAAACATTGCTAAAAAGCATTGCTTGCATAGCATTTTTAGCATACCTGAAGAGCTTGTTGTTGTGTGCCTTCAAGTTGTTTCTGACTTTTGGCAACTCAAAGGCAAAACTATCATAGGGTTTTCTTGGCAAGATGGGGTTTGCCATTGCCTCCCTCTGAGGCTGAGTGCATGTGATGTGACAAAGGTCACCCAGTGGGTTTCATGGTTGAACTGGGAATCGAACACTGATCTCCAGATCTGTAATCCAACAATACTACACCATCCTAGCTCCCATATCCAACATGCAATCCACTAAACCATGCTGGGTCTCATATGGTAAATAAATGCAAATGTGCTGTTACTCATAGGCATCCATTGCAGTTTGGGAATTTTTCAGTTTGACTGATGTGGGATCTATGCATTGTGTTTGAATATACCTGGTATATGGGAGGGCATAACAGAGGCCATAGGGAAAGAGCCTTCCTTCTCTGCATCCAACAGCCACCTCTCCTTCCATCACTCTCAGCAGCTGGGACGTCGAGCAAAGGCTTCCAATCCCACCCCTTCCTTCTCTTTAAATCCCTCGTGCCTTGTGGTATTTTGGCAATGTTATCAAGCACTGTCGGCTATTATTTTCCTACTTTTGTCATTGTTATATTCTCTTCTATTATCGCATACTGAATCCTTTCCTTCCCATGGCTCCACGCATCTCTCCTAACCTGATCCCTATTCGGCCTCTTCCTATCTCCCAGCTTCCATTCCTCTGTTCACTCTAGAACTGTCACTCTGTTGCTCCGAAAGCGACTGTAGTCCACGATCTTTTTCTCTCTAGATCATTTAACCTTCTCGCTCTTACTGAAACCTGGCTCCTAGCCCATGATACCGCTACTTCCACTGCCCTTTCTTTTGGTGGTCTCTCTTTCACCCACACAAGCCGCCCTGAGGGTCAAGGAGGAGGGGTCGGTATCTTATTGTCCAATTCCTGCCAGTTTCAACCCGTTCATCAAGCTCGCAGTCTTGGCTTCACTTTCAACTCTTCTCTGTCGTTTATTCCCCAGATCCAGGCCAGTGCCAAGATCTGTAGATTCTTTCTCCACATTGCCAAGATCCGTCCATTCCTCTCAGCCTCTACTGCCAAGACTCTAGTCCATGCCCTAGTGGTATCTCGACTAGATTATTGTAACCTTCTTCTGACAGGGCTTCCTCTTTCACACTTCCATTCTTTAATCTCTATCCAGCATTTAGCTGCACGTATTATTACACCCGTTCACCGCTTTGACCATGTTTCTCCTTTTTTCTCCTCTTCATTGGGTTCCCTCCCCCTTCTGCATCCGGTATAAGCTTTTGTTGTTGACTTTCAAAGCCCTCCGTTGACTGGCTCCTCCTTACTTATCTGAACTTCTATCTCCTTACATTCCTACTTGTACACTCCGCTCTGGTAGTCAAGGTCTCCTATCCCAGCGTAGGATTGCCACTGCCCCCTCCCAGATTCCTCCCTTCTCACTTGCTGCCCCTTACTCCTGGAACCTTCTTCCACCACGTGTACACCTCATTACTTCTCTACCCGGTTTTAAAACTGAGTTAAAGACTATATTGTTTAGCGAAGCGTTCCCAGGGGTGAGCCCCTCTCTGCCCTAGGATGCCTCATTTTAACTATCCATTAAAAAGCCAAGCCCTCCCTCCAGGCCATCTCCCTTGGTCCAGGCATCGAAGGTAGAGAAGAACTGCTGGACCTGATCCCTTTCCCCACCACCACTCCCTTCTCCTTTTGTGTCATGTCTTTTTAAGATTGTAAGCCTGAGGGCAGGGAACCGTCTAATTAAAAAGATTGTATGTACAGCGCTGTGTAAATTTACAGCGCTTTATAAATAAAGGTTACTAATAATAATAGGACAGATGTGATTTTCTCATCCAAGGTCTGCCCTTATAGGGAGATACCCAACTTCTAATGCCCAATGAAGAGATATCCTGGGAGCAGGGGCATCAGTGGTACCTGTGCTAATAGTGGAAGAGGCAAAATTCAGCAAAGCAAAAAGCAGCACTTTAAAGTTTGTTTTAAATACCTACCCCCCCATTTTTGTGATGTGGTTTTCCAGGGTGTGGGAGAGGGGCTCAAAACAACTTTGGAGACACTCAAATGTCCCACAAGAGCACAATTCCTTTCCTTGCTTTAGCTGACTTGCATCTCTCTCTTTGTGCACCTACTTCCTAATGTATTTAGTTAGGAAATATCCAAAATTACAGAAAGCCTTTTCTGAGGAGACCCATACCATAAGCTCTGTCTTTGTCTAATCAAGAAAAAAGCAAATTATCAGTTACCGTGAAATTATGACACAATATGAAATTTATTTATATACAATTTAGTTTTAATATAGTGCTGCAGCAAAGACAAGTCTAGTCAACCTGAAATTCACATCTCTTAAGTGTTTCATTGAATTTCTAAAAACAAAATGAAAATATTACACAGCGAAAGACCTTCATGTTGCCTTCATTTACTGCAGTCAAATATAAACTGTAATTATGCAAACTGTTTTAAACTTTGAACTGACATACTAAGGGTGACTTCACAGGTTAGCACATCCAGAACTGTGTGTACAGTGAAGCACAAAACATGTCTATAGTTTATAGTTTCCACCCACCATTCACACATGTATTTTGTTGTGACTACGTAACTGGGAACATATATATAAACACAACCTTCTGCACTTGCCATGTAGGAAAATAGCAAAGCAATCCAACAATCCTAACCAAAATGCACGGCAATTGTAAAGCTTAAACTATTTACTTTTGAATTTGCTATTCAGCCTTGAATAGAACTGGGGCCTTAACTTTCCCTTCAACCTGAAGCTTTTCTCAGCAACACCAGATTCAATGAAGAAACCTGGAAAGGGGAAGCACATCTTTACCCAAGCTTTACTTTATCCGTCATAGGCTCTTTAATCCCCTCTCCACAGTCACAAATATTTATTTAAGAATCCACCAGATAAACAAATATGTGGGCAACTTAAGTGGACCAGAATTCAGAGCCCATGAAGGTATTTTCATCATGGGGGCTGTTCATCATTCCTTCCCCAACTGTGCTCAAGAAGCACCACTATCACCTCCTCTTTCCAAAAGGTCTTCTGTGTCTTCAAGTTCCCATGCAAGTAAAAATTCAAGTCATCTTACCAGTCCTACCTGTGTAAGTGCTGGAATACTATACCTGGTGAATTTCCACTTACATAGTACTGAAGGCACAAGCTACCTGCCATACCCAGGAGATGCCAAAATCCTTTGGGTTCATCTAAGACTGCAATGCTGCCACAGAGAAAGGGGTTCAGAACCAATACAAAAGTCACCATTGCAGTGTGTAGCTGAGAAGGGCATGCCTTACCATTCCCATGAAGGCACCAAACTGCATAGTACAAAGCCACCAGGGGTGGGGCAGGGAGTTAAAAGAATAAAGACCATGGTTCTAGATGTCAAATTAAGGCCTTCAGGTGCAAAAAATGAACACCATTAATATTTATCAGTGGCCAGCTGGTATCTTAATCCTAACCTGCAAGTAACTTCCACAAACTTTTGTGGAATTTAGTATCAAATAAATTAGCTCAGAAGCAGTGGTAAGTTATCCTAATTTGGACATATAACCCAATCGAAAAGTTAAGAAGTTTGGCATTAAATCACATCCAAACATTAAAACTGAGCAGCAACTTTCTACAGTGTGGCTCCAGTTACAACAGGAATGAACAAAGGTGGCTCAAAACTAAAGAGAATAAAGTGATCGCTCAATGCACCTTGCAAACTAAAACTTTGATAGTTGAGAATTAAAATTGAAAAAAACAAGAGTGCATTTGTAATTGAAAAGATGCGACCTAAACTGAGGTAAAGTCATGGGGGGAGCAGCAGCCACTAGCATTTTGTTGCCAACTGGTTTCAGCACTTTCTACTGGGAGAAAATTAATAAAGGTGTCTATTGTTTTTAACAGAGAAGAACAACACCAGTTCTACAGTGCTGCCCTCCAGATAAATAAGGATCAGACATGAGGCAATTGTTGCTCCAAGAATTAAACGCTGATGCTGGCTGAGGACCTAGTAGAAACAATTCTCACCATTTCTACCATACATAACTAGAAACTACCACAAGTTGACTCAAATCAAGGTGCACAGTAACTTGATATTTTTAAATCTATGATTTAAAAATTAGCTTATATCTATGCAATGCCATGTTTTATACTAATGATATTTTTAACCTGTTGTGTTCTCTACACACTCTAATGCAGTAGCTCTTTATAGAAGAGGTCCCAAATAAAAACCATGAAGATTCACTATTGCCCTGGAACAATACTATGACAATAAAAAATCAGATATGCTTCCTGACACCAACAAATAAAGTACAAAAATGGACTACTAATTCTTGTTCCACTGGCCAAAAGGGGCATTTATAGAAGAAAACAATACATTTTTTTCTTTGTACGTTTGTTCAAATGTAAGAAAAATGTGTTTCTGGACAAGAAAGGGACCCTTACCTTAAATAATACCAAATTATATTTTCAAAATATGAAGCTCTGTAGATCTGGCATACCAATTCATTTATTTTAATTATTATTATTATTTATTTAATTAATTATCTCAGTTCTTATCTTTAATTGGTAAGGAGGCTGGTCTTTAAACAAGTTTCTCTAGTGAGGAAAAAGTATTCATTACTTCATAGGCCCAAACAACAGAGACCATACTTTGAGGATAGCAACTCTCCTCTGCAACACCCACCTATTCTGTTTGCATGTTTATCTAGACCACCTGGAAGCTCCTTAGACGCTGTAGAGAAAAAACAAATAGTACTTTGCGTGCCAGGCTTGCATCATGGTAGGGAAAACAGAAGTAGCAAATCAGCAGTGATCACTGAACACTTCTTACAGATCGCTGAGAGAGAAAATTTTGCAGAAATAGGAAGAGAAAGAAATGTACTAGCCTGAGAATGTATAACATTTTGTCCTAGTTTGGCTGAAACTGTTATTAATGCACACAATAGACAAGTTTATTCTCCCCATCACTGCAACAGGGTGAACATAGAATAAGTGTAAGTTCATTTGACCAGACTGAATGGAGATACTCATTATGGATATGCACTGGATAAAAAGCTTACAGAGCATCACAAAGCACTCGACAATAAAGGTACATTTGCTTTAACCCCAATGTTTCTCACAATGCAAATAATGGTACTGTACATTTGATAGTTAAAGTGTATGGTACACATTTCCATATTTCCAAAGGAAGAGTGAAGAAAATAGGGCATCTTTTGGTATTCAGACATGTTCCTGAAGCCATCTCAAGAATGTTTTACTTTCCAGACCTCTCTCGCCATCAGTAGCCACCTTCTCCATCATGTCACAGTATTTCAGCACTGCTTGAAAGAGATCTCCCACTTTCCAGCCTTTCTCTCGCAAGCTCTTTGAAATCTAGGAGCAACACCCCCCGAAAAAAATAACATAGATGTAAGTTTGTATGCTTGAAATGTGACAGTCTGTGATAAAGCACATATTTGAGAGATAAGCCTACATTTTAGTTGGTATCTTTTCATGGATGAGAAAACTCTCCATTTACAAAGATGGGAGGGAATTAGGGTGGGAAGGACAAGGTACTTATCACCTTCCTTTTGATATGGAATACTGTCCTGTCTCACCAGTCACAATAGGATCACTTTCCTCTTACTGCCATAAACCTTATTGTATATATAGCCAATGGCCTTTACAATTCATTAAAAAATATAGCAATGAAAGATATACAAGATTAAAAATAGTAGTTTTAAGAATATTAGACATAACTTTAAAAGTACTGCCCCCCCCCCAACAAATAAAGGAAAATCACTGCATTCTCCTACTTAATTATCTCCCCGACCACTTCAAGAAAGGGAATATTTTAAGTAAGCAATTCGTTTTTATTTTCTTTACTTACACTTAAGTGTACTCTAGTAGATTTTAAACCTTATTATTATTTTTATTTTTTTAATCGAGCAGACTGACAACCACATTATTAAGATTACAGGCTAGAAAAGGTTAATATTTTACAGCTGTCAAAACAAAACACGCTTAAGTCCAGATATTTTTCTTCTATCTGATTTCCTTAAAGATGCTCTTCAAGTAACATTCTCGGTAGCTCTGTGGTCCATGGTTATGTGGGCAGTGGACAGTAGTTAAGGGGAAAGAATCTGAACACAAAATTAATACATTTCTCACCATCCCTAAATAACTGGTATTCCACAGTTGAACAAATGAAATCTAAAAGATGTCTCTCCCTGCATCATCCTTCCATGACACAGAGTGTGGTTTTCTTGGTATATATACTCTGTTTTTGATACAAACCACTGACTCCAGAGTTGCAAATTTAGGAAGTGTATGACTGACAAAACAGAAAATTAAGATTTCTAACAGCAAGCCAACATGAAGTAGTTAAATTAGTTTTCTCCTCAAGGGATCTGAGCAAAGCAATTTCATTGTCTAGCACTTTGAATGGAACCATATATGTATTGAAGGAGATGGGCAGAGGTAGCGAGGATGGCTACATGGACCAAATGAACCAGCTTTCTACAGCCCCCAGAGCACCCTGCCTTCATAACATAGGATCAAAGCCTCCAATTCAACTACGGACCATCTTTCCGAAGTGAGGCCAGTTCCACTTTAAATCCAGGCCATTCCTCCCTTAAACCAAAATAAAAAGACTTCCTGGTCCAGGAAAAACCAGAGTGCTCTGGGTGGCTGTTTGCACACACATCCTACTGTCCTGTCTGGCAGTGCTGCCGCTGGTGCAAATCGCTCCTTCTAAAATTACAACAAGGCACTCAGCCATGTGATCGATGTTGGGCACCTTTTCTGCCAGTGGTGGCAGCACCAGGTAGTACAGAGGGACACATGTGTACACAGCCACCAGAGTGTGGAGGTAATGGGGAGGAAGGCCTGGGAGCAGCTGCAGGGCCAAAATAGTCTGGGAGCAACCTGGAGTATTCTGATCAGTGTAGACCACCCACTAACAGACTGAACTGGTTTCTACTCTGAATAAAACTTTAGAATTATGCAACTTCTGGAAGTTTCTTCTGACTTAGCTTAGATGGGAATACTGAATCTATGGTTCTGGGGGGGAAAACATGCTTTTTGAGATTCTCATGATTAGCATATGCTCCTGTAAGAAAATAACAAGAAAACACGTTCCCCAACATAAAAATCTAGAAGCCAGAAAGAAGGGTAAAACCTGACGTTATTTCAATTGTTCCATGGGCAGGACCAATTATATACAGAGGAGCAATCAGTTATACAAATCCCCTCTTGGAATCTGAAGTGATGCAGATCAGACACCGGGTTGCCATCTCATTCTTCCTGTTTATGAGACATACAGCATTATTAATTCTGCCTTTCCTTCCCAAATTGGGAATCCAGAAATAGGCCTGTATCACATTATGTAGCACAAAGATCTAGCAATCTCATGGATATAGCCTAACAGGTGTGGCAGGGCAAGGTGTGCACGCACATGTACACACAGACATGCACCTTACTAGCTGCTACTACAGCATAAAACTAGGTGCTTCTTCTTGTTATTTTAGTTCTTCTTTTTGTTATTTTAGTTAGTACAGTAATTTCTTGAAAGATTTAAATTTGTTTTACAAGTTATCTTACGACGTAAAATTTGTAAGGAACAGATAGGAAGTATTTGTTATGAAGAAAAATATTATGTCAGGCTAATAAGGCACTGTATTGGTTAGACCACTTCTCCAGGCTCCTTTTAAAGTACAAAAGCAAACTGAGAATAAGCACATCTGGAACTGAAAATCTGTCAGAGAAAATAACAGAATCTCTGACCTATACTGAGGATGTTGTCCTGTTTCTGGTCATCCATCATCAACAGTTTCCATTTTCCCCCCTAACTTCTATTGTGTCTCATTGCTCATTTAGGCTCTCTTATGATGCTACATAATACTCTTCTTAAACCAGCTGCATTAACCTGTTGCTAATTCAGCACTGACCCAGTGATACAATTTGGTTACACAATGAGTGTGCAGGGTTGTTACATGTAATAAAGAGCTGATTAGGGATTATGGTAAGGGCTCCGTTATCACAATTTGTCTTTTTAAGCACCTTGATCTACCCCCTCTCCCTTTTAGTTTTTTGTTCATTTAGTCATTTTAAAATGATTGTTTATATTTTTATCACTATCATTAATATCCCTTTTTAATTAAGCTTTGACAAGCCTTGATCATAGTCCCCTAGTTCATGTGTGATTTGATCAAGCTTCTCTCTTCAAGATCCTCATCCAGGCTTATTATTACTATCCAAAATTTTCTTTTGATCCAGCAAGACTGTACTATTTAATAATAGGCAAAAGCAAAAGAGCAAACAATTTTTAAAAATCAGAAATTTGGATAAGCAAGTGTACTAACCAACCTGGCTCAGAACAACATTTGCTGTTATGAGACTGAACCTTACTCAAGAAGATTGATAGCTTTATTTTTTGAGATGTAAATCTTCACTTGTTTCATTCTGATATGCAAGAAGAAAGGATTTCAAAACTTCTCCCTGCTAGGTACATACTGTGACTGTTTATTCTTGAACAGAAGGAGGAGCAGTCCACAAGAAGCATACCCAAAATTATGGATTTTAATATGACTCGTGGATAAGTCAAGGGTAAAATTTAGGGGCATGTAACAAAGAATGTAAAGGATATAGGAAAGAAAAACTATGCCAAATAACTTACAAAATTCCCAGAGGCATAATTGTTTGTACTCACACTAAAGGCTAGATGGATGAGAATGCAGAGGGGAGTCAGTACTTTCAGGTCAGATTACGCTCTTGCCTTTTACCAGGAAAATGGTTCCTTTTTAAAGGGCAGTACTTACATTGACCTGTGGATAAGTCTACTTGGTTTTTTTGGAGTCAATTTTTTGACTAAAATTTCTAGATTTATACATGAATATACAATATACAATAGGTCCCCAGTGTTTTCTGAGGACCACTCCTCCTATTTATCCAAAGAATACAAGAGTTTCTGTGTAGTCTTAATGACTGTTTGCAATTCATGACATTTCCCCCAAAGAATTAATTTGCACAAAAACAAAAAACAAAAATGCAAAACAAAAAATTGAAAAATTATTTTTTTTCCACAAAAAAAGTTCCATAGCGTGGTTGATAATTTTCTCAATGTTTTGAGACATTCTTCCTCACTGTATTGTTTAAATTCTTATTTTTTTCTGATGTAATCATAGGCCCAGTACAGACAGCCGGTTTGCGATGGCCTGGGGGCAGTTTTAGGGTTCCAGAGCACACAGCATCCGCACGCTCCGGAACCCTAACACGTATGAGTGGCGCCATCTTTATATGGCATTGTCTATATGGCGCGCACATGCGTGATGCAAGTGCAACGCCGCATCTGCACCTCTGGTGCTGCACTTGCGTCATGGATGCAATGGTGCACTGATGATGTCGTCCCTGCATGTCAAAAAGAACCCGTTTTTTCCAGGTTCTTTTTGGTCTGGAGGGATGCTGCGTGGTTTAGCTGTTGCAGTGTCCCTCCAGAGGAAAACTGGGCATCTCCAGTCCGGCCCTTTGGGATGGTCTGGAGAGCCCCATAGTCTCTCATTATGTCCAGACCTGGAGAATTAACTACAATTAAACCAAACCCAAATTCCCTTAATTTTTTAATAACAGACAAAAGTTTTATACATATACACATGCTTCTCTCCCTCTCTCTGTGTATGTGCATGTGTGTAGTCACACACATATACAGTTATTGATAGCTGTTGCTGTTTGGGTAGCCACCTGTGAAATTACATATGGATTCTATCCCTGTGCCCATTTTTAACTCTAAGTGACATTCACTCAATGTACTGGTCTACCCAGGAACTACAAAGAACGGTGATCAGTTAAAAAGTGAAAGCAGAAGATTTTGCTTTCAGATCAGAGGGACCAGAGAAAAAGCTCATAGGCCTAAGGTTGTCCAAAACTATTTGGAAATAAGTAAATTCCATAATTTAGCTTCTTATTTCATTTCTACAAACTCAGTCTAGCCCGTCTTCAATAAAACATATAAATAAATAAGAAGTTTGAGCAAGACTCAAATGAGAAAAAATAGAAAGAGGAAAGCAAAGCCAAAGTATTGCAGTTTCAAGCACAAAGAATGTACACACTGCCCCACAAAATAAACCAAGTAAAAAGTGATTCACTGGACCACAGCATAATTGGTTATACTGTTCATAGCTGGACTTTCATGTACTTTTGGAGCAATGTTATCAAGCGGATTTACTAACCTGTAAATACACAGCTGTATCTCCAGTTCTACACAGGTTACTCTGTAGAGATTTTTAGATGCAGTGCTGATGGGAGTTACATGATTATTCTATGCAAGATCAAAACTGCAAAACTATTTCAAATCTTGACTATGAATGTGAAAAGTGTAACAAGCTATATGAAAAACTGGAATATCTAGTACTTTTATTACTCACAAGAATGAAATCCTCTGGAACATCATCATGAAAATGGAGTTCAGTGACCTCAGTTTCTGAAGCACTCAGCCACTGTAGTGTCATTCTCAGCTGGGAATCCAGTATGTGTGGTCCTATGTCAACATTTATGATAACCAATGTCTTTTCTGTGCTTCCTAACAAAAAAGAATTAAAATGAAAAGTCCAGATTTAATCAAAACATGTCAAATCAATTAATTATATAACATAATTCTTCAAATAATGGCACTAGGTAAATTCTCAAAGTCAGGGCTGAGCGGCTGATGGATACATTTGTCAACATCTCAAATTATTCATGGTAGTTGAAACAAAAAAGGAATGCTAAGTTCCAAAAGAATCTCCTCATACTAGGCAATAAGCAATAAAATGGAAAATACAGTTCAACATAAACGTAAAGTAGTGGAGGGTGACTTCCACGTTTGAAAAACAGCTTCCCTTGACCTAGAACAGGCATGAGAGCAAAAACACCCTGAAATGCAACAAGGAGAAATCTGTGGCGCAGCACTAGACAATTTTTCTCCTGTATCGTGTATGTGTCATGATCTCCTGTATCATGGTATACACACACATCCTTGGGGAAAGCATATGGAACATATGTCACATTTTGCCTACCCTTTGTGGAAAGTGATCTACCTTTGAATACAATGTCCTATTCTCTAAATTTGTGTTAACTTACTAGTCCAGAGATGACAGGGTTGTGATTCAGCAAAGAGCCTTGTTCAGACCTTTTTCGGAATGCATGAGACATATAAATGGGTAGAGGGATGGGGCTACACATAATGGTCTGATCCATTTCTCCCTCCATGTGGCTGGATTCATGTTCTAAGTCTACCATTTCTTGGTTTGAACAGGGAGGTCTAAACAGCTGTGCACACATTCACATGATGGTGCGTAGAATGCTCTGTATGTTTAGGTACCATGTTTTATGTAGACTGTCCAGTGGAACATTCTACACATGTATTTGTAAATGTCAAAAGAACATATCTCAAGAGACTTAAATGTGAACAAAACATCCCTTTTTGTAGCCCCTGCATATCCCCCTTTCCCAGGCAAACAAGTGCGCCCCAAAGTTCAATCACAGTTCCTGGGTGTATAAAGAAGCAGTAGATCTACTAAAAATATCCCCTGACCCTGTAACTGACTGACAAACTCAGAGGTCATAGATGTAAATAACTTGGTTTCAGTTGGTGACTGATTTTCAGAGGAAAATGAAATAGTGTGTGGCTCATTCACCATAGGGAGTGAAAGCTGTCCTCTGTCCCTACTTTTTTTCTCTCAACATGGCATGGGCAGCGTGAAGGGGCCTAAGACTAATATGCACACCTCTGTCACTTAGGGACCTCACATATTCAGGAAATCCATGACTATTGCTATAATGTTAACTCAATATGGCCATAGAGTCTATGATTCTATGATCTCTGAAAAAGGCAAGTTCCAGGCTAGAGAGTTTTAGGAACTGCCAATTTAAAATAAAGTTTCCAGTAGTATGATGCCCTTACAGTGGGATAATTATTATTTTATGCCATGGGATTATCCTTTTGCAGGATAAACATGAAGTCGAGAACACATTGTTGAACCTGTTCCTTTTGACTTGAGAATCTTCCCATTTTCAGGGTCTACCCAATATGCAGTGATTAAACCTTTTTCTGTCTAATGGAAGGTCAAAGGAATTAGGGCACTTTGTGTTGGACTGATGTAAGGGTTTCCCACTCTGGAAAGAAGTTATTGCTAATGTAAATAAAGTGGAGCTGGGGCTTTCATGTGCAGACTTTGCTTAGGATGAAATAACTACCACAAATCTTCCCAAAGCCTATAATTTCCACAGACTGGGGTCTGTAGTGGATTAGACTTTACATAATACAAAAAGACGGTTCTTAAGCCATCTAGGACTGCTGTCCTGACTTACTGAGGCTGATACAAAGTGAGTTTACTTAGATCAGTTCCAGAATAACTGACATATTTAGCATTACCTTCAATGTTATCCTTAAGCTCTTCTTCTTTATCTTCTGTTCCATCACTGGAAGAGACAAGTATAATTATTGCAGTGTGTGATAATGCTAATGTATCTTACTATGAAGAGACAGGGATGAACATACAAGGAAAAATATGGATTGATAAAAATGATCAAGGAAAGATTGTGAAAAGTAAGCCTTGCTTCTCACACCATTTCCTGTTACATGATCTGCAAATTTCTCAAGTAACTGTTCAGAAATTTTACCCTTTATTTTCAAATAAGGAGTAGTTTCAACTTCATTTATATTAAATCATATGGAATAATTCTAATTGACAGCAGGAAAAAATGCATTGGAAAAAAAAATCAAAATCTTGTAGGAAGCAAGCTCTTAATTTTTATGAAGAAATAACCAGAAGCATCTAGAATAGCAAGCAGGACATGCATAAATGTATTTTCCCCATTTTGAAAGGGCATTCACATGGTAGCACAGTAAAATGGACCCATTCAGTATGAATTTGTTAAGGAAAACCATGATTAGGTGAAAAACACGTGAACAATGAATCACATTTCATATGACAGTCTCCTCTGTCTTGAAAAAGAATGAATTCATGCATTAAAATACGAGGAACCAGCCTATTTCAGTGTCTTGGTTTGACCAACCTGTCTGATGTTGGAAAAGATAAATTCTCCTCATATATATCTCCTTCTAAACCAAGACTGCTCCAGCTACTGCTGTTACCATTACTGCCAGGGGAAGAAGAGAACACAGCTGAACTAGAAAAAAAAGTTAGCCCAAACCAGAACCTCCGTTTTCCATTAGGATTCCAAAGCAGTGGTGCTATCCTTTAAAGATGTAGGCAAGACCAGAATGCAAAGACATGCAAAGAAAACTGTCGGCAATGTTCAGAAGAGTAAATGCCCAGTCACATGGCACTTCTCTCACAGTGTCAATTACAATGATTTTACAAGGGTTGGATATCCAAGTACAAGAGAACCCTGAAGACTGGGGAGTGGGAAAACGCAGGCACCAGACAACATAACTATGGCAGATGGCAGGGCACGGAGCAGTTTCAGCATCTGGCACTCTAGTTCTTACACTAATCACTACACAACGTAATTTCCTTTTTTGTGTTATGAAACATTTGGTTGGGCATGTCTCCTGCACAGAAAAGTGCCCACTGCTGTAAAACCAGCTGCACCCTTTTTGTTCATTTCCTTCATTTTAGATGCACTGTGGAGAAATGAAGATGGGAGAAATGGAGTCACGGCAGCAGGCATTCCACTGCACAACACATCCATCTAAGTGTTAAGAAAAAGGCCTAGTTTTTGCTTGGTAAAGGGGAGGAGAGTAGAAAGACCAAGACAAGCTGCAAACATTGACAGAACCATTGATGAGCTCCAACTCTCCCCCCCCCCAAAACCCACAACTTCAAATTCCCAGACACAGCACACAAAGAATAAATAATTTGGCTTTCCTGAATTGTCTTTTTACATGAATGTTGAAGAGCTGAAACAGTGCTGGTTCCTTCCACAAAAACATGTTGCTTCCTTTATGGTAAAAGCTGGAAAGTGTGGTCCCCCCAGATGTTTTTGGCCTACAATTTCCATCAGCCCTAGCCAGGAGAGGCAATGGTGATGGAGGATGACAGCTGCAGTCCAACATCTGGAGGGCTCCCATTTGAAATGGAGAGAAGTCTCATAAGTAAATTGTTATATTTTATGAGGAGTGTGTATTTAAAGCAGAATGGTTAAAAAAAACATACACTGGGTGTGCCCAAATCCTTCAATATGCCTCATATGGCTCCTTGGATTACAACTACAGGTTGAATCTTCCTTATCTGAAATTCCAAAAATGCTCTAAAATCCAAAACTTTTTAGAGCTACAACCCAAGTAGTGTAGTATGTACATTTGTGGGGCTGGAGAGGGATGCAAGGCTGGATATAGACATGAATGAATGACCAGGAGCACCACTGCTACTGCCTTGAAGATAGAAGTGGGTGGCTGGAGGGTTCCACGGAGATCTCCTGTACAGTAATCAGGTCCCTTATGTAAAATAAAATGCATGGGCTGCAGAGAGACATGAGAGACGCAATGTTGCTGAGAGACATGGCTGGAGAGAGACATGATATTTTTAAAAACCCTGCTTTTTAAAAAATGCATGAAAAATGGAGTGATATTTCGGATGACGGGAGCAGCAGGGCCCAGCAAGAGCTTGGCAGCAGCAATAGCCTGCACACTGATGGTCAGCCTGAAATCAAAGTTGTTCTCTCCAGCTGTATCTCTCTGCAGCTCACAAATATTGCACCGTTGTATTTTATACAAGAAACCTGATTTTGGGATATGTGCCAACTGTCTGCTTTTGCCTTGCAATGAGGAGTGCTGCTGTCACTACTACCAAGGCTTTGAAGACGGAAGCAGGTGACTGGAGAGCTTCCCAGAGATATTCTAGTAATCTGGCCCTTTATATAAAATAAAACGGTGCAGTATTTGCAGGCTGCACAGAGACATAAGAGAAGCAATCCTGCAGAGATATATTGCTGGAGGGAACAACTTGGATTTTGGGCTGCCCATCAGTGCTCAGGCCAAGGCTACTCTTTCTGAGTCGTTGACCAGCAGCTTCTGGTGCTGTTTGCATCCTCTGAGCCATTGGAAACTTCACTCTATGTTTCATGCATCTTTTCCAAAAGCAGGCTTTTGAAAACTCCTCATGTCTCTCTCCAGCTGCATCTCTCTGTAGTATGACATCTCTATAGTATATAAAAATACACCTTTTTATAGACTGGTGTTTAATATGTCAATTGTGTGTATGCAGTTTAGGTTTGCTTGTTTTTTATTATTCAGAATAGCATATCCAAAAAGCTGAATTCAATTTTTTTCCAAAAACAAATCAGCAAACAAAATAATCACATTATTAAGGTTGTCAACATATACCAAATATGTTATAATTACCTATCACTGAGGTGAAGAAAGCTACTGTTTTCATCCGGATGGTCATCTTCGAAACTTAGGTTGGACCAGCTACCAGTGCTGTCATCACCAGTGCTCAGACTCATCTGCTGGCTGACTATGGATTCAGCAGAATAAAATCCCTCTTTTCCCATGGAGCTAAATGTTTTTTAAAAATTATAGTATCAATATTGTTTTACATGTAGTTCCTCAGCATTTATTTCCTTCTGCTTTTGTCCACTGGTTTAATGCTGAATTTGCTCACTAATAATGCCATGATACTTATGGGCAGGGAAGGCAAGATAGAGTCCACACAGAATCTCAGACCCCAAAAGGTCATTTTTGCAGCTCCAGACCTTTGCTTCTCTTGCTATTGAAATTCAATGGCAAATTTTATCGTCAAATGTAGTGATAAAATACTGGCAGCCATTTTTTTAAAAGAAGAAAATATTTCCTTTAAAACGTTTGGCCGGTGTTACTATACTTCTCTGACACCTCTGTGGCTGCCTAATGTCAACCAATGGAGCTATCTCAAGTAGTCAGGGGTCTTCTATACTCTGCCCCACAAGAAGGAAATGCAGACCACTCAACGCCTATTGTGAAGAATTTGCTACACACATTGCAGACAAAATTACCCAGATCCATTCTGACTTGGATGCTGTAGTTGATACAGGTCCAGTGGATGTAACCTTGGCACCTACATGTCCTGTATACATTTCAATTTGTGCAGCTTGAGGATGTGAACAAAATCCCTATAGAGGTGAGAGCCACACACATGTATCTGACTCTTCCCCTTCCAGGCTCTGAAAGTACCCAGAGGGCAGTGGATAAGGGGAGTGATGAATGCCTCACTGCAGCAAGGCAGCTTTCCATCCTGCCTAAAAGAGACTGTAGTGAGATTGTTATTCAAAATCCTCCCTGAACTCTACCATGCTTGAGAATTACAGGCCAATCTTTTCTCAGCAAGCATATGGTGGCCTCACAGCTCCAGAAACTCCTGGATGAAACACATGATCTAAATCCATTTCAATCTGGCAGCAGGCCTGGCTATGGGAAAGAAACAGTTTGTCTATTGGTCAGGTAAGTGAAATTACTATGCAGGGAATTTGACAGGGAGAGTATGTCCCTATTCGTTCTGCTGGACTTCTCAGACGCTTTTGATACCCTCACCCAACATATCCTTCTGAGTTGCTCTATGGGAAGAGAGATGGATTCCAGGCCTTCTTAGAGCAGCAAACTCAGAAGGCGATGCTGGGGAATTCCTATTCAGTGCCTTGGCCACTGAGTTGTGGTGTCCCTCAGGGCTCATGCCTTTTAACATCAACTGTTAACTGCTGGGAGAGATTATTCTGAATTTTAAAGTTTGGTGTTACCAATATGGTGATGACACATAAGAGTTATCTCTCCCTCCCATCAGATTCTAAGGAAGCTGCCTTGGTTCTAAATCAGTGTAATCGACAGGACAAGGTCAAACAAACTGAAAGTTAACAAACACAAAACAGAGGTGTTCCTGGTCAGCCAAAAGGTAGAACGGGATAGAAATTCAGCCTGTGTTGGATGGGGTTACATTTCCCTGGAATTTTAGCCTCACACTTGAGTGTTCTCCTGAGTGGATTCAACCCTAAGCCTAAATGCACAGGTTTCAGCCATGGCTAGCAGCACATTTCCACAGCTAAGACTAGTACACCAGCTCCACCTATTCCTTCAGAAATCAGACCTGGCTATGGAAACCCCCACTTTGATTACATGCCTTTTGGACTACGTATTGTAATTCATTCTTTGTGGGGCTACCTTTGGAAATTGTTCTGGAACTTCAACAGGTCTAAAATGCTGCAGCCAGAATGCTGATTGAGGCCAGTCACAGAAAGCATATATAACTCCCTTGTTGAAACAGCTCTAGTAGCTACCAGCTCATTTCCAGGCACAACTCAAAGTGCTGGACATGACCTATAAAGTCCTATATAATTTAAGTTCAGACTACCTGAAAGATCATGCCTCCCCATACAAGTCACTTTAAGATCTATACAGGCAGCCTTTTTCTCAACCCCATCATCATCAGAAGTCCATCTGCAGATGACATGGGAGAAAGCCTTAACATCCACACTGTTGAATTCCCATCATAAGAAGGCATCTTCTTATGAGGTGGGTAATCTCGTTTTACCTTTTGTATGTTTTTTTAAAAAATGATTTTATATTGTTTAATGTATAGTTTTAAAATACTGATATTTTAATTGTATTTTAATTTTACTGCTCTGTTTTTAACTAATTTTGTTTTATTGTTCGTGAGCTACCTTGGGTCCCAAACTGGGAGAAAGACACCATATAAATGCAATAAAATAAATAAGTAAATGTAACTGAATGTAGGTGGCAAATCAGGAAAAATACTTTCAAAATATATATTACTCATTTATTTATTCGTTTATTTATATTACTCATTTATTCAAGATCATTAAGGAGGCAGTAACTCAACTGTTTCTTAGGCCTGTTACAGACTGCCAAAATAAAGCTGCTTTGGATATCTTTGGAGGTACAGTGGTACCCCGGGATACGAATTACCCAGCTTACGAATTTTTCGGGATACGAAAAAATCCCATAGGGATTTATTGTTTCGGCTTACGAAGGTTTTTTCGGGTTACGAAAAAACCTCGGCGCTATTTTCCGCCACCGGAGGGCAGCAGAGAGCTATTTTTTCCATTAGCGCCTATGGCAATTCAGGTTACGAAGGTTTTTCGGGTTACGAAATTAGCCGCGGAACGAATTAATTTCGTAACCCGAGGTACCACTGTATGCTGTTTAAATGATGCATGCGCCCTAAGAATCTGGAAGCTACACCAAAGCTGCACTCCAGTGCTTAGGAATGGTGTGTGGCTTTGGCACGACCTCCAGACTCTTAGGACCCATGCCTCATTTAAATAGCATACCTCCAAAGAGACCCGAAGCAGCTTTATTTTGGCAGTCTGTAACAGGCCTTAGATCACCAAGTAACATAGAAACTTATTGGGATTTTCAAACAGAAAGATATCAAACAACATTCCCAACATCTTCTGAAATGTTTCAAGAACAAATGCAACATGTAAGATATTAATAGAGCATTATCTTTATACAGCTTAAATTTAAACATAAATTTAGTAAAGTTAGAATTACAAATCTAAAGCAAGAAGCTGCAAGACAGAAGCAGCTTCCAGCTTACCTCTCCACATGCCCTTGAAGCACTTTCATTCTCCTTCCTGAGTGTGCCTTTTGCCAAACAGATTTTCCAACACAACAAAAGGCATGCTTTTACAATCATCTCCCTCAGAAAGAGAATGGAAGTGTTTTGAAGGCATGCTGAGAGGTAAACAGAAAGCCATTTTTCTCTCACTGTGTGTCAGCTTACTTTTGTAATGCAATAAGGCTCTTAGAGGTAACAATAGTTTTTCTTTAATCAGAAAGAAAATTCCTATCTCCAACCGGCTGCAACCAAAAGAAGTTTGCAACCTCTGCACAAATACTGTTTATATACTGTAGCAAAAGACAAACCTGAACTCTGTTAAGATGTATTAGTAATGAAGACATATCAACAACTGACTTCAAGTTAACCCCCATCCCAATTTAATTATGAATTTGGAAGCAAGATAGGGTAAACAGCGTTAACACTATTCACATAGAACATGCACATATGCTGTAAATCTAATAAGGCATGGCACTTCTGTGCCTTAATTTTTTCTCTGCTATCACCATCACACTGTCAGAAAAAGATTATCCAAAGCTACATCTGATTTTGCAAATACACAGATATTTTCTATCCCGGTATACTAAACTGAGGGTCTTTGCTTTTAAGCTTTACCACAAGACTAAATGTCTTATTTTTCACAATTCCTCAGTTTCGTAAGTTAAAATTGTACTAATAATGAAAATGAAAATATAAATATATTCTCGAACTGGACATAGTTTGATCTCACAGGGATTAAAATAATATTAAAAAGTAATAAAACATTACCTTATGTTGAGAGCTGGACCAATGTTTGTCATACAGGAAGTCATGATTTCTGTAGTAAGGCTTTCTGCAAAGCTGATTCCATCCTGTCCAATTCCACTATCAGCTGCCAAACTTGTGTTACTTAGTTGCCTTCCTGCTCTGTCAAAAGCTGCAGCAACCACATTATCAGCAAACACAACCTTCTCATCCATATCAATACAGATTCTGGGAATATCCAGGTGGAGAACGTGAGACTTTGGGCAAATGTCACTTGCATTTGGAATCTGGTGTACTTTGGAGTCTTCTTGTCTAGTCAGCTGCGCATACGAGTTTCCGGTAGAATACTGATGCTCCTTCATACCGCAGTACCTACAAGCTGTTGCAGAAAATGGAGAAAAATTTTCTGCATATGTTGATCTTTCCCCGTTTGTCCAGTTTGCAGATGTCTGCAGAGTAGCTGACTCCAAGGTTAAAGCATCATCTACTTCCTTTCTGGCATATTGTTCTATGGCATTAACAATGCCATCTCTATAGGAATGTTCGTTCAAACTGTCTGTGCTGTGATACAGCTTTTCTTTGTAACAAAAAGGAGAAAGCGTTTTAGAAAAGGTTGTTTTTATATCAGTGACTTTATCAACTTTAGATTTTTCATACAAACAAGAATCAGTTAAGGATTTTGGTAAGCAAGCTGCTGACATTAATTTTCTTCGGACATCAGATGTTATACTATATGCAAGAGATTCTGAGAAATCTATTAATTTTGTCCTCTCAGTTCTACATATGTGGCATTTGTTTCCACAAGTCTGCTTTCCAAATTGATGATTATTACCATTTTTATGTTTCTTTATATCCACACCTTTGTTTACTACCTCGAATAGCTCAAACTTGTTTACTTTGGCACTCGATGCAGAAGACAGCTTTCTATTATACTTCATTTTGAGCTTCCTGGCAGCTTGCTGCATGCCAGATTTTATAGATCTGTACACAATTCTACTGGCAAACTGATCCATTATTAGTTCATTGTGACCTCCTTCTCTTTTCAGAATACGAATAATATGATCTGCATATTCATCAGTTACACTTTCACAACTTGGGTATTTGGAAGTGAGGCCTGGAGCTTCTGAATTCTCTGGTAAAGAGAGTACAAAGGGGTCCATTTCTTTTGACCACTGATCTCCCAAAGGACACTTTCTGTGTTTTGACCAACATTCATGGGAATTTCTTTTAAGATGGGACCCATCTGCTTTGTGATGAACTTGCTTCAACCTCAAAAGCTTACAATGTCTTGATTTTACCATTTTCTTGGCTTCACTAATGACCTTTCCAGCCATATCACCAGCATAAGCCCAGACTGAGTGTAAGTTTCTTTCAGGGACATTCATAAAGGCAGTATACCCACAACCTTTGTTTTCCATGCTTACTTGAAAGCTTTTATTTTCCACCTGGAAAGCTTTATCATCTACATGCGAAGCAGCCATTTCAGTTGCCATAGAGATTATTTGGGTTGCTAGACAATCAGCATATTCTGCTGTTCTTACTGATGTTTTAAGTCTCTCTGCCAGTGTTTCAGAGAGCTCTTCATCTTCACTGCTTTCAACTTCTTCAGAGAGAGAACGCATCAGTTTCAATATGAATTCTTCTTTTTCCAAATTATGATGTTCATTTTCATATAGTCCATCTGTTTCTGATCGGTAAGGCGTAGAAGGGGGTGTTGCAGGAGCAAACTCTTTTGCAAATTCCCCTTTAAGTTTTTTCGTTAACTTCCTTAAATTCCACTCAGAACTAGCTTGGGAGGGTATTAAAGGTGTTGGTGGTGGTGTGTCTGGAATTACACAAAGATTTCCATCTCTACTGCTCAGTTTATTTTCCATTTGAAGTATATCTTCACAGCTGTATGTAGCAGAAATAATGGTGCTTGTGTTGAGAAAAGATCTTTCGGAACCAACTGTAGAGCACCCTGTTGCTTTGCACATGTTGTGTTTTTCCTGTGCAATGCCCAAGGATTTTGCGGAACAACTTTCTGAGTCAGGAACTCCTCCAACAGGCTTTAGAAATGCCACCCCAGAAGAAGAAGGAGGTGTGCATGTAGAAGCCCCACAAGCTTCATGTCTCTTTTTTTCCTGTACACAGTCTTTAGCTCCTGAAAGCAAACTCCTATTAGAATACATTGGAGTTCCATAAAATTTAGATGAGCTATTTAGAGGCATTTGCTGTTGCCCTACAATTACTGGAATGTTTTTGTTTCTTTCTGACTGCTTTGTTGGTGTGGGCACATCTTTCCTATTGCTTTTCGTATCAGTTCCCAATCCTACACAGTATGCTAATTTCTCCCCTGTGGCAGAACATGTAGATTTGGTTTCATCTACAGACTGTTTTACGATTCGTTTATAATTAGCAAACATATTCTTACAGGTATCTTCACCAATGCACTGTAAATAGGGCATTTTCTCCATTTTTAACCTATCTGTATACTGATGGGCAGATTTAGAGACCTTGGAAGAGGTTACTGTTTCATATGCTTCAGTTACTATCATATCCACCATTTTCCCAGAAAAATTACTGATGCTTGGCATACCCGTTAAGTCTGAAAAGTTATTGATTTCGGGATTATTTGCTTGTTTAAACTTACTTTCTGTACACAAAACGTGGCTGCTACATTCACTGTCTGGAATACCAGCTGTCACATAAATATTTCTAATTGATGTCACTTTACTTTCTTTCTTTTTGGTTCTGCAACACAGCTCTGGAGGGTCTCTGAGTAATTTTGTTTGGCTATTTAAGGGCAAATAGTTCCTCACCTTTGTGTCAGATGACAACATCTGATTTTGACAAAGTATGCTTCCAGCTAAGGGCACTGGGATTGAGCTTGCAATGCCAGAGGTATAGACCAATGCTTTATGTACCGTATAGTCTTTTCCAAATTCCTGTATTGGATTCAAAGCTATTGGCAATTTATGCTGCATCTCCAAGGAAGCGTTGGAGGCTTGTGTTGACTCCAAAATATTTTCTGCACTTACATACTTTACATTGTCTACTGAAATGCTAATTGCTGCTTGTGTTGTAAATGTTACATCAGCCTGGGATAACTCAATAAAAGCTTCCTGAATAACTGACTCAGACAAGTCTTTGGCATATGATCGTACAACTTGGTCATTATAATGGAAAGACTGGCTCTGAGAAGCTGTTGGGGTTGATGGGTATGAAAACTGACACACTTCCATTATTCCCTCAAAAATCAGCTCCTCAGCAAGGTCTGCTGCAAATTTTGCAACCGTATTGGTAAATATTTGTTGCTTTACAGATTGTAGATCTTTCAAGGCAGCTGTTATTGCTTCATTCACTAAAAGGCCTGCTAGCCCATTAATAGCTTTCTTCTTCAGTAAAAAGGCTTGCTGCCTTCCAATCTCATAAAAGGCCATCTGAAACACTGAAGAAGTCAGTTTAACAGCCAAGTGACAGAGTGCATTAGTACAAGAAGAAACACTTTTCTGAAGATCTTTAAAAGCATTGCCAATACTCCTTTCAACAAGCTCTGATGCAAATTTCTGTATGTGGTCTTTAATCATCAGTGGCTTGCATTTAGATTTACCTTTCTTATTTTGTCCTTTTCCACAGATGTCCCCTTTGGCTTTTACAATCTGAGCTTTTTCTTCTTCTGAGATAAACGTTTTACTGTTGGAAACCTTCTGTCTGCATCTATGCAATGATGGAGACCTAGAATTAAAAACTGAACCCAGAATTTCAAAGGAAATGTTATTTGCAAAATCCGAGTATGTGTGATAAACTAAATTATGATTTTTGTTAATGACATCTCTGTTGGCGGCAGTTTGACAGAGGCACTCTGTTGAAATGCAACTGCCCAATGGACTGAAAGCTGATGATCTGATAGGGCTGAACAAGCATCCACTGTCATCTGGTGTTTTCACTGGACGGTGGGAATCCGGAACATCCAAGAGGTTGCTATATGGTGATTCGGGTTTTCGGGGAGTTGGTTTCCTCACATTGGCTGGAAGAGTAGGACGATCAAATTTGAATTTTAGAGGATTCATTGCAGTTGTTGCAGAACATGACTTTTTACATGACATCATTTTCTTTTGTGATGGATTACCTAAGATGGGCTCTCTAGCATGTTTACAACAATTTTCCAGAATTTGCTCTTGTTCATCAAATTGATCAAAGCTATCAAAAAATTCACTTACTTCAGAGTCTGAATCTTCTATACCATCTTTCATTACTGGTATTTTGGGGAGCTGAAGTTTTGCCTTCAAGCTTTTTTGATAGCCTTCTTCATCTAAGAAAATGACAGGGCTTGGGCTAGAACAGTCGGACTCTGATGATTCAGCAGGAGAAGAAGAAAATAATGTTTTGTGTACAAGATTAATACTGTGGTCTGAATTATGTGACTTGAAGAAACTTTTCTGTATCCAAGGATCAGAAATTGAAGTTGTGACTGAATTCCTAGATCGTAAAGCAGATCGTTCTTTATGTTCCAAGATATTAAATAAAGAAGATGATGACTTCACAGATGGTTTCCGATGCAGAGAATTAACAATTATCTTTTGATCAACAGATTCAAAATTATTATCAGAGATGGTTTGTGAAATATTATCTTGATGTTTTTCAGGTGTCACGTGGCCTATGCCAAAAGGGAAGAAAAAGAAACATTTAAATAAAATACGCAAATATTTTTCTAAAGAAGATTCAAGGCAATGATAAAAATAGTTTTGAGCATGAAATAAAATCAAACACTTTCCATGTTGAAATTGTTTGCCACTGTGGGAAATGTTACTGCTTAAGTTTCCACAAACAGTGAAATCAATGCACCTGACAATGCCAAAATGAATGAATGAATAAATAAATAAATACATAAATATACTTTTATTTCATGTATGAAATTCTTATGTGGTGTTTCAGGGAACCTCACTCCTTAATTCAATGAAATTAAATGGGGAAAAAACCCACAAATGTCTGTACTCTTGAGTTAAAATCTAGTACTACTGGAATACCTAGGATCTATCAGGAAATATGAACACAAGGTCTTTATTACCAAACTACTCCTTTTCAAACATTGTTTACATTTCTTAGATAACAGCTGTGTTTGCAAATGCTCCACCTAGAACCTATTCTGGCCATTTCACTAACTAAAGTGCACAGAGAGTGAACAACAACAGCTATATTTCATCTCTTTACATGAAAGATCATTTTTAAGTCCTACGCATGAAATGTGGTGACTGTGTAATCACAACTCACATATGTCCTATAGAGCCTGAGAAATTTCTTGCTGTTATTATACTGCTATACTTCTGAAATTGTGATACTTCTGTTATATAATTATGTTGGTGGCTGAATATGTTGCTTAAGTTTAGTCCTATTGTACTATGATGGGACAACGCACTGTATACCCCCCCGCCCCAAAATAATGTTCTGTTGCAGAATCCACACAACTATACACACACACACACACACACACACACACACACACACACACACACACACACAATGCCTATGATGTAACAATTAAACTATACTGCTGCCAACAGAATCAT
>NC_056524.1:140232996-140297804 GCF_019175285.1 Sceloporus undulatus | reverse complement strand
AAACAATGTTCTCACATTTCAGCCACATGTGATACAGGGTTTTTTCCTCTAAAAACAAAGGGTTAAAAACTCAGTGGTTGTTGCCACTGGAGTGCTATTTTTGTCCCAGCCAATATAATATGTTGGGGGGAAATATCCCATGCCATTTTGGAGTGAGCCTCAATGCAGCAAAGTGGAAATGAGGCACTCCAGTTGTCAACAAGTTGATTCTATTCAGGAGAAACTGATATTCCTTATATTTAAAAGACATTAGAATTTATTGGGGTAGAGATACATCCCACAGTACAAAAAGTGCATGTTTTATTTTGTTTAGTTAGATCTGATTTACTTCACCTTGTGTTTTTGGGTTTTGTTTTTTTTTACTCTGGGAGTTTGGATGGAACACATTTAATTTTGTTGACAGCAATACTTCTGTGGACATGTATACCTCACAATACACTGGAATTCTTACCGAGGGAGTAAAAAATCATCCATAATATATAAAATATGTTTAGGTTATAGTGCAAGCATGTTAAAAATATAGGATCAGTTAATCCACACATTCCATTATTATAACTTCCTATACTTTACATTATCCGGTATTATTAACACTGATGACTGCAACTATAGTGTTTTGCAAGAAAGTGGAAAGTGCCAATCACTCTTGAAAAGAGTGTTAATTTAAAAAAATTAAAAAACAATTAAATAAATAATAAATTCAAATCTTTTATTACTGAAAGGTGATATTGCTTGTAATAAACACTCCTTCCAACATACATTGCAAAACCCAAAGTATTTAAGGTGCCATGGCATTGTAGCATCACTAACCAGATTTTGCCATCTTTGTTGCTTCATCTTCATCTAAATGCTCCAGAGCAGTCACAAAATCATCCTCAATTGATGACACAGACTGATTAGTATCATCATCCTCTGTTCGGGGTAAGCTCGACGTCTTTTGTAATGAGTACATTTCCACAGTACATCTTATGCCAGCAGCATATTTGTTCAGCAAAGTAAATACAGAATCAACTCTGAGCCTTGGAAATGAAGGGGATAATCTCATCACACATACTATCCGTGAAGAGTATTTCTTGTAAAAAGAAAGAGAGAGAGAGAAGGGAGAGGGAGAGAGAAAGGTTTATTCAATTGAATTTACAAATATTTTCATATTAAAGTAATTTCTTTCTTGAATTGCAATGGCATAAGCAAAGGGCAGAAAGTGAAGTTTCTGCTTACAGGTGAGAGAAATACTACAGGAAATTTTACATGATAAACTATGGACTCTGTTATAAAGCTTTACTTTAGACTAAAGCTCCCAGTGGGTTAAATCCAACTGCTAGTCCAAATCAATGGGACTTACATAATTCAGCACCTGATTGAAATCATACCTTTTATAGTCTGCAGCATGATACAAAACACATACAGGCCCCAGCTTCCAATATTTACATGTGTGTCATATTAATACACTTTTTATGAAAGGCAAACTGGATGAAATAACAACAACACCAACAACATTATTTATAGCACCCTTTTCGCCAAAGAGTAGAAAACCAAACATACATAATCAAAAACAAAACAATAAACCAAACACTATCATCTACTAAAGGTAAAATCCCCACCACCCCACCAGTTGCTACTGATCTTGGCAGCCTTAGGCACAGTCAGCAATGTCATATGGTGAATTAAAGAAGACCTTCAGCCCTTTACAAAAAAGTGTAAGATCCTCCTCCAGCTAGAGATACAAAGGAAGATTATTCCACTAATGTAGAGCCAGGTCCTGAAAGGCTCTGAGCCTTGACAGTGTCATACGCATTGGTGGAACTGCCAATAAACCTTTGCCTGTAGTTCTTAGGTTTCTAGATGGTACGTACCATGCTAGCCAAGCTGCAAGGCACAAGGCCTTAAATACCAGGAGCAAAGGTTTGTAATGAGCCCTGACTAACTAGTAGCCAGTGGTGGGATCTGTGAGGAGCTGAGGCATGTGACTATTTTGGAAGATTTAAAGCAACCTGGATGACCCTATTCAGGATTAAAACCAGTGGAAATATGCTGTCAATCATACACTAATATAAATTGCAAAATAGCCTAATCCTCTTACCTTTTGTTTAGGAACTTCATTAGTCTCCAATGGTTTATGAATGTTCTTTAGAAAGATAACTTCATTTTCATGTAAGCTGCAAATGTGGAGTGATCTTAAGAGATCTGGGAGCTCAACTGATATGGCCACCAATTCCTAAAACAAATATAATATACTGTTGAAAAACAAATTCATTTCAGGAAAACTTTCCTTTTATATCAGCCTCAGACGATCATTCTACCAACCTGTTTTTTCTCCAACAATGTCTTATGTTATCAGACCCAATACAATAAGGAACGCTATTTATTTATAATAAAACATATATCTTACATTTCTCTACAATGCAGACACAAGGCAATCTCCAACCATCTCCTGAAAGAAAAGTATCTCAAGAGGCTTCTTAAAAGCGGGAAATGAGAGGTTGGTATCATTCAGGGATGGTTGGAGGAATAATGGACTCACTAATGGGTTAACCCCCCCCATGCCTATCAGTGGTTGAGAAACTGACTCTGTGGATCACAACATCAGCAAGTCGGCAGTTTGAAACCCAAGTGCCTCAGGACAGAGTGAGCTCCCATCACTAGTCCCAATTTCTGCCAACCTATCAGTTCAAAAGCATGTAAAAAGTGCAAGTAGATAAATAGGTACCACTTCGGTAGGAAGGTAACAGCATTCCATGTAGTCATGCTGGCCACATGATCATGGAGTCATCTTTGACAACACTAGCTCTCTCAGCTTAGTGACAGAGATGAGCACCACCCTCTACAGTCCAACACAACTAGACAATCTTGTCAAGGGAAAACCTTCACCTCTACTATGCCAATTGATAATGCAGGAATCAATGCTCTTTTTCAGTTGGTTCTGTTGTGACTCGTTCCCTTCCCTGTCAGTTTAATTATCTAGTCCTATACTAATTTTGCTGTCTTTTCCCAGCCCCAGATGACTCAACTGTTGCAGATTCTACTCTTTCTTCTCACTACTTGCAGTGTAATTTAACAACACTGGGCATGTAATAAAGGCGAGGGAACAACACATTTAGTAGGCATTTTTGTTGGATATATTTAGCAAGGGAAGGTAAGCTTCTGTCACACCAAAAGACACAGACCTAAATCCAATTTTAATCCCATCTAAAGCAGACCCATTGAATTAATGGAAGCACTGGCTTACCAAGTTTTCACTGATCTGGTCTGTTCTACTTGAGATTAACAGCTGAGTTTACACTGAAGATGTTAAGCCCCCAAAATCACTTTATTTTTTTTAATGTTTACATAAGCAAATGATTACACCATTTCAACTGGTACTGATTCTGATGTTACTGAAGCAGAGTTGTTGCACAAAATCATCTTTCTATATTACTGCGGTAATGTTAAAAAGTCTGGAACATATAAGAGGAATTCCTGTGTGCCTCCTGCATTGTGCTTCAGGGCTTCTAAGATTTTTCTAGGACTATACAAGGGAAATGCACACAACTGTCAGCTACCTTCCTGTAATGTGTTATTTCAACTCTACCAGTAAAGAAAATAATTGTGAACTCCATATTAGAAAAGCAGACCACATTCAAAAATTAAGATCACTAAGGTCTCTTATGAAGGAACCATACCTTAGGAATAACAGCTGTTTGATCAGCAAAACACAGAAATGTGACCTATAATAGAAATACATGTTATATGAATATACAATACAAAATAAAAATATTTAAAAGCTTAAAATATATAATATGTAATGTTTTTTGACATTTTGATTGTTCTATCTGTTTGCTAGATAAACTACTTCTAAATATTAAGAGATGGAAAGGTATCATCACTACTTAATTCTTTTATACCAGGTGTGGGCGAAGTGCAGCATATGACTTGCTGGGCCATTATGACATGACCCTTGCATACTTTCACAGAAAGATATTTGGTGGTATGCTCCAGCTTTACACAAATGTCAACTAAGCTTTTAAGAGTGCAGGATGTTTCTGTTCTCTACTTAGAAAAGGGCACTGGACAGGAGCATACCACCAAATACTGTATCTTTATGTGAAAGTATGCAAGGATCATGTCATTGCCAGCTATGGTACAATCAAAATTCTGGAGGATTATGAAGGGACTTCAGATTTCTTCTCAGAATCTGCAGGCACATTTTTACATCCCTTTAAATAATGGCGAGGGAAAGAAAAATGCAAAAAGATTCAAAGAGATGATGCTGTGCCTTGGCTATGAACTTTAACTTTTATCCTAAGCAACTATTTAACCGACAACACAACTAAAAGCAATTTGAATAAGTATGTATCAACCTATGTGTGGTTTTAACATATAATTAAAAACACAATTTTAAAAATTCATTTCCTCCCCAAAAATGTGAAATGTTCATGTAACTAAGAATGATAGATAAATAATGCAATCTTTTATTTCTAGTAATAGTTTTTAAAATTATCTAGCAACTGATCATGTACTTCAATATAAAGAGTACAATTAGTACCTGCTAACCCAAATGTAAGTGAAAAGCATTTTTCAAATGAACATAAAAACTGAAGTGCAATCACAACATCAAACCTCATTGAAATTGTCTTGCTCCTCCTTCAGTTCTTCTGTTGAAACTGTGCATAATTCTTTCTGACTTTGCAACAATGTCTTTATGGGAGGCAGTGCACATTCACTGAAACTCTGGGGGGGGGGAAAAAAAAATAAAATAATAAGAAAAAAAAACACTATATGGACTGTCATGTCACATTATAACTTTTTTCATGGACAGGTGATCAATTGCACTTACATTCATTTATGGGAGACTCGTCAGTTTTCAGGCTATAATTGAATTAAAGTGTTGCCCCATTTTTAAAAAGTGCATCTGTCCACATTTTTTTTTCAATCTATCACTTTCTCTGGCTCAGTTTCAATAATACCTCATGCAAATAATGATTTGAATGGCTGAGAAAGAATGTCATTCTTGCATACTCTCTCCTTTCCTGATGTTTTACACAGATCGCTTTTCTATTTCCAATTTAACATACCGTATGTTCTCGACTATAAGTCAAGAAATTTGTGCACAAAACTTGACCCAAAAACACAGGGTAGACCCATTGACAGGTAAATAGGGTACAGCTGAACTGAGGAGGAGAAAGAAGGGTGGAATTTCGCCCCTCAACCCTCCTCTTCAACCTGGCTGTCCTCCTTCCATGGGGGACAGCTGAGGAGAAAAGGAGGGAAAAGGGCATGCACGCACCTCTCAAGCATCTTTTGCAGCCCATCTGTCTTCTAAGTTTTACCCTTGACTTATGCACAGGTCATGGCCGAGTACATTATTTTGACCCCAAACCTAATCTCGACTTATATATGAGGTTGACTTATACTCGAGTATATACGGTACTTCCCTATGACATGTTGGGAAATATTGGAACAGTGGTTCTTAACCTATTCTGCACCACAGACCCCCTTTAAACGTTTTGTTGCCGGAGACCACCCAAGACTCAACTCAAGATTTAAGACCCTAAAGTTCTTCAAATATTTAAAGTTGCACACATCAAGGGTCTTCAGGTATGAAGAGAAGGGAGACATAATTAAATGCACACACACACAAATATTTTTACTGGAATGATTCCATACAAATTTAAAATAATAACAATACCCGAATACCAAACCATAGCCTAATCATACTTGTTAATACCAATTAATTAATCAGAAGACTGGTGTTGCAATAGACACAATTTGATAGACACAATTCCAGCTTTTTCACCATTGCTTCAAACTCATCTTCAGCTTGAAAAACTATAACATTTTCTCCTTGAAGATTTAAGTGAAGTTTTTCTCCTTGATGAGATTTAAATGAGTACAGGTATCTGATATGATAACTTTACTAACCAGGAAAAATCTGTCAAATGATCTATGAGGTGAAATTGCTGCTCCACGAGGAATTATTTTATTTTATCCCCCAGTTCCCAAAAATGAAATAAAACTTACCTCATGATAGCCAATGAACTTTACAGTTTAGCAAAAGCAACAGAAGTGCCTGTCTTATCCAACATGATACCTGAAGTCAGACTATAAATGACCCCAGTAAATTTAATGACAAAAATGCTAGAAGATCATTTAGGAAAATAAATCCAATCTCAACGACCAATGGGCAACAGATTCCAAATTCAACACATATTAGCAATAGCATTTACATCTATAGTCCTTAATAGTGAACGCAGCACTCTCTAAGCAGTTTATAAACTGTAACATATTACACTTTTACATATTACTCAATTATATAATTATGACTGTAATATCACATTGTACACCATACCACCATTTTCTAATGCAGAACTGCCCACCTTTCAAGTTAAGTAACTGCCAGGCCTGGAGAATCTGTGATCCACCAAACTTAGTACAGTTGTCCACCAAACAAATCATCTAACATACTTGTACTTGAAGAGGAAAAAATCCTTATATATCAACTATAAACTAGCACAAATTTGATTCAGTTGTAAGTCAAAACAGCAAGATAACCAAGACAGTCATTTTGAAGAGCAGATGTTTACCTTTTTCATTGGTAGTTCAGCCTTCTTCTGACTGCTAGGACGATCCATTATTTAATTTTTTTTCTCCAATGAAGAATTCAACATTTTCTAAAGAAAAACAAAAGGATTATAGTTATATGTTCTATTAAATCCCTTAATTACATTTTAAAAATTCATTTCCCTAAAACCTCCAAGAATGTCAGCCAAATAACAGAAAACACAATTATATGAATTGCTCCCAGACATTGACAGATAAACAAACTATGATCCTCCCCATGAGTGTATGGGTAAAAAGGTAAAGATTTTCTTTTGATATGAATGTCCAGTTGTAACCGACTGTAAGGGGCAATGCTCATCTCCATTACTAAGGTGAAGAGCCAGCGTTGTCCAAAGAAGACTCCAGTGGTCATGTGGCCAGCATGACTGCACTGAACGCTGTTACCTTCTGTAGCCAGGCAGGGGAGGAGGAAGAGAGGGTTGATCGGGAGGAACAGGGGAGTGAGGGGCGAGAGGACCCAGGGGAGTCCAGAGGAGGAGGGAGTCCTGCCCAAGGGCGGGATATAAAAGGAAAGGGACAGGTGAACGTGAAGAGGGGCAATGAATGCGGAAGACTGGGGCGTGCAGCAGTGGAAGCAGAAGGGAGAGGCCAGATCCTTAGGAGCCCAGGCCGAGCAGGCTATCCGGTGACCCTGCAAGGAAGACACAGCTTGTTGAGGGTCGGCTCCCGCTTGGAGGTAACATTGCCAGACCCTAAGAGAGAAGGAGACTTCAGGTATCTGGAAGGAGGAGCCTGGAGGAGGCAGTTGAGGGAAACATTAGAAGGGGAGTGGTGGGACCCTTGAGCCGACCATTGGAAACAGCATCTGGGGCCGAAGTTGGAGGACAAGGCAGAGACAGAATGGCTAGAAAAATATATGGGAGGAACCTGCATGGAAGAGGAACTCGGGGATCAGTGAGAACTAGGACCGAGGGAAGAGCGGAATGGCCGACAATGAAGCAACTGGAGGTGTGAGGAAGTTAATGGAAAATAAGTTTTAAAAGTTGTGTTGAAAGTAACCTTTGAAGCATCCAAACAAGACTGGTGTGGTTTATCCGTTGAGCGGCTGAATCAGTTGCACATGAGCCAGAACCATGTCCCAGGGAGTTAATGTTCCACCCACACCTTCCCACCAAAGTGGTACCTATTTATCTGTTTGCATTTGCATGCTTTCAAATTGCTACGTTGGCAGAAGCTGGGATTAGTGACTAGTTTGGACTGTAGAATAGACTATATACTGGGAGAGAGTGAAATGTCAATTGTGTGAAGAAAAAGACCCAAGTCTCCACAAATGTGATTGCAAATTGTCACAAGCAACAAGACTATGATTCTATTATTCTATTCCCCCTCATGCACAAAGTGATTTTGGGGGAGGAAACCCACTTCATTGCTTCAAGGTATACTGGGAATGATTGTTTGGTATCGTCAGTAACATTAACCGATAGAAATTGGGATATTAATTCACTGGCACCTTTATTAATAATTATTTTATTAATAATTATTTGGATGGGAAGGAAAAAGGATGCTGACAATAAATTAATGTATGTATAAAAGCTTGAGAAAAATAAGGAAGTAATCAATGCTATATAATGCGGATATATGAATCACAAATGTATGATTTATGTTGTTTTATTTGTGTAAAATAATAAAAAGTAATGGCAAAATAATAATAATAATAATAATAATAATAATAATAATTTGGATGAATAATCTTTGCTTGACCTGTCACTGAAGAAATTTCCAAAGTAGATCGGACAATGTCAAAATTGAGCCTAGGGTACATTTTCACTACTGGCAACATCAAAAGTCCCCCTTTTCTTCTTTTAAAATTGACTTCACCAAATCTGGAAATCCACTCCCAGATCAACTACAAAGCCCACCATGAAACTGTTGTCTACGGACCTCTGGGAAACCATTGCCAGTCTAGTCCTGGCTGTCTGGAAGAAACTTTTCTCAGAGGACCTGAGTGTACAGGGTGGGTTGTAATGCCAAAGGTGATCCTGTAAGTAACCTGGACCCAAACCATGTAGGGCTTTAAAGGTAATAACCAACATTTTGTACTTTATCTGAAAAACGCTTTTAAGATTGGTGTAATGTGATCACTCCTGGATGTACCCATAATCAGTCTGGCCATCCCACCCCCATGACTCTGGATGATCTCTCCCAGCAGCTTTCTGTAGATGTTGAATAGTATTGGGGATAGAATGGCACCTTGTAGTATACCGTATAACAACTCCTTTTTTGAGGAGCAGCTATCGCAAGTACTACCATCTAGAACCTGCCTGAGAGGTAGAACCAGAACCACTGCAACACAGTGCCTCCAATTCACAACCTTCTGAGGCATTCCAGAAGGATATCATGGTCAATGGAATTGAATGCTGCTGAGAGGTCCAAGAGCTGTAACAGGGATACACTCCCCCTGCCAATCAATGTTCAGGCAAAGATCATCCATTAAGACAACCATACCAGTCTCAGCTCTGTATCCCACTCTGAAGCCAGTTTGAAAGGAGTCAAGGAAGTGTGTGTCATCCAAGACATCTGGAATTGGAAGACAAGTGATTTCTCAATCACCTTGTCTAAAAAAGGAATATTTAATATTGGTCTGTAATTATTAAGATCCAGAGGATCCAGGGAGTGCTTTTGCTGTAGTGGTCTAAACAGAAGTTCTCCTTCCTGAGAGATGCATTAATGATATTTTGTGTTTGAAGCCTAATTGCATCTCCTCCCTGGATGCATCAAGAGGAACAGGGATCAAGAAAGCAAGTTGTCTTCCTTACTTGCCCCAGCTGCATGTCCACCTCAACACTACTCACCAATTGAAATGGATCCAGTATAATCCTACTCACCAAGTTACTGAACACCTCTTAATTGACTTCCACTCCAGTGATGGCATTTAAGTTGGCTCTTATGCAAAAGATTTTATCTGCAAAATGGTTATTAAAAGTGTCACAGCAAGCTACTGAAGGTTCTAAGGTCAGGTTCAGAAGTGAGGGTGACTGAGGTAGACCTCTCACCACCCTGTACAGCTCAGCTGGACATGAATTCATAGACACAACACATGCAAAAAAATAGGCATGTTCTCTATATGGTACTGTATCTTGTCGCATAGAAGTCGAGTTTTCAGCCATCTGTCCTTTCCGTTTCAGTTCTCTGAGACTCTCTGTATACCAAGGAGCTTGTTCGCAAATGGATCAGAGAGGATGTTTGGGGATGACCATGTCAATAGCCCTGGTTACATTTTGATTCCATTTATCAGACAGATCTTCAACAGGATCATTGGTGATGCCAGTAATGTAACCTTCCAAGGCCTTCTGGAATCTTAAGGAATCAATTAGCCTTCCAGGCCAGACCATTTTAATAGGTCATGCAGAGGCAAGTTGTAGTTGTCATGCTAGCCCTGACCAGAAAATTATCTGTCATGACAACTTGGAGGTATTAGTCACCTCCACCCACAAAGCTGTATATTCCGAACTGAAAATCACGGGTCTGACCTGCCAAATGTGTAGGTCCTAAAACCAACTGGGATATGTCCATGTTCATCATGGATACCATGATTTCCGAAGCTGCACCTGACAAGCTGGCCTCAAACAGTATGCTGAAGTCTCTGAGAAGCAAAAGTCTAGGGGACTCCCAACAACAGCTCCAAGACGAGTTCAGTGAGCTCAGCCAGCGCTTCCGATAGGCAGCAAGGTGGATGGTATACTAACAGAATCCCATCTATCCCTGGTTTTCAGGCGCAGGTATACACACTCAATATGGCTCAGCTATCTACTCTGGTAGGTTCAGGTGGTCTTTGTAGACCACAGCTACTCCTCCCACCCTGCCCACTTTCCCTCACCTGCTCACTAACACAGTATCTAGCTGAGTGAGCCTGTGCCCATATTGGACCACTGTCAGCTGGCCAGGTCTCTGTAAAGCATTCCAGGTCAGTCCCCGCCCTCCTTGAGGAGGTCATAGATGCTTTATTTTTAACCGACCTGGTGAGGTTTTGTGAGTAGCCTGGCTCACTCTCCAAGTTCCCTGCACTGGCAGGATGATTGGAAGGTGAGATAGATATTAAGCATCTCTCTCCCCTTCCTCCATAAGAGCATATGGCCCTGCCATCACTATACCTCCCTATGCCCTGTACAACTTCTATCGCCATCCCAACTTCCATTTTTAAAGCCAGAAAAACACTCTAAAACAACCTTTAAAACAATTCTATTTGTCAGCAGAAACGATATCCACTCAATGGGACTAGCTAGCTGGCTACTCTGTCAGACCCCTACTCACCACTAGGTGTAGCCAGCTAGATGGTTCTGGGCTGCCTGCCACCAATTCCTAGTCTTTCAACTGGCACTCTCACTCTCAGCTGGGTTATAAGTGTCATATCCCCCCCCAATCCACAGAAACTGATAGATTAAAAAATTAATACAATTAATAAAAAGAGCATATTGCCTTCTGCACACCTAAGTCTCCAGGTTTTTGTCCTCTGTGCCAAATTCAGTTAGGGGTAGAACAATTTGTGTCTTCTACATGCTCGGGTGGAGTACTTGGCCCTTGCCCTGGCTTTGCCCAAAGTGGCGGCTCCCTTTGGAGTTGCCCCTTTGGTGCCAACCCTTGTCAGTGATGAGCCCGCCATCTACACAGCCCTGACAAGCAGGGATACAGTTGGAGGCAATACTGCTGGACTTTATCATACCGACTAACAATACATGGACTTTATCACACGCTCAAACCACTATACCATGCTGATCACATACTTTGGTACATTCCATGATTAACAGTGTATTTTAAATTTCCACTTCGGTTTTTTTTTTAAAGGGCTGGCTACTTCAATATCCCAGTACTGTCAAACTTCAGCTGTTCTGAAAACAGAAGCTTCGTTAAAAAGTTAATGATAAGGATACCTCAATCAGCAATAGATTTTATAATTACAAAATAATGTTATTAGTTAGTTTATTACATTTAAAACATTTCACCATCCTTCTCAACAATCAGCGAAAGACAATTCTTGTGCATATAGTTATGGTAAAAACAATTACACTGATTTTTAATCTTTATGATGCTAAATACACTCACCTGGTTAGAAATATACTGGATTACATTGTCCAAGTTAAAAAATTTCTAGACCGAAGACTAATCCCTCACAAGACCTTTACGAGGGAAGACAAGCACAGCAAATGGATGGTGTACTCCAAGGTTCATGCAACAAGTAAAATCAGTCATGAGCTGTCCTAAGCAATGACTTTTGCCACTGGTGACTGCCCTGTTCCTGTTTAGACGTACCTGCAGTTACAGAACGGCAACTGTGCTTCTCCATTTGGCCCCCTGACAAGTACATAGCTGGGGACCTAACAGCTTCCAGAGGCCCCCCCCCCTTTGCTAAAAAATGACACCATGAAAGGAAGTTTTTTTTTGGGGGGGGGGGGAGGAAGCAGAGACCTACATAGTGACAATCTTGGCTTCATGGAATATTAGGCAATACCTGGCCACAACAAAATAAAAACAAACATTTTGACCACCCAGTCAAATATTTGACCAGTGCCAATCCCTTCTTGCTTTATGTCCTTGTGGGGAAAGAAGATAATCCAGGTTATTTTATTTTCCTAATACTTTAAAAATACAACTTTACTCTCTTAAGTCCTCATCCTATCTCACATTTCCAAGCGAGACAAAATTAGTCTAGCTATTTGCGTTTACTTCCTGAGTGAATATGAGTAACAGAGTGGCATCATTGCATGCCATAAAGTTATGTTCCTCTGCCAAACTATTGCTGCTGGCCAATAACAGGAAAATGCAGGGTGCTTCAAAAAGAATGGTACAAATTATGAAAGAATTTCAAAACTTTTATTCTAAACTATATAATTAATAATAATAATAATAATTTGTTTTATTTATATACCGCTATTCCAAAGATCATAGCGGTGAACAGCAAGTAAGCTAATTAGCAAGTAAGCTAATATACCTCCGAACTGCCACAAAATTTGGACACGGACCAATTTCTACAATCTCTAAATCTGAAGAAGCTCAAAGATTCTCATAAAACAATTAAACAAACCTATTCATCCAGATAAACTCAGAAAGACAATAATAGCTGAACTGAAACAGAATAAGAGTTCAGGCCCAGGTGGCTTTTCGGGTGAATTTTGCAAATTATTATTTGACCAAATTTCACCACATCTTATTGCCCTTTTTAACTCCATTCTTAATAATGCTCCTGTACTGACAAATTGCCATATAACCCAAATAATTCCAATCCCAAAAACCAAAGAGAAATGCCCAGAAACTAAATCTTTTTGTCCTGTTGCATCCTTAATCAAGATACAAAAATATTTACCTCTATTATGGCCTCTAGAATAAATGAGTCTATTTTAGAATACACTTATGCTAGCCAGGAGGCTTCATGCCGGGCAGACACCTAGCAGACCCAGTCCGCAGAGTACTCAATATTGTCTGCCATTCCAACCAGTCAAAGACTCCTCTAGCCTTACTTTCGCTTGATGCTTTGAAAGCCTTTGACAGGTTGGGATGGCCATTTCTTTTTGGGGTCCTTCAAGGAATGGATTTTGGAGATCGCTTCATAGGAACACTTCTATGAAAAATCAGAGGTGACGGTATTGGTCAGCGGCATCAACTCAATACTTTTTGCACTTTCCAGGAGCACCAGACAAAGATGCTCATTGTCACCTCAACTATTTGCACTGACAATAGAGCCCTTGGCTAACATGATTTGGCATAATGCTAATATCACCGGCCTTTGCATCAACAACCAATGCCATAAGTTTGCGCTTTATGCTGATGATGTGTTGATTTTTTTATCATGCCCAAAATTATCATTTCTGCCTCTCAAAAGGCCAATTGAGTCCTTTGGTAGTTATTCAGGTCTAAAAATTAACTTTAACAAATCTACATTAATGGCTCTGAACACTTCATACCAATAGCAAACATCCTGGCAGGACCAAATGAACTTGCAACTTCATCCCTCAGGTTTTTCCTATTTGGGAATAATAATCACGAAAGTCATCCAGCAGCTCATACCCTGAAATTATAACCCAGTAGACACATGGATGCTACATAAATCTAAAGAAGGGAAGGCTTTAAATCTTTCCATGCTTGGCAGGATTGCATTAGTCAAGGTGTTCATGATCCCTCGACTTTTTCCTGTTTCAAACAAACCCATTGACTCCTCCCCTATCTAGATTCAAGAAATGGCAAAAATTAATGGATCAATTTATTTTCAATAAAGAGACCTAGATTTCCCAAATCCACCAGACACATCACTTCCAAGAATAGTGGTCTGGCAGTCTCCAGATATTGCCCTATATTTCCAACTAAGCCAAACTATTCAATTAACTAAGGACAACAGTGCTACCAGATGGGTATATCTAGAAGTTTATAATATGAAGCCCACTGAATTTACTTGCCTCTGTACCAAAACTTCAAACCAGAAAATTGGTAGGCTATCTAATCCATTTTTATCTAACTCCCTACTCATTTGGCATAAATGGAAACATACTAGCTCCAGACCACTCTCCAATTAAACCTTCTTCTTTTTTTTTTTTTTTTGGCATCCTCTTTCTTACTTAGATGATTAATTCCCACTAAGGTTATTGTGAAGATGTGAACTCTACAGCACTTTAGACCTTTTTTTCCTGGTGGATTACCAAAAACCACCACCACCACCACCATCAAAACTTCCCTACAACAAATTAACATTACCTGGCTTCAAGTACACCTGACTGCTTCCTTTGCATCACACCTAGCCTCAGCAGGAGAATCTCCACATATGTTTTCCTTTCTTTTGAAAACCTTTGTTTGAGCTCCGCATCTCATACTGAAGGGACGGCGACAGTTATCGACAAACTTCTCCTGGAACACACATATGGAAAAGGCCAATATGTGCACTCATTTTCGCAAGGAGAATTGAAAACCACGATTTTAGAACTGCATGTACTCTCCATATGAACCACCTAGAGTCCGAAGATCCTCAGGAGAAGGCTTTCTCTTGATCCCACTACCATCCTCGGTTCTCCTGGTGAGGACATGAGAGAGAGCATTCCCAGTGGCTGCTCCCACCCTCTGGAACTCCCTTCCATGGGAGACTAGTCTGGCCTCCTTACTGCTGGCCTTTTACCCGCAGGCAAAAACATTTTTATTTAAACAGGCCTTTTAAGGTCTGGCAGGCTTTGTTTTATTGGGGGGGAGGAGGGTGACAGGGTTAGTTTTAGATTACTATTTTTAACTTTCTGTGTTTTAAATTTTATATTTGTAATTTTGTATATTTTTTACAATTTCAATGGTACGATTTTAATTGTTGTTTTAATGTGTTTTATATATGTTGTTAGCTGTCTTGGGTCCCACTTTGGGAGAAAGGCGAGATAAAAGTAAAATCCCTCCTGCTTCACAGATAGGCCTTTGGATGGACACTCTACACCTTGACAAGCCAGACTCTCCGACTCTTGCTAGGAACTAATTTTTTTATTCTGCTGCAGAATAACTATCCATCAGATACATATCCTTGGCCCTTATAGTTAGTAGTTATTGTTTTTGCTGTTTTTGTCATTGTTCTACAGACTTTATGTGTTTTACTGTAAAAACTCAATAAATAATTTAATTAGAGGGGGGGAAAGAATGGAACAAAACCGAAAAGGAACAGCTTTACTTTTGCACCATTCTTTTTGAATCACCCTGTGCATACAAAGGAAATAGTAAATAACTGGCAATATAACTGCCTTAATTAAAGTACAATAGACAGTAACAATACTGGGAGTGGAACTGGAGTTAGCAACTGGAGTAGGACAAGATTAATAAACTGTATAGTTTATGGGCTGTATCAACACATGTATGTGTAGCACAACTAAATTAATGAACTGAAATTATTAAATTACCCAAAAACCTGCATCTCAGTCTCAGATGCATGAACAAACAGAATTTAACACTTTGCTGAAGAATTACATAAATACATGTGTAGCATGATGTGAGGATTGCCAACCATACTGGTCAGTGGTTGAGACTCTTGTCTTCTAAATGTCTACTAAAGATAGAGAAGTCTGCCTCTCTTTACATCTAGCCATGTGGTCTAGCAATAAAGACATCCATTTTAAAAGCATAAGACACACATCAGATTGAAAGAGCTAACATCAGATTGAAAGAGCTAACATGCCTGACTGACCTTTGCCAACCCAGTTAAACTCAATAGATGTCAGCTTTCTTGGATGGTTCGAAACTGATCTCCCCCCTCCCTCTGCTTTTTAACTGTTGTGATGTCCTACATTGCAGAAACTAGTAGGGTTTTTTTCTGGGGGGGGGGGAGAGTACTAAAGACAATGCAACTGGTATGCCCAATTGCTATTCTTCTATGACTGAAGTCCATTCAATCCCCAGAATGATGGGGAAAGCACTGGGACCCACTAAAGTGGCTATCAGCTCCCTGTTAAAAAAACCTTTTTAACAGCAACAAGGTGTACCAGTTGCTAAATCCACCATTATCTTTCCTTCCACAATGCTTCTGGGACCTGCCTCAACATACACACTGGGGCAGACTCTACAGACAAAAGTAATAAGGGAGATTATGGTTATGACAGCTGTACCTGGCTTTTCAGTTACTCTCTTTATAGTACTGAGCTTATTAATACCAAGAGGCTAAACCTGCACTGCTTTCAACACCATGTCCGCCCATTTTGCTATTATCCATCACTGCCTATACCCTGACAAGCTTGTTTGGAAAACACCAACAAGGCATGAAGGAAAATGGAAAGCACATTGTTCAGGAATCCATCGAACCTTGCTGTATTCTGGATGCCTTTGTAATTTTATACCTAATTCAGAGAAAGGCTAAATAAATGGTTGTAGCATCATAATTTATGAAGATAAGGAGAGAGAGAAATGTGTTTACTGCATACTTGCTAAAGATTAAGAGAGAGAAAGGGACTGAGCTGAATGAGTTTCCTATAATCGAGAAAGATCTGATAAATATGAAGACAAAACTTGCCTTAAAAACAATAACTGACCCCTAATGGACTCATCTACAATACACCCTCATTCGGTTAACAAATACATTTATTTAGTTATGCACATCAAATGCTTTAGTTTATTTATCTGTACTTATGTTTGCATCTCACTTTCCTCATACAGAGTTTAGGTGACAAATGTAATTCTTAATCTCATATTAATCCCACAACAAATCTGTGAGGAAGATGAGGCTGTGACACCATGACTGGCCCAAGACTGAGGTTCATAGCTGAGTGGTGATTTGAACCTTGTGCATCCCTGTCACGGGGCGCTTCCAGATAGACAATTTTCCATACTACCAATCAAAAAGCAATATTCTGTTCCTTCCCCTGAACAGATTTTTATGGCAAGAAGAAAGACAGAAAAAACACAGACTTTACAAATTGAAGTGGAGCTCATCTGGATTGCTTCTCAAATTAATTGACCCAAAGCAAATAAGCCTCTTCTGTTGAGTACCTCTAGCCTGATAGTATACCCACTGTACTGTAACAGCAACATAGAGCAGTAAGGATAAACAAGACACTATCTGACTTAGGAGTTAGCTTGAAGTGAAGCAAGCATGACTGGAATTTCCTCCTAAGGATTTGTCCTTCCACTGATAGGAAGGCAAGCTTTTTAGCATGCTGAAGGGCAGGACAGGGACTTTTACTACCTAGGTGTTATATTGGTTTTTCATGTATTTGCTTTTAGGTTATGTTTTAACCTATATTCTGTTTTTAATTTGTACTTTGGTATGGTCAACTGTCCTGAGCACTCATTAGCAAAAAGCCAAAAATGTTATTCAGCTAGCTGCTTTCCCTGGCAAAGCCTGAGACATCCCATTCTGATACTGTGTACGTGCCCAAGTATCCTTAAAATGTTTTAGGCTACAACTCACATGATCTCTGACCCAACAATGCCGAGTTGTAAATAAAACATCAGGCATACAGCAGCTTGGGGAAGGCATTCATATGTTGCTTTAAGAGGCTTATGTTTTGTTCTATGTGGCCTAGCACAGAAGCTAATTTCAATGAGAAAATATTAGCGGGGGGAAACCTAAGTAAACATTAGTTTCATGAAGTCAACATAGCAACCAATTATTTGCATGTATACCAGTAATGTATCAGCAATAGGGAGGCCCTTTGATATCCACTGGGGTTTGGTTCCAGACTGCCTCCTCCCCTGTGGATACTAGAATCCCATGGATGCTCAAGTTCCATTATATAAAAAGGAATAGTAAAAATGGTCTCCCTTATATAAAATGGCAAAAGCAAGGTTTGTTTTTTGCAATTGGGTGGATGAGTGGGGTTTTTTTTCAAGCCGTGGATAGTGGAATTCATGGATTCCGAATTCCTGGATACCGACAGCTGACTGTATAACCTAATTCAGGAATAGGCAACTTCAGTGGATCCAGGGGCCAATTTGTTACCCTTGAGACTTCTGCGGGATGCACAGACTGCCAAAAATGCCACATACAAAAATGGAAGTTACTAAAAATCCATTTCTAGTAATTTTAAATGTTAGACAGTGTGTAAAAGGACCATTTGAAAAGCGACTTGTCCTTCCTTGGAGGCTTTTGGTAGAGGCAATTTACCTTTCGGAGGCCAGAAAAATAGCAGTCGGGAAATCTGGAAATGTCAAAGGGTACAAGAACCATCTTGGGGGGCATATGTAGCACTAGGGCTATACTTTGCCCACCCCAACCAAATTCTTCACAATGAATTTAGCTACAGCTTTTCTCTTCAGGATCTTTTCTAGTTCTTTCGTGGCTGCCTTTTCCATTCCTAACCTTCTTATTTGACTGGTCTCCATGCTAATAAATGTTTGATCCAAGGTATGGAAAATCTTTAACTATTTCCATTTCTTTAGTTTTTGTGGGGTTTTCGGGCTATGTTCTAGAACATGGCCTCACAGCCCAAAAAACTCACAAAAACTATGGATGCCAGCCGTGAAAGCCTTCGACTTCACATATTCCCATTTCCTCATTATCCATTCATCCTAGCTAATGATCAAATAGAAATAGTCAAAGAGTTCCCATGCCTTGGATCAATCGCTGATCAGAATGGAGACTTCAGTCAAGAAACAAGAAGATTAGGAAAGGGGAAGGTAGCCATGAAAGAACTAGGCAAGATCCTAAAGTGAATGTGAATGCTGGACAGTGAAGAAAATGGGTAAGAAGAAAAAAACCCAATTCATTTGAGATGTGGTGCTGGAGAAGTGTGCTGAGGATACCATGGACAGCCAATCCTTGAGCAGATAATGCCAGAAATCAGATCAGGCTGTCGTACTTTGGACACAGAATGAGAAGGCACGACTCAAAAACAATAATGCTAGGAAAGGTGGAGGGAAGTAGAAAGAGAGGAAGACAACACGCCAGATGGATGGACTCTATTAAGGAGGTCACAGGTATGGGTTTGGAGGAATTAAGGAGAGCAGTGGAGGACAGAGGGTCTTGGAGGTGTCGCATCCAATGGGTCGCCATGGGTTGAGATCAACTCGAAAGCATTTAACAACAAATGTATGTTTTTTTAAAATATTAAATATAATTACTATGACTCATTAGGGTATTTTACATGAATATAAATTGAATTATGTGTTGCGCTCTTCAGACTGGGAACTGTGGTTTTGTGAGGCATTTAGCCTTCTCCATCAGAGAGGTCAGGTGCCACAATGTAACCTGAATTATGTGTTGTCCTCTTCAAAAATGTTGAAATCACAAGAAAATTACGGATGGGAAGGGCAGCCGTGAAAGAACTAGGCAGAATCCTAAAATGCAAAGATATACAACTGAGCACAAAAGTTAGAATCATACAAGCCATTGTATTCCCTATTGCCATGTATGGATGTGAGAGATGGATGGATGGATGGATGTGGACAGTTAAGAAAGAAGATAGGAAGAGAAATAATTAACTTGAGATGTAGTGCTAGGGAAGAGTCCTGAGGATACAATGGACAGCCAAAAAAAGACAGACAAATGGGTCCTACAGCAGATCAAGCCTGAAATCTTCCTGGAAGTCAAGACTACAAAACTGAGGCTTTTGTATGTGAAGTTGAAGGCTTTCACGGCCGGCATCCATAGTTTTTTGTGGTTTTTTCAGGCTATAAGGCTGTGTTCTGGAAATGTTTATTCCTGATGCTTCGCCAGCAGCTGTGGCTGTCAACTTCAGGGGATGCTGACATGGAAGAGAGTGGGATGTATATATACTGTTGGTTGAGAGGAAGTGATTTACATGTTAATCTGTGTGCTGGTCTGTTGTTGAATGGCAAGGCCTCAGGGTGTCTATTTAATTAATGATTCCCCTCAACCAACAGTATATACACCCCATTCTCTTCCATGCCAGCATTCTCTGGAGATGCCAGCCACAGATGCTGGGGAAATGTCAGGGGGAAAACTATTCTAGAAGACAGCCCCATAGTCTGAAAAATCCACAAAAACCTATGAAGCTGTTGTACTTTGAATCATAGAATCGTAGAGTTGGAAGAGACCACTAGGGCCATCCAGTCCAACCCCCTGCCATGCAGGAAATCCAAATCAAAGCATCCCTATAGCATCCCTTTGATCACATCATGAGAAGGCATGCCTCATTAGAGAAGGCAATGGTGCTGGGAAAGGTGGAGGGAAGCATGTTGAATAGCACTGGGCCCAGGACAGAGCCCTGTGGGACCCCACTGGTCACTTCTCTCCAGGATGAATAGGAGCCATTGCTGAGCATCCTCTGGGTCCTGTATGGCAAAATGGGGCTGGACTGGATGGCCCTCTCGGGGTCTGTCTCTCCCCACTCTTCTATGGCTTTGTGATGGGGCTGAGCAGAGAGTGAGGACCCAGAGGGTCTTGAGGAAGCCTCCAAGAGAAGAGGCAGCCGACAACCACAACAACAAGGCGTCCTTCCAAAGGCTTGGCCCTCCTTCCTAAGGGACTCCCATCTGCTGCCATGATGGGGAGAGAGCACAGCTGGAGGGGGCGGGGCCAGAGATGCCCTTAGCAAAGAGACGCAGGTGGTCAAGAGGAGGAGGAAGAGGAAGAGCAGGAAGAGGGATGGTGGCCTACGAGGGACAAGCTGAGGGGTCTCGCCCCTTCCTCCGTCTAAGGCAGTGGTCTCCAATCTGTGCCCTTTGAGAAATTTTGGACTTCAGTTCCCAGAAGCCTCAGCAATGTTGGCCAATACTCTGGGATTCTGGGAGTTGAAGTCCAGAGTATCTTAAAGGGCACAGTTTGGGGACCACTGGCCTAAAGGATTACAGGTCCCTGGCCTCCCCTCCCTCACACCTCGCTCGCAACGGCCACTTGCCTCAACTGCCGCTTCCTCCACCGCTGCCTGCAGAGCATCGCTTTCGCCCCATCTCCTTCACTGGCCTTCCTCCTCTCGCGAGACTTTCCTCATCCGCACGGGATCTCCACACACATACACACACAAACGCCCTCTCGGCTGCTGACGTTCCCCGCATGCGCAGTAGCGCCCCATGAAGCTCTGTCCTCTGCCCGGTCGTTTAAAAGCCCCGCCCATTGAGAAGCCCCGCCCACCAACCGCCCTCAAAGAAATACTGTATATTGTTATTGTGCCTAAAAAACACGCTGCAGGAACAATCCACTTTGAGAGACCACTCTAACTGCCCTGGCTAACTGCTAGGGAATTCTGGGAAATGTAGTTTTGTGAGGCATTTAGCCTTCTCTGTGAGAGAGCGCTCTGGTGCCACAATGAACTACAATTCCCATTCTTCCCTAGTCTTGAGCCAGGGAAGTTAAACTGGCCTCAAACTGGATTATTTCTGCAGTGTGTTTTGGGCCTCTGTTTCCACACAGTATAAACACTCCTGGCGTTAATAGTGGCCACTGTTGGAAATAACAATAATTATAATATAATAATTATTATGGATAATAGGCGACCTTGGGCAAGTCACACTTCTCAGCCTCAAGGCAAGCAAAGGCAAATCTCCTCAAGAACAAGAAAACCTTGCCAAGAAACCCCTGCCATAGGTTTACACACATGTCACCGTGTGTCATACTTGGCCTTTGGCTGGAGCAATAATAATAATACAGTATATATTTGCTCCAGCCAAAGGCCAGTATGACGCACATGACATGTGTGTGAACCTATGGCATGGTTTTCTTGGCAAGGTTTCTTCTGAGGAGGAGATTTGCCTTTGCTTGCCTCTGAGGCTGAGAGAGTGTGACTTGCCCAGGTCGCCCAGTGGGTTTCTTTGGCTGAGCCAGGATTCGAAACCCAGGTCTCCACGGGTCACGTCCACGCTCAGCCACTACGCCATGTTGGCACCTCTAAACATATAAATTTATATAAATAATCCATTATTATAAGAATACTATACATATATTAAATTGAGAATCAGCCCATATATATAGTATTCTGCAATATTATAGAATCTCTATATGGGCTGTATTTCTCAATTAAATGCTATGCAAATAAGGGAGAGCTGTGCAACCTAAGTGCTTTCAGTTCAAGAGTCCAGTTAATTTATTTCTCCATTACCACCACCTTCCTCCCAGTTTTCAGTTTGTCTCCCCGCTCATGGAACAATCTGAGAAACACAGGTCCAAAAACACACTGCAGAATAAATCCAGGTTGAGACCGCAATAACTGCCCTGGCTCAGTGCTAGTGAATCCTGGGAATTGTAGTTTATTGTGGCGCCAGAGGTCTCTCTGAAAGAGAAGGCAAAACGTCTCCCAAAACTACGCCTCCAAATTCCCTAGCATTCAGCCAGGGCAGCGGTCTCAAACTGGATTATTTCAGTAGTGTGTTTTGGACCTCACTGGCTGTTTAAGTACTGTATTAATTCCAGATCCAAGGCAGATTACAACATAATTTAAAACGATAAGATCAAATTCCAATATGTTAGACCATGCACAAAACAAATAAGTTATCATGCAGGGAATAACATTTGAAAACATTTGTAAAGTATAACAAGAAGAAACACTCCCCATTAAAAGACTTTATCTGAATAAGAAAGCCTTTTTCAAGTGCATCCATGCTGCAAAAATAATTCAGTTTGACACCACTTTAACTGCCGTGGCTCAATGCTATGAAATTCTGAGAACTATAGTTGTTTGTCTTTTCGCATTCCTCCCTGACAAAGTCCCTGGCTTCAGGCCTGAGTTCTTCTGGCTCATGGTCAATATTGGGCTTGATATTGCAAATTATTTTTCCACATTATCTTTAAATTATATTGCATCAGGTTTATATTTTGACATAATGGTTGGTATCGTGTTCTACTTTTGCTATTAGTAGTTCGTAGTCTTTGCCACAATCTGCTCCTGGTCTTGTTTTTACAGAGAGGATAGAACTTCTCCATGTTCTGCTTCCAGTCTTGTAGTCTATTTGATTTCTATACTGACCTTCGCATGATCTCCATATATACAGTCCCTTCTTGGGTTGCTTGAAGATTGTGTTTGCAATGAACAAACTGCTGGTCTTGCAAAATTCAGTCAATGGGTCTGCTGCTTCATATCTTGGTCCCACTCCAAATATTCTTGCAATCTTTCATTCTGTTCTGTTTCCTATTTTTGAATTCCAATTGCCTATGATTAATAATAAGTCCTTTTTTGCTGTGTGATCAATTTCCTCCTGGCCTGCAGCATAGAATCTTTCAATTTCTTCTTCTTCTGACTCTGTAGTTGGAGGATAGACTTGGATTAAGGTTATATTGGTGGATTTTTCCTGAAGTCTTATTGACCTGATTTAGATAGACTTTGCCTTATATCCTTTGACTGCTTTTGCTACAGCATTATAAATATTATATTGATATCTATATCTATATATAGATAGATATAGATACTATCTAGTAGGCAGAGCTGTAACAGCATTCCACTTAAGAATGTCTTAAGTTTAAGAATTTCAGGAAATTTAAATAACAGGATAGTTATATCACTATAAATGTCCTTGAATAATAATAATAATAATAATAATAATAATAATAATAATAATAATCCTTCACAGACATGAGATAGTCTGGGTGCACTGTTTGTATAGACCTTTTTTTAGTGTAAGCATATTATTTCTTATAAGGAGTGCATTGCAGATTTAAACAGTGCTTGTAGTAACTAACCTTGGTAAGAAGTGGTCAACTTACACAATGCTGAGGTCCAAAACACATTGCAGAAATCATCCAGTTTAAGACCGCTTTAAATGCCCTGGGTGAATCTTAAGGAATTCTGGGAACTTTACTTAAGTGAGACATTTAGCCTTCTCTGTCAGAGAGCTCTGGTGCCATAATAAACTACAGTTCACAGGATTCCCTAGCAATGAGCAAGGGCAGTTAAAGCGGTCTCAAGCTGAGTTATTTCTGCAGTGTGTTTTGGACCAGAGTCATTATAACTCATATTTAGTCAGCTGAGGAATTGTTATGCATGTATTTACATATACTGGAGTATTTGGCAGCAATTCAGTATTTCCAATATATTGCATTACATTTAAAGTATCTCTTCCACAGGACAGTTCAGACATATTTCAAACTTAGTTCAGCAGTGTACTATACAGGTTGAGTTTCTCTTATCCAAACTGCTGGGGACCTAAAGTGTTTTGGATTCCAGATTCTTTCGGATTTTGGAACATTTGCAAATACATAATGAGATATCTTAGAGATGGGACTCAAGTCTAGACAAGAAATTCATTTATGTTTTGTAGACAAGCTATACGTATAGTCCAAATATAATTGTATACAAATTATTTTTAATAATTCTGTGCATGAAACAAAGTTTGTGTACAGTGAACCATCAGAAAGTAAGAGTGTCATTATCTCAGCCACTCATGTGGACAATGTTGGATTTTGGAGTATTTCAGAAGTCTGGGAAAGGGATAGTCAGTCTGTATTCGCATGCATTTCATTTATTCAGCATGGCTATACATATATATCTTAGTTAACAATAACTTCTGACAAAGAAGATCTTGTTTACAAGCTTTTTAAGTACCCACCCGGTCCTGCCGTTTCCTCCTGGTCCTTTGTTCAGCTGGAAATTGAGAAACATAGCAGTTTGGCATCAGGCTGTAGTAGCATGCTTGCAGTAAACAACACATTAAAGTTTGAGCTGGGAAAGAATGGCATTCCTCACCAGCTGATCCTACTCTGTCCTTGCCTATAACTGGCAAAGTAAACAGCGGCTTCCTCCAGAATCCATTTCTGAACATGCGTGAACAGCAAAACAGAGGAAAAAGGAGAAAGCAAATAAATTTGCCTCACCAACTGCTCCCCCCCCAGCATTTAAAAAAGTATAGATCTATGCATTTAGAATACCAAATTGAAACCATAAGAGAAATACAGCTAGGTGAAAGAGGGTGGGGAGTGACGATCCTGCATGCATTTAGAAAGAATCTTGCAAGTTGTCTCTAGAAAGTTCAACATATTTTTGTTTACTTATGCAAGGGCTATTGGACCTGGTTGTTTAATTTCACATGTGTGTATTTGAACAAGATGTTAGCTGAAGTATGTTGAACTGTTCTTTTGGGGGGCTGCATCAACTGACCACTATCACTTTCCATATTATTTCTACCTCTGCTACCAAATTTTCTCTTAAACAAGTAATGCTCAGGAACATTTATCATCCTTCTAAACCAAGCTATGTCTGCAATCAGTTAGTAAAATTCTATGTTAAATCAGCAGAATGTCAGAGTTTTATAAAGAGGATCATATCTCCCAGTTTGGGGATTGCAGCTGAACAGCAGTGTCTATTTTCTGGCATTGCCCATTAGATTGGCACCAAAGTACCGTAGATTTCCTCATTAAATAAAGGACTAGAGGTACAAAAGAGAAGTGCTCCAAGTCAACTCGTCTGGCATCTTGCCTGTTACCCTTATATAGTAGGTATTCCATAAATGGAATAATGTTTTACTATCTTTTGGTCTCTTAATACAGAATGTGTCTGCACTGACCTAACCATCCATATTGCCCTTACAGTTGCCATAAGCCAGGCACACAATATTCTTGACAATTCACAGGGGAGTCGTGGTGAATTTGCAGGCAAGGTGGTTCAGAGGGCTTTCATCTGATTTCTAAAAAATTTATCTTTTACCCAATTTTTGCCCCTTAAAATCTGGTTTTTCTTGTGTGTGACAAGATGGTATCAAGATGGCATCAGGCTGGGGACAGGAGAAATTTTTGGTTGGCAGGACCGGTTGGGTCTAACAAGCCTGGTGTATGTTGCTATGTTTTTCTGCTTCAGTGTATGCTATAAATTATAGCCATGAGATCATCAGTGAGGAACTACTGTAGATTGGGGTACATGACCCTCTTCCACCCAGCTCCCAAGTTTCACATTTGTTTTTACTCTTTTTACTTCTTCTGCTCCTTACCCCCACACACGCCTGGTGAGCATTGTATCATCTTTGTTTTTAGTTCAGTGAATGGAGCGCATACATTCTTCTCTCCCCCCCCCCCATCATTTGCATGCTTGTGTGGAGATCTCACACACTTCCTTACGTCTTGTTCACTCCTTCATTCGCTCATCTGTCACTTGTGCAGAGATCTGCAATGGGAGGACTGGGGAGGAGGGCATGCATGAGATCTGAGCATGAGTGAGCAAGCGAATAATTGGGGAGAAAAGAAAATGTCTATACGCTATTCCAGGAATTAAAAGCAAAGACAACATAATGCTGATGGGGGGGGGGGGGGAATCTGAGAAGAGTAAACACAAATGTGACACTTGGGTGAAGAGAAGAGGGAGGGGGTAGCCCAGTCTAGAACCTCACAACTAATCTCATGACTGAATGCTTTCATAAATAAAATATAAAGTACATTTTTCTTTTTCCTTTCTCTGCTACTGGAACTGGAGAGGAGGAAAGGGGATTGGATAGGGAGGCATCCAACTAGAGTGCAAGGTAGTCTAGATTGGTTGGTAAACAATAACAGTTGGAGCTATGGACCAGGAAAATGTGAAGTGAGGCCGTTTTTGTTTTGTTTTGTTGTCAGTATAGCAAGCTTACAGAATATGTTTTTAAAGTCTTTATTTATACCATATTTTAGCTTTTACTTTCAGTATGCAATGCACAAGATGGCAAAATCATGACAATTATTAGCCAGAATTCACATTACAGAAGTGTAACCTAATCCAGTGTAGGTCGAATCCCTATTTCATGATCTGCCTTTTGAACAACTGGAAATACCTTTGTCTCAGCTAGATTAAGCTTCAACCTCATCCAGTTTATTACCGTCATCAGACACTATTGTCAGAACTAAAAGGTCTTTCCACTTTTAGAGTTCTCTCCTAATATTCTTTTGTGCTTTTGCCAATACAGTCGTCCCTTCTTATCCATGGGGAATCCATTCCCCCTCCCCTTACATGGATAACAAAAATCATGGGACCTCAAGTCCCATTCTTTTCTATGACCGCACAATTTGTATGTGGCTGCACATGCATCCTTTTAAAACAACGGAGCTTGCCATCTGCAGAAGCTCAAATGGCAAGCCCATTGATAAGAAGAATCCACTGTACCTTTCTTGTAGATGTGGGTGCTGCTATTTTGGCTACATAAGCAAGCACAATTGGCTGGGTATTAGTACGTACTGACACACACAAGGAACATAGGAAGCTGCCTAATACTGTTCTTAGACAAACTGTTGGTCCATATAGCCTAGTATAGTCAATTCTGACTGGAAGTGGCACTCCAGGGATTTTGGCAAGATATTTTTCCTAGTCCAGTTTAGAGACCCCTGATATACTTGGCTGATCTTCTATTAAAAGTACTAATCAGGCCAACTCTGCTTAGCTTCTAAAATCATGTGTGACACACATACAAAATTTCAACCTGAAACCTTGGCTTCAGTGTTCCTGTTCAGGGTTCTATCTGCTTTATTCTATTCACTTTCATCCCTAGTTTTTATATATACCGCTTCATACTGAACTAGCATTCATTCTCTCCAAGTCGTGCAGTATCACTCAGCTTTGGTCACTAAATTTTATGGGGGCTTCAGACAATGCCCTCCCCATGTAACCCTCTCTTTCTCCTCTATGGCTTCTATGGTTTTTACTTGTTGTTGTTGTTGTTGTTGTTGTTGTGGGTAATCTGTTAAGAATAAAAATAACTCCACAATGCCTTCAGATCGCTAACTTGAGTAACCCCTCATCTGGAAACATCTTTGTTGACTCGGGCCCATTACAGACGGGCCTTTTAGTACGGAGTCAGTCCGTACTACGGTTAGGAAGGTGCGGTGCTTCTGCACCCCCCTAATCCTAGTACGGACTGAGTCCGTACAAGATGGCTGCACCCCATCTACAGGGGGGCCGACGTGACGTCGTTGCTCCGTGCCAGGGCACTTGGTGCCTTCTTTGCACGGAGCAGGAAGGAGCTCCATTTTGGAGCTCCTTCCTGGTTTGTGTCGCTGGGCGCAGCCTTTAGATGGCTGCGCCCAGCGACGCAAGGGAAAAAGGGGCCAAGTGGCCCCTTTCTCCCCCTCCCCGCCGCCGCGGGGTGTCCTTGGGGCTTGAAGCCCCAAGGACACCCCTTTCTAGGCTGCGGGGAAGCGGCCTTTTGCCGCTTCCCCACAGCCTGAAAAGCGGCGGATCGGGGCCTCAGCGGATGCCGGTCTGCCCACTGAGGCCCCGATACCCCGGGGAAAGGGGCGGGTGCAGCCCGCCCCAAACGGGTGGTCTGTAACCTGCCTCAGACTGCCCAGTCCACTTTGGGCTTTTTTAAGGCAGTTCACACCCATTTCATTCTCTGTTCTTGTATTCTGAAAATACGCATTGATGTCAGCCCACCCCAGGTCTGTTTTGATATCCCTCTTGTACATGAATAATGACATTTTAGTCATGCTATGAATTACTCTTTGGCATATTTGATGTAGATTATTCAAAATTAATTCCACAAATGTGGAAGATCTAGGAGAGCAAGCTCAGATGCACTCCACACATGGTTCTCCTGGTGTTTAATCCAGACTAGACTTTTTAAATGTAGCCAAAGCAATGTGGAAAAATCTGCAATATTTTGGTAGGGTTTATGTGGAGTCATTGTCATAAAAAATGAAATGCAGTGATACTTCTGTACTGTGTGAGGCCTGGTCACACAAACTTGTTCTCTGTATGAAAACTAGTTGGAATGCTACAAGTTTGTCTGTGATAATCATCTCTTTTTACCAGATGTACCCACAAATGAACATGTTGACCAGTTCACTAATGTGCCTTTTCCTACCAACACTGAAAAGTGAAACATAGATCTGGGAAGCTGTTGCAAGACACATGTGAATGGAGCTGAAGTGTGTGTGTGTGTGTGTGTTGCAATAGAGTGTGCAGTATATTCAGAAGTAGTTGTTGCTGTGAATGTGTTCTCCACTTCAAAAGAAGAATGCTAACACTCATGGAATTCCATGGAGACCATGGAAGAGCAGGAAGTATTAGTGTGCTTTCTAGTTTATATTATTCTTGCTATCAATGTACATCCTTATCAAGGGCAGTGAGGCTTCCATCCCATGTTCAAAGAAGGCAGTTTTTCTTCTTTTTCTGTGAAGAGAAAAAAAAAGAGGCCTACAGCAGCACTAAAAAACATGACATATTACCACAACCTATTCTTGCATGGTGTTTCTTTGATGGGTCTGCATGCAAGAATGCACTTCTAACCCTGTCAATGAATTTTCATTGTGTCATCAGTGAATGCACTGTCAATGTAACTAGCATTTGGTACTATTCCTCGGTGGCCCAACATGGCCTGGCTGTAATGTATTTCTCATACCTCCACAACAGAAACAGGTACATACTGCAAATAGCCACAGAACCATGCAGTAAACCAACATGGCAACACAGGAAGTAAAGAATTAACATATATACTTCATATTGCCATGTATTCTTTTAAACCTTAGAATAGTATATTACCTGTAACACTCCTACTTAAGATCCACTAACTGGGTTTATCAGGGATGGAACATGAAACCACCTGTGTGCAAATTCTGTGCTGTGCTACTGAGTCCAACTTAGTGCAGAGAACATGAACTCTGAAAAGGTGAGGCTGGGGAAATTATTTTTAATCTTGTTGTTGTTGTGTGCCTTCAAGTCGTTTCTGGATTTTGGCAACCCTATCACAGGGGTTTCTGAGCCTAGAAGTATGAGTGAGCAGGGAACTGAAGCCTGATCTCCAAAGTCATAGCCCAGTGCTCATACCACTATACCACGCTGGATCTCATATTTTTAATCTAATCACTTCTTGTAGATAACTTTATCTATGTTGTTGTCTATAGTTTGCATTAGAATTTGTTACTGTTATTTGCCATCAAGTTGACTTTAATTTATGAAGCCATTATGAAAGGTCTCCAATCAAAAGCCATAGTCATCAACTGCCCTACTTGACCTTGCAAATTTTGTTGATGGCTCAATCCACCTACAATACAGTCTCCCTCTTTTCTTACTGCCTTCTACTTTGCTGAGCATTATCCTTTTTTCCAGTGAGGCACATAATCTCTGTGCCAAGGCCCGGTTCTCTAATGAGGTTCAGTACCAAATTCGATCTTGTGTAAAATACTCAATATTAGGCCCTTAATTAAGGTAGCCATGATGCTCTGAATCTTTCTTGAGAGAAGCTGGAACAGTTTTCTCCCTCCTGTCTTTTTTCCAAACAGCTGAAGATCAGTCTCTCTAGATTTTTAAAAGGCTGTTTGGTCGCCTTCTGTTCGTTGTGCAATGAAACTATTTCGATGAATATTGTTCTATTATCGTATGGTTTAAACTTAAGACATTTTGTAAAAAGTTTAAAACAGACAACACCCAAATATGTCTGTTCAGTCCATTAGCCCAAGTTTTCAAAAACGGAAAAGTATTCGTTGAGATTGTATGTATTTGTTTATTTCAGAAGGAAGATCAAGCGAGTGCTCTTTAAGGGAGGCAACTCTAATAAATGTACAACAGAATAATCCATTGCTTCCAGCAGCATACAAAAATACACATCTCCATTACTTCCATACAATAATAAATAGGTAATCATGCATCCAATAATAAAAAGGCACAGAAAACCGGTCACTTACAAGCCATAAAATTACTATTAACAAAACGACCCAAATATTCTGTACACAGAAATGTAACAATATATCCCAAAGGTGCAAAACACATAAAACATCTTTTAAAATATATATGCAATAAATATTTCAATTATTGTATATATTAAAAAATAAACCTGTGCCATTGTAAACAGTATGTAAACGAACAAAACTCACTGTTTCCTAAAAGTGATTATAAGTAAATAAACCCCAAACTTATAACATTTTCAACAGATTTCAATGGGCAAATTTGCTAGGTATTTAAACCCTTGCTTTTTTTTTTAATTGGACACAGAAACCACAGCCAGGGTAACCTGCATTAGATTCCAGTGCCATATGTCTCTCAAATCTGAAGGAGGTCTAGTCCAGACTTTGAAAACTGCTAACCATCAGTGGGACACTCACTTCCAAACTGGTTGCCCCAGTGAATGCAATGAGGATATCGTTGTTGCAGTGAGTCTGTTTTAGATCTGAACTGACATAGATTCAATAGAATCTATAAACCTGTAAGTAATGAAATAAATGAAACCAGTCTTGGTAGTAACCACAGTTTGAATATAGCCAAGTAACCCCCTGAATAGCAGTCATAATCTAGACAGCTCCAGACTATGGGATGGATCCAGTCCGAGTGATACCTAAGAGTAAAACTATCATAATTTATGTGGCCTAATTTGGGTATGATTAGCCCCCACTGATTTAAATAGATTAACCGTGTGACTTAGTTTGGATCTTCCCTTCTGTTTCACAAAAAGGCTGATAAACACAATCCCCTTTCTACAAATGTGAAAACATAGGCACTGATAGGCTGGATTGTTGGGTGTAGAAGCATTGGAGATTATCACATGAGAGATGAGATGTCATTGTCCCATCCCTGTCCGACCCTTCCCTCCTGATCGCGGGAAGGACTTTCACACACAACCCATAATTGACCCGTCCATCTGAATCATTTTCACACGTAAGCACACTGAACCGGTCATGCAACTGTCCAGGAAACACTAGTGAAAGTGATCACATTAAATACTTGCACATGAAAGTGCTCTGAAAAGCACTTTCAGCCATCAGTGAAGTGTAATTCTCCTCCAGAAGAATCATTAATACTGTACATCCAAATGACAGGTTCAGCATGCTTCCATGTGAAAGTGTTTAGAGCGATCAATTTCACTCAGGTCATGAATGGGATAAGGATGGGGGAAGCAATCCCATCCTTATCCCATCCCCATTTGATAATCTCCATTGCCTTTGAGCCTTATGGTGGTAAGTCCTACCCAGAAGTTCATATTACTCCAACATCGTCATCTCTTAGGTGTCCGGTAAAAACATTTTTATTCACCTAGACATTTAACAGATTTTAATTTGATCAAATTTAAGTTTTCAAAGGATTTAGTTCCTACTTTTACTGTTGTACTTATCTTTTATTATACTAATCTTGAACAATATGTTAAGATGATGGGTGCTACATAATTGTTTAATAAATAAATAAAGACAAATGATTTTTGAATTAGAATTCAGTTTCTCTTACTTTATAATCTGATTTATGATGGCATTTAAAAATGAAATCATATAGCCTGTACACTTACAGTTATGAAACCCTTTGGACAAGTACTCAAAGGGAGGAAAACACCATTAGCCCTGAAATATTTAACGTAAAGCTATGCAACATACAAAAAGAATAAAATGCAAAAAAGGGGGAGGGGAGGGAAGGGAAGAGAACACGTGTCAATATTTGAGGAACTGCTTCGTTCTAAAGACAGTGGGAGTTTTCCAGCCATCTTTCACTTACACAAAAGTAAATTAGACAGACAGCCTAGCAATAATGGTGCTACTTGGTCATTATGGACAGTTCCATGGACTGTGCTATTCATAAATATGTGTGATCAGTGGCTAACTATTGCTGAGTTTTTGTTTTGTTTTTACTGAAAGATGGAGATCTTACACAGAGGGACATTGGAATGCCATATATTTTGTGTTTACGTTAACTTTAAATATCCACAGACAGGACTGGTTTGTTAGTATTTTCATATATAAGCAATATATTGAAAACCAAGGCAACTTTGGAGGCTTGCAACTTCTGATTATATGTGGGAATGGCATACTAACTTTATTCAGCAAACCCCAAAAACATAGAGAAACAAGTATATGTATATGTATTTCAGTCTTTGGGGAATGACAGTTAAGTATTTTAAAATCCCAATTAGATGTATGCATATGTACGATTACCAATAAAAATCAAAATGAATTGTACTAACTTTTGCTGGACCATATCTTTACTGAGGAAAATTCCAGGATTGAAGTCTGGCATATTCTGGTAATTTGCTAATCCCCCCCCCTTTTTTTTTCCTTCCTGTTTTAACTGCTGGTGGAGAGTTTCAAAAAGCAATACTTTCTGAAAATACACTGAAGATGCATGTCAACTGTGGAACAGGAAGGTATTAAAATGAACTGCAGCACTGCAAGAATGACTACGTGTTTCAGAGTAAGATAATGAAATAACTGTTTGGTGAAACACAATGGCAAATGGTTTATTTTACATGCAGGTACATTATTCACATTAGAAGATTTTGTAAGGTATCTTAGGTTCTGAATTTCCTGTGTTACACGGTGTAATAAAGGCAGCAATCAAAAACTCTTGTTGCCTTAAATTGTGCAATTACAAATATCAGAACTATTAAGAGCTTGATCCCATACAGTAAGGTGTGACTAGATCTATTTAAATTAGTGGGCTCCAACAGGGACGTAGCCAGGGGGGGGGGGGCTTGGGGTGTGGCCCCCCCCTCCATTAGAAAAATGAATGGTGTGTGTTGCTGCGCCACTGCATCCAAGCCCCATTATAATGGTGGCACTTAGTCTGGACCCCCCCCTTCCTAAAATCCTAGCTACGTCCCTGGCTCCAACTATGTAAACATTTGAGCAGAGGAAGAGGAACAGAGCAGTGGCTCTGCTGGCTTGCACTAGTTAGATGCTGCGTTCACAATTGTCTTAATTTACAGATTTGGGTGGTTTGACAGTTCTCATTCTTTGTCCCCCAATGTTTTTGATGTTGATCCCCAGAAGTCTTCAGCATTGACCATGGTGGTCAAGACCTCTTAGAGGTGAAGTCCAAAGCTTCTGGAGGACTGAGATGGCTGAGAATCATTGATAGGGGAATGGAGTAGTTTTGTATCTAGATGTTCAGTTCGTTCCAGATGTTGGAATGCAACCCCTATGTCTCCTAGCCAGTATAATGGTGAATATCTAGATCCAAAGCAGCCTCCTCCATACCTCTATCACACCTGTACCCTGCTTTGGGGGTTTCTGCTGGGAGCAGCTTTCTGTTTGTGTGTCCCCAGTGCCATACTAAGACTACCTAAGCATAATCCTACTATGGGGAAGGTGGGGGTGAAAAATTGTGTTTTAAATCATACATTTCCCATGATATATTTTGAAACTAGGTTGCTTTAAAAAGGTACACATTTGCTGTTCTTCACAGGAACTAGGATAATTTTTTATCCTTTTTTTTACACTGCTTCAGGCAGACAAGCAGGCAGGCATAGAGATACGCCTGATATTACTCTTGTTGTGTAGTTCACCAACACAAACTTCATTTTCCTTCAACACAATATGAGTTTATGATACAAATGCTTTGTTCCCATTTTCTAATATTTAGATGCCTTGATGGGAAGCATACTCAAGGATAATACAAAACATTGCCTTTTCAGGATGGGGATATGTTCTGGAATGTAAAACAATGCATTTAAAGTAAACAAAACTCTAGAATGGGTGCTAATTCAGTAGCCTTTTCAGAATATTGCCTCTAATAAAGTTCTGAATGCTTACAATCTTTCAGCCACATGAAATACTGTGTTAATAAAAATGACAGAGCAGAAATTTTAGAAATAAAATTAGAACTCAGAGCAGCTGCAGCAGGAGGGTAAGTTCATATGAAGTGCGGATTCACCATCTCCATGGTGGTAGATACACCAGTTTCCCTGGTCTCTATATGTTATTAGATTGCAACTCCTATCATCCTTACTACCAACTATGCTGGATAGGGTTCATGAGAATTACTACCTAATACCATCTGGTGGGACACACGTAACCCACTCTTGCAATAATACACTCATTGGGTCATGTATAGGAATGGCCTTGGCAACCAATCCTATTTATCATTTGTTCAAAATTTACAAGATAAAAACTCTAAATTCTGACAAATTAATGCCAATAATAAAACATCCAGAGAGATCGTTCACTGTGTTAAAAGAACCTGTCATTCTCTATAGGTCTCAGCTCACTTTTGGAATGTCGGCAAAAGCCACTTCCAAAGTGAGACACCTAAGAAGACTGTTTTACCATGAGTAAGCTGTCAAGCCTAGATTGCTTCAACTAACATCCAGTCACTGCCTGAAATTAGAGTGCCTTAACCATAAATCTGTAGCTTTTGCTGGCATTTGTTCCTCCGTTCATTCTATAGGTAACAGATTTTTAAAATAAAAAACAGTTGAACAGGAGAATTCTGGGAATTATGCAGCCCTCCAAATGTCATTGAACAGCAACTCCTAGGATTCCTCACTGTTGGCTATACTGGCTGGAACTGCTGGGTACTACATTTCAACATCATCTGAAAAGCCGTATGATTATCATTCTTTCATTAGGACATACAATTGTTTCCAGAGCCTACCCATTTACTTCAAACCAAGCTGACATTAGACAAGGAGATATAAACATCATCACCAATCTTTACATCCAGCAACCACCATGAAGCAAAAACACATCTTTTGTCCTGCAAAGTAAATTTCTTTTCTCTCTAAACTGCTGCTTGATAAAAAGATCAATGTATGTGCTTCCAGATGGAAGATTCCTAGCATTACAAAATCGTTGCTTTACTGCTATAAGCTACAAGTGGAATTGCAATGGATTTTCTACACATTCAGGAGGATAGCACTTTTGTGTGTGTACATATATATCTGCATTTTGTAGCTGTGCACGGGACAGGTCAGAGTTTCCTTCTCCCCTGCTCTTCACCTCCTTCCCACAAAGTAATTACAGTCTCTTGAGCAGAGTACCTTTACTTTTCTTTTCAAAGACATTAAACATAAAGGATCTGCATCTCTAACATATCATCTGCCTTCCACATGGACAACTCCAGCCATAGTGTATAAGTATTTGAAGGGATGTCATACTGAGGCTGGAGCAAGCTTGTTTTCTGCTGCTACAGAGAATAGGACCCAGAACAATGAATGCATGCTACAGGAAAAGAGATTCCACCTGAACATTAGGAGGAACTTCCTAACGGTGAGAGATGTTCGACAGTGGAACACACTCCTTTGGAGTGTATGGAGTCTCCTTCCTTGGAGGTCTTTAAACAGAGGCTGGATGGTCATTTGTTGGGGATGCTTTCATTGAGAGTTCCTGCATGGCAGAATGGGGTTGGACTGGATGGCCCTTGTGGTCTCTTCCATCTTTATGGTTCTATGATTCTATGAGTTCTTCACTGCATTTTTTTTGTATATGCCTAGAAAGTGATTGTGCTGCCAGCCTACTCACCCTTTTCCTGACAGATCTTCTTTAGAATCAAAGAATCAGAGCTGGAAGACTCCACAAGGGCCACCCAGTCTAACCCCCAGCCATGCAGAAATTCACAATCAAAGCACCCCCACAGATGAATATCCAGCCTGTTTAAAAACCTCCAAAGAAGGAGACTCCACCACTCTCTGAGGAAGTGTGTTCCACTGTCAAACAGCTTTTACCATCAGGAAGTTCTTTCTAATGTTTGGATAGAATCTCTTTTCCTGTAGCTTGAAATCTATTGCTCCTATAGTCTCTGTAGCTGCAGAAAGCAAGCTTGCTTCATTCTCAATGTGACATCCCTTCAAATATTTAAAAATGGCTATCATGTCACCTCTTAACTTTCTCTTACCCAGGCTAAACATACCCAGCTCCTACGCTACTCCTCACAGGGCATGGCTTCCACAAAGAAAGAAAAAATGGAAGCAGCACTGGGGAAAACACATCAGGGCTACAGGATGTCAACAGGATTTGATTTCTAAGATCCTTTCTTACAAACTAAACAAAACCAGTGTTATTTTAAGTCACAGCATTTCCCATTCCCACTTTCATGGAAAATGGGTGCATTAGATCTCTGATGTGCACATAACATCAAGCCATCAATCTCTATTACTCCCTGTATAGCTGTGTATAACAAAATGATCGAAGAAGCTATGCCACATGTTTCACTCAGAAAAAGTATCTTTTCTATTCCCATTTTTAAGGCAGAACAGAACTGAATGTCTAGTTAAATGCTAATTAAGAACACTGATCTTTTGTGCATGCAACAGACACAAGCTACTTTTTACAGTTATAGCAAGTAAGAATTCAAAATGCCATGCTCTCTAGTACTTCAGTACTGTAATATGAACCAGAATCAATTGGAGTGGAATCCAAGGTTTATGTGCCATGCCTCCTGTACGATTAGAAGGACTTACACAACATTTAGTCTCATTTTCTAAAATACTGGTTTGCTATCTATGAACCCATGATTATGTTTCTAAATAACTTCTGTCAGTTTTTTAAAAACCAGCTGCAAAGTACGTATGAGTCTAGCTTGTTTGTGAGCTGGGCAGAGTGTGTTTTATACCAATACCTGGTTGGTACATAATGAAAATCCAAGAGTATGGAAAGTACACAGCAGAATAAATTTTCCTGGGTTCTAGAAAGAAATAGATTGGAAGGGGCAGTGCAGAGACTTCACTTGCATTCACTCCACTTTGTGTACACTGTGCTAAAACATGTTTATGCATGAGACTTCATGCTATGGAAATTACAAATACTTCTCCTGTTAATGATTTAGTTAAGATTCAAAGCTGAGTGCTTTCAGTGAAGTATATGTCAAAAGAAAATGGAAAATGGCAAACAAAGTCATAACTTCAGTTTAGCTTTCACAACATTTTTTTTTACACAAAGCTGTCCCTAAATACTATTTGGGAAACCATCTTATAAATTAACAGTGTAAGAAATCTGTTCCAGATTTTTAAAGATGCTGCTTCCTCTGGAACTGAAATAAAATGGAATACCCAATTAAAGATTGTTTATCAAAATATTTTGAGGATCTCCAAAGTACTCAACATTATTTCATGTGCATCCTCTTTGAAAAGCTTGTTTTTTACAAATATGAATTTAATAAATAGGAGTTTTACCTGTAATGGTAGACAGATATATTCTTAATGGATAAACTCCAAAGCAGAAACTGCTTGTTCCTGTTGCCTGGAGTCAGTAAACATGGGAATGCAAAAATGTAAGATTTGCAAATGCACATGGCAAAAGAAGATGGTTTCAGGCATGATCTATTATTTTGCACAAAATTCTAAGACTCAACCCTTCCTCGCCTATTTATTTAAACTGATACAGCATTATCAAAAACCTACTATTAAAATAATTTCAAAGCATTTTCTACAGACATTCCAATGTTGTAAAAATTTACCTGCAACACAGGCTAGAAGGTATGGAAGCAGCCGTTATTATAAAAGTCGATGATTGTCCTGGTGCTTTAAATTCTATGGGAGAAATTGGAATTTACTAGTATACAAAATAAATCTAGTGTACTTTCTTCTTAAGACAGTAAACAAGATGAATAATTACTTAATGGCAGTTGGAGAGCTGATAATAAGACTCCAATTCTAAGTACATTTCCTTGAAGTAAATCCCATTCAACTCATTGTAGTTTACTTCATAGCAAAGTATCATAGGATCGGGTTGGTCTGAGAAGGAGATGAGGTGACAATTTGGTCCACTGGCATTAACAACCAGCTGAAGATTATTTAAATCAGCCTCTTCAAAGGAGAATTCTTCAAAGGCAGAATTTGCCCTCAAAGCTATATATGTCATTCAAAATTTCGGAAAACAGGTGCCCTTGTTATAGCTAAGTGTTTCAGATAGACATGAGAACAAAACTGCAAACTTTCAGTTGTAACTACAATTTAACAACAGTATGCTGTGAATTTACAAGATTATTTTTAGCTAACCCCCTCCTCAAAACTCCAACCCTGATGTGTGTTTTAGTGCAATTTGACTAGATTGCTACACTTAAAAGGTGCATGAATTTCAGTGGTGCACACAGCTTTTTTTTTTTCCTGTTTTGAAATCCAGATGGACCCAGTCAATGTTTTAAATGTACAGGGACTCCTTTTTCAATGTACTCCCTGAAAACCGACCTGAAAATATTCTTTGTGGTGTCTGTCTGGGGTTTTTATCAAGTACATCAGGTTCATTTACTTTTTTTAAAATCTTTTTTCTTTTTTACAAAAATCATTAAGAAATCTTTCAAATCTAGAGCAAAAGTAACAGAAAAAAATTAAAATTTGCTTCTTTGCACCGTAAATAAACCACGTTCATACTATATTTGTATATATACAGTTGTACATAAACTCTGAGCATCTTCTACTACTAAAAGATATGTCATTAGGATAGTAGGGTGCCTGCCTCTCAATCCAGCTTGAACTATTCACTTTCAAAGATATAGGCTGATCATACCTCAAGACTTGCCAAGTGCTGATGCTAACTTTTACTCACAGGAGAGAATGGGAGCCATTAATTTATATGGGTGGGAGAAAATATTTTCAAGCCTTCACTAAGGTGGCTGGATTACTCTCTCTTCTGTCCTTAGCTTCTTTGTGAGAGAAGGCTATCAATATGTTTAACAGAATGCAGTGGCAGCCACTGCAATTCAGGCCCAAACTATCTGCATAGCATAGTCTGCATTCCCCTCCTCAGTCATTTGGAAGTGTCTTTTAGTTACATGACATTTTAGTAATCAGACATTCACTATTTATTCCACAGATGCTATTCTTTAAAGTAACAAACAAACTGAAGCACCAATGATAAATCTGGCATTCTACCAGTGATGCAGGTCTTTCTTTTCAATTTGATTTTTTGGGGCTCAATTAACAAGAATCTCATCTCAGCACCAGACTTAAATATCCATAGCATCAAACCCCAGTATAATAAAATATATTGTACAAGTGTCACTACAATCTACACTACTGTTGATATATTAAAAGTATTTAATATGGTGATATGCTTAACTCTTTTCCCACGAAATCAACAAGACCTCAAAGTGCTTCAATGGCAGAACTAAACATTCATAAAATCCATTTCCAATTAGAATATCACTCCTAAATATTTTGCACAGTGCCTTGGTTGGATGTAAATTTGATACAGTGGGGCCACCACATTGGTGGGCTAGCAATCTGGAGATTCAACAGGCCATGGTTATTATTCAATGGTGGCATGTGCATGCATGTGCACTGACATGGACATGCACATGGGGGCATGACCCACATTATATTTTTTCTATCTGCCGAAGGGGGTAGTCAAACCCCTGCAGTAGGAAAGATTCATTGTATATCATTCTGTACATTCAGCCCTTCTTATACTGATTTTCCATTTTTTATAAGGGACACCATTTTGCTATGTCATTATATTGAATGGGACTTTAGTATACACAGATTTTGTTATACACGGGGGATCTTGGAACCAAACCCCAGCATATAACAAGGGTCCACTGTAATATCCTTTCGTCCCAACAATGTGTTCCATTAGTTTGAAACAAGCACATGCACGCACACACACATACACACAATTTTTACATGACTACTAGTACTTTCAAGCATGTTTTAGCTAGCTATACAGATATGAAAACAATGATGAATTGTAACAGTACTATCATAAATATTAAGACTCAACATTAGTATGAATTCTCTCTTTTTATGTGATAGGTCTAATATGGCATGTACATGAAACAGACTCTGACAAACTTGTTTCCAACATATTTTTAAAAACAATTATGAGAAACATTTAGCACCCCAGATTTTTTTAGACTACAACTCCCACAATCCCTAACAGTGACCATGCTGACTGTAGATTTCAGGAGCTCCAAGTTCAAAATACCTCAAGGGCCAAAGATTTCTCACCTCTGTTTTAAAATAATGTGTATTTCTGCATTCTCTTATTCATGTGTACATTTAAGTGACACATTATGCACAGTATGCAATGGTGTCATTCCACTAGCACAAATAATGTTGCACCCATGGACACCTAGTACTGAACTTAGTTCTCAAAGGGGGAATATAACATAGCTTCCAGTTGTTCAACCACTTGTGTTCCTAGGGTCCAGAAGAACTAATGTGCTATTGCTGTGCGAGTAAAAAGTATTTATGGAAATCTGCTAGTGCACTGTTCTCCTTTGCTAAGCTTAGACTGTCTTCAGGCTCACATGTTAAACCAGCAACCAGCCTTCTCGATAAAATATAAGACTACTGCCATAATAAGAGGGGGGAAATGTGATCTGCACATCCTAGTGGGGAAACCAAGTATAATGAAGACCTAGAACATCTTTCATGATGTATCTTGGCATATAGTCCCATTTAACAAGCAACAAGCATATTAAAAATTCAGTATTTGTCAGCAATAATTGAGTGAATGCACAGAATGAGAAAAAAAAGGAACGTCCTGTGAACATTTGAAAGGTAAATATGAAATATTGTTTAGTTTGATCTCTAGAAACAATGGTGAAATTCTATTTCAAATACTGAACACTCACATTTAGCAAAACATAATTCACTTTTCCTGTTCAGTGCATTCTAATCCTTGCACTATTGACATCTCTAGAATAAATATACTGATATTCTGTAAGAATATGGGTCTTACATTTGGAAACCGAAATAGCCAGGATGCTTTGTTTTAGGTTAAATACTTTTCAGATATTATATAAGACCTGCATTTCAGTTTTTGTCAGAATCCCTACTTTTAGTAGGCATTATTTATTTTAAAGGCAGCATAGGCACCATTTTGAGCAGATTATGCAATAAAAATGAGTCCAAAGAACCAGAAATATGCATAAATGCCATCTGAAGCAATCTACACATAAGATGAGAAGAAATGCACAGCTTCTTCTACTCTTTCAGTAAACCAGATTAGCACATCTTTCATGCTAGTTTCAAAATCCATCCCTCCACAGTCATTTTACTCTGCAGTCATTTGCAACAGTTTTCCCTCCTAAATCTGTATGAAGGTTAAAAAAAAACCCCAAAATTAAATATATTCATCTTCAGGGGTTCTTCTCTTTGGTATGTGGTACTTTATATTATTTATATCTATCTTCAATGGCTGAGACTTTTGGCTGTCTACACATCACACAGCATACATAGAACTGTCCCCACCATGAAAGTTCAAGTGAATGGGAGAAAAAAAATATCATCATTCACCTCTTTTTATGGGGCAGTCTGTTTCCACATCAAAGCTCCCGTAAATCTTTGGATTAGAGCCACTATAAAAAGTGTAGAGGTTTTTTTCAGCATTGAAAATCTACATGTGCTGTTGTTACCCACTGAAAATGTTGGCATTTTAAAGAATATGGGATGCTTTTTAAAAGAACCCTTGAAAGTGTATTGTAAAATAAGAGAGTTGTTGGAAGTGTGATTTTTTTAAAAAATGACTTCCAACATCACAGTAGATAGCTGCTAAATAAGTTTGTACCTTTGGGGGGGTATCTATGTTAGACTTCACTCTTAATCCCTGAACTCAGAATTAGCTTCGGCAAGTGCATAAGAGAAATTTGAACAAACACTAGTTCTATCACTGGAAAAGTAAACATGTTCTGTTTTGTAAGTTTTGTTGTTGGATCATGTCTTCATTTTTTTTATTTATGGCAACCCTAAGGCAAACGTATCATGGGAGTTTCTTGGCAACATTTGTTCAGAGGGGGGTTGTCTTTGCTTTCCTCTGATGCTGAGAGGTAACCCAGTGGGTTTCCATGGCCGAGTGGAGATTCAAATTCTGGTATCCCAGAATCCTAGACCAGCACTCAAACCATCATACCACACTGGCTCCCTGGTCTTTAATATATAAGGAACACTGAGGATATTAATGGTGTATTTTATCATGATCTCCAGAAAACCAGAAAATTGTTAGTGTGGGTGCTTTGCACCATAGTTTACAAAACAAACGATAGCCAAAATATCACAACAAAGAAATGACAAGCTTCATCTCATTATAAAGGGTCAGTGTCAAGTACTGATATTTTAAAGAATACATAACAAACAATTTGTTCATATACTGTTAGTACTAAATCAAAGACATGGTTGTGTTAGGCTGGAAAACCAGTCTGCAAAGGAATCTTGTAGCAAAGTTTTTTGTGTTTTGGGGGGGGGGGGCTATGTGGTCATCTTCTAGAAGAGTTGTAGCATGCTTTTTCATAGACCTGAATCTACTTCCTCAGATGCTGAGAAAGAAAACTGAAGTCTATGAAAGTTGATGCTACTAGCTTTTTTCCTTTTAGTTAGTCTCAAAGATGCTACAAGACCCCTTTCCACGCCATTAATACCAAAGTAAGCCTATTTGAAATTTAATTGCTGTTTTTGTGAATCTCCACCTAATTTTGGTGGAAATGCTCCAGTGACAAATTACTGTCATAAATCTGGGGAACAACTGTTGCCACTTGATCTTAATTTTAAAAATTTCAGAAGGCACTGATTGCATCTTGAACATTGCCTTGAACATATAGCAGCATCCCACAGATTTCCATCTTGCTCACTGCTGCTTAAGCAGGAAGGTAAAGTGAGAGAGAGAGATTCAAAATAGGTTGCTAGTCTTCTATTAGATAATGGTTGCATTAAGATACAACATTAAACAGGATTTAGTTTATTGTTCATAACCAGTGTGTTTGAGCATGTTGTCCAGTGCTTTTGGTTGGTTTCGCTAAGTTTTCAGTTTCCAAACTAGCCAGGAATCAGAAACCATTTACAAAACCTAGCTTTTGATTTTGACTTATTAAGGTAAGTGACAAACCGACACAAATTGTTTGCTTCCTGAATAGCTTCTGACTGCTGTTCTTGCAACCATGAGAAACTAAGTAGGATAGAGCACACAGCAAACACTAGCATGGTACCTGCCAAGATGGTATTCTCAAAGACTCTTGCTTACAATGATACAACCAATCTCTCTATGGATATGAAAGTATTTCACTTTAAACAATCTTTAAATATATGACCAAAATTATTTTTGGAACTGTTACTTGACACTTATCCTTTTTTAATTAAAAAAGCTTAAGCATGATACCTGAATGACCACTGGCCCAGTAGAATTTTTTAAAAACCCAAAAACATGTTGTTTGTAATAAATGTTAGAAAAACATTAAGTCAAATTGACATTTCTTAGACCATTACCAAATCATATAAACACCTACACTTAAAAAACAACTTTCACATATATCTCAGGCATTACGTATTTCTGAAGAAGGTTTATAAATTTCTGTACTCAAATAAGTCTCTGTTTAATGTGTACTGGAAACTAGGTATTCCTTATTGTGATAAACTGCATATTACTTACTTCAACTTATTTGTAACATTTACTGATTTTATAAAAATTGCATAATCAAGCCCTGATAGTCACAAAATTGGTCCTTGTGGTGTCTTCAATATGAAGTAATCTTAGGTCACTGTATATAATTAGGTTGTTGTCTCTGAATTAACAAATACAGGCCTCACTACTAGCCAGAACAATTAGATTAACCTAGCAGTTGCCTGAAGAAAGGCTATAAGAAATAAATATTGCATATTTTATAGCCTAAAAGAAAATATTCAGATAATACTCTCTCATGGAGCCAACTCATAATTTGTGAGGTACCAGTATTTTAAAAATACTTGGAAGTTATTTGAATCAAGAGGAAAAAAACTATTTTAGTACATATTCAGTACACAGACCTTGCTAGAATATGGCAGAAATATCTATATTCACAACACATGGCATGTTTAGGTAACATATGTCAGAAAAACCTGACAGAGTAGTAACACAAGACACAGAAAGCAACATGAGACACAGAACAGTAATAAATTAATTCTTATTAAAACAGATATAAAAAAATTCAAGTGTTTAAAGTATCAGATGTGTCATGCAAGAAAATGTTTGGTCAGGGAATCCATGCATCAGAGTCCCTATGCCTCAGCCTGATTTCTTGACCTGTGAAGGAAAGAGGGAAAAGAGAGAGAAGCTGCTGAGGTATCACAGTGTCCGCTAAAACCCCATGTGATCAGTCTCTCCAATACATATGTAAGAGACTGCAGGTATGCATATGCCTCACGAGTTCTTCAAACCACATGTTATTTGCTGCTGCACCAAGAAAGACATCATACGTTGATTATCCTTGTTTGGTAATTCATAGGCTACCTGGAAAGCATACACATTTGAACTGCTCTTCCACAATATACTTCACAGCATTTGTAGGCACACAAAACTTTTCAAGTCCTTATATCAGGCTCTTTTGTCTAATAATACCCCAATCACAACACACTTGTCACATACTAATGCTCACTCATCCATGGAGTAACCTATTTAGAAGGTCACATGATTCTGCAGCTTTGCAAAAGTAATGTTTCTTCTTTGAAAGGGAAGCAATAGCACTATACTTCAGCCAAAGGTGTGTTCCTCTCAAGTTCTTTAATTCCCTGGAGAATTCGCTTCATATGGCCCACCTTCATTATCCCCAGGTCCTAGAAAATAAGGAGAACAGAAAGTTCACTTTACAGAATAAAGATCGCCTTACAGAAGACAAAAAAATTAAATGTTAAATCGTTTTCTAATCTTTAATAGTGATGGTCAACTGACTTTACCTCACCATCCCTATTCTCCCAGCAGTCAAGCTAGGAAAAATAAAATGAAAACATACTGCTTTCCATCCATCCATCATCACACCTCAGTCAATTACACAATTGTGGCTACTACTTCCAACACACTTTGTTCCTGACCCCTTCTTTAAACCCACCTCCTTGCATTATTCCCCACCCATCATACCTTTGGGGATTTTTTTGCACACCCCCCCCCATGCAATTCCAGATCTCCACTGCCCCATGGAAGTAAGTAAATAAGAAAGTAAACAGGAAAAAACGGTAACCAGGGTGCTTCGGAATAGTGAGAGGGAGGGGACAGGGAGGAGGAAGGGACACATGGCTGGTAATCGTGCAACTGCTCCAGGAGCGACATTTTGCACCTGGGGACTTGCACGATTGCCAGGTCATTGACAGGTTTCCCCTGTGAATGAAAAGGGATGTGTTGGGGCAGCTATGAACTGGAGGTGTCATCATCTGGTGAGTATCACCAAAGCTGCTTCCTTCCCAGTGTACCCGTGGTTTAAAAGCCCCGTGCAGTAACATCTCTTGTTTTCACTGAAGGATAAAGCGATCAAAGCAAAGCTCCCATGTCAGATGTTCCACATGACCAGTGCCACAGTATAACTCTTACATTATAGACATTTATTCCTTTGATCAATTCAGTCTGAGGGAGTCGTAAGAAAGGTTACTACAACAATACCGATAATTTATGATTAACAGAATTATTAACAGAACTGTTAATTGGTTATGGTAATGTCCTACATAAAATGCTTCTCTAAATATGAAGATAGGGTAGTGTTTATTGCCTCTAATCTAACCAAAACCACTGGAACCTAGTGATGACTTGAGATATCCCTAATAAACCTAGAGAATGACTTACCTGCAATAGTTATTTTTAAAAACCCAGTAAATTAACTACACATATGACATCCATACATAGGAGTTTTGAACGTTTAGTGAAATTGTTCAAGCTTTATTTTCTGGTATCTTCTATACCATGGCCACTGAGAGATTTTTCCAGCCAGATCAAATCAGATTTGTATTTTGTTATTTTTTATTTCTCAAAAAGCCCAGTTTATACTAGATCTCTTAGATATTAGGACAACTCTCCCTCAGAGAACAATAGCTGAAGAGAACTTTAAACACAGCTATGTTTGCAACAGATCATTTCTCTATAGTGAAATATAGTAATCATCATTTGTCAGGTTCAATGTGTTTATATTGCTCATCCTATGTTGGAAAGCTACTTTGCATGCACTGGCAAAATAAATGAATAGAAAAATAAATAAATAAATAAATACAGAATTAACTGTGTCACATTTTCTGTATACAGAGATCATTGTGAAGAAACTACAGTCTGCCCTTGACCTTCACAGGAGTTAGGGGCGCAAGACACCCGGAAAAAGCAGAAAAAACACAAGCCTAGGTCAGGAGGAGGAGGAGCATGCATGCACCATTCCAGGCCATGCTGGGTGGGGGGAGAGCACGGTCAAACCCTGAATAATCCAGTTCGCAAATGTTAAACCTGTGGATATGAAGGGCAAACTGTATAGTGCCACATGTACCTAAAAAGGGATACAGCTAGTACTTAAAGAATAGGCAGAACGTAACCTTCCAACAAGTTTTTTCCTCCACTAAGAATTTATTTTAGACTATAAAAAGCTTTACCAAAACTTATTTTATTAGCTAAACAGCAGCAACATAGATGATCTAGAAATTAATTTCTGGGAGTCAACTCCTACAAACTGGCCTCCTTTAAGGAAAAGTTCTGAATAGTCTCCCCATTAAATTTTTCATAAGGAGCAGGAACAAAGTGTATTGTTTATAGTGCAGCTCTGTCTACTGAGAGGAGTTAGCCTATTCATTGGTGGGTCCTTCTCCACAAGCTGAGAATACAATTTTTGTATATTTTGGAGAAAAGTTTCAAAAAGATTCTTTTGTTCCTAAAATGTTTTTGCAGGAAAAAATTTGAAGTTGGTGAAGTAATTGTTGTCGCTGTTATTAACTGTCATTAAGTTGACTTTGATTTATGTCAACTGTATGAAACAGAGACCTCCAAGTCCTCCTATCCTAGCACTGCTCAGCTCTTTCAGACTCAATTGATTGAGTCTATCTATTTGTAATCCTCTTTTCCTACATCCTTCTATTGTCTTTTCTAGCAATTTATTTTTTTATCATGATATGTTCAAAGTAGGACAGTCTCAGTTTAATCATCTTGGCTTCTAAGGAGAGCTCAGGTTTGATTTGCTTTACAGCCCATTTGTTTGTTTTTAGCAGTCCATGGTATTTGCAAGACTCTTCTCCAGCACCACACCTTAAATGAGTTGAATTTCCTATTAACTTTATTCACTGTCCAGCTTCCATAACTATATACAGAAATGGGAAATACAATGGCATGGAGAAGCCTAATCTAGTATTCAATGATATATCTTTGCACTTAAGGATCTAGATTGGTTCCTTCATAGATGCGCTCCGACTCTGAGGCTTCTTCTGATTTCTTGACTGCAGCTTCCATTCTGATGAATGACTGAACCAAAGTATGGAAAAACCTGTCCTATTTCAATGTGTTCATCTTTCATTCTAAAGTTGTCTAAGTCATCTGTGGTCATTATTTGTGTGTGTGAAGCAATTTGTGTGTAAACGCTATTCTAACAACATTAAATTCAGTGTTTACGGTCTCAGTTTAATCATCTTGGCTTCTAAGGAGAGTTCAGGTTTGATTTGCTGCACCACTGTGCTCTGCTCCACTTCTTGACTATTCTCAACCATAGACCTCAACAAGACTACATGTGAAAGAGGTGATGATAGCCTTATTTAAATATTTGAAGAAGTGTCATATTGACACTGGAGTGAGCTTGTTTTCTGCTGTTCCAGAAATCAGGACCCAGAGCAATGGGTTCAAACTACAGGAAAAGAGATTCCACTTCAATATTAGGAAGAACTTCCTGAGAGTAAGAGCTGTTCAAGAGTGGAACACTCTCCCTTGGAGTGTAGTGGAATCTCCTTCTTTGGAGGTATTTAAATAGAGGCTGGATGGTGCTTTGATACAGTGTTCCTGCATGGCAGGGAATTGGACTGGATGGCCCTTGTGGTCTCTTTTTGTAGATCTAACTTCACACAAGTTAATTTAGTGATTTCCCCAACCCTAATTCTATATATGATTCTATGAAATGTTTCCTATGAACTCCATTTATAAATTTTAAGAATAAAGGAGAATGTTGTAATCAATTTTCTCAAATGAAAAATGTTAAGCTCTTATACTTTGGATTTTTTTTAAAAGGAAAAAGGAAACTTGAAATATTTGCTGAATTAAAACCCAGACTAAAGAGTCTTCAACTTGAATGTCAAAATTTTAAACATATCATATTCTAACATGTCCTGCTTTCCTTATCCCATTCTGGAACTACAGCTAAATTTGCAAACCCCTTTTCCCATTCAGATTTATCTTTCAAATTTTGAGTCCTTCCTGTTTCATATGTTAACTCAACACTCCTAGCAGTGCATTATTGCCCCCTTATGCCTATTTTTGATTAGTGCAGTTGTTGAATGGTTTTCAAGGTCCTTCCCACTTAGCTGAGTAGCAACAGATGTTCTGGCATAGTTCATTATAGCTGAAGAATCACATGGGTCTGAAAAATTAGAAAGCACTTATATACCAAACCTATCCCTGTGTGTCACTAAGAGGCAGGGTGTAGGTGGATCCTATCCTACAAAATATAATTTAAAAATTAGTTTGTTGATTCTGTTGGGGTATAGGTACACTGAATTACATTACATAATAAAAAATGAAACAACTGGACTGAATTCAATGCCTTCAGGAAGCTTTCATAAGATGAGACCCTGGAGACATTTGTGCAAGTACAAAGATTCACTTGAACTTGTTTTCCTGCTCTTATATTCTTCTTTCTTTATACTTACATGTGAACCAACCAGTGCATACAAAACTGGTGCAGTACTGAGCTAAATACATCAGTTACCTTCCATTACACCGATGTAGCAAACATGTAAGTATCCTATACAGATAATATTTTCAGAGATGTGGCAGTCCTCCACTATCCAGTACTACATAGTGTATATCTTCTGTTCATGTCTGGATTATTTTGCTATACTTGTTGCATTAATCAGTCTCTATTAGCTGCTGTGTGCTTGCAAAATATCTATTTCCTAAACCCCTGTCTGATTATCAGTTCAATGGTGCATTTTCAGGGGGAAATTAGTAGGCTGAAAGAAAGGTACATAATGCTTTCTCATGACATTCTCCACCACATAACTGAATCTCAGCTCAGTTTTTCAGTCTTCTGAGGTTAAATCTGATTATTTCTTGGTAAAGAATCCTTGATTCTTACACAGTTGCACCACACATAACTGTAACTATGGCGCGTTATAGACGGGTGTTTAATACGCCCCCGCCAGGGGTTGGCCAAGGACCTAGCGTCCATACCGGCCTCACCCCTAGCATGTGATGAGGGCGTAAAGATGGTGGCGCCTTATACACACGGGCGCTGCCATCTTTACGTGTCGGACATATAGCATCCGCATGTCGCGCGGCACTTATGACGTTGCAAGTGCACCATTGGCGCCTCGCGGCGTCATAACTGCGCCGCAGGAAGAAGCTCTATTTTGGAGCTTCTTTTTTGCTCCGCACGGGAGTCGCGTGGTTTGGCTGCTGCGGCTCCCTCGCAGAGCAAACAGCAGTGCTGGCAGACCGCCGCAAAGCGGCGATCTGTAACGCACCCATGTTTTCCTCCTAATGACCCATTCTGCCCTTATTCTGGAGTTCCTTTAGTTCTGAACTAACACTTCTGCCTTTGAGCAGAAGCACAAACATACAAGGTATTCAAGGCATGATGACAGACACTTGTGACAGGGCCTACACTTCTGACTGATGTATTTTTAACTGCTTTTTCAGTTCAAAAATGATTTAATGCTGAAAGCTTGAAAATTTGTGTTTTAATGTTATAACTTTTATGTTTTGATCTGTACCCATTTAGTTTTGTTATAAGCTTTCTTGAGGCTCAGTTTTGGGGAAAAGACAGGCTGTAAGTCAAGTAAGCACATACATACATTAGGTGTTTGCCGAAATTCTAGTGTTTACCTACAAGGCCCAGTCTACATTACAGTGAGCCCTTGGTACTGTATCTGGTGTGGTTTTGATTCCAGGATTCCCCATAGATACCAAAACCTGTGGATATTCATGTCCTATTAAATACAATGGAATAGTAAAATGGTGTCCCTTATACAAAATTGAAAAATCAAATTTTGCCTTTTGGAATTTATATTTTGGAATATTTCCAATCTGTAGATGGTTGAATCTATGGATAGGAAATCCATGGATTTGGCACACCACAGATTGGCATGATCTGTATGACAATATGTTCTGCCACCATCAACTTTTTCCTGGAGGAGAAAAGCAGTGATGACATATTGTAGAAATGTACACATATTGAATATTAGTTTAGACAGAATTTTAACTGCTAGTTTCAGTGTCTATGAACCTAGGCAGGCTGTACTTTGCATTTATTCGATTCCCACCTCTGTCCCTACTGGTCAGGCAACAGGGATGTTACAAAACAGCAATATCATTATTAATGACTGGTTATCAGCACAAATCTAACAGCAAAAGCACACATGATGGTGGTGAAAGAGTGGGAAAAGCCTGCCAGAAATATAGAATTACAATTGTCTGCCAGGCCAGTCAACGTAACAATGCTCAATAAACCCATTGATAAGCAATAATAAAGACAGCAGTAACAGAGATGAACTGCAAAATACCAATTACATTCTGGCTAGGTAGGCAGAGACTACTCCAGAGTGCAATGATCAATTTTTCAAATGGACAGAAGAACCTATTCCTGCTAGAGAAACTTGAGCAAATGTTTTAAGTAAATTATAACATCTTTCATCATGCAGATTGTGAGAACAATCAGGTTAGTTAGTGGATCGCAGATTATCTACTATACATTGCTAGTGAAATATTTTTACTAATTGATTAGTTGCAATGTAATAATTTTCACACAAGTTAATTTAGTGATTTCCCCAACGCTAATTCTATTGTGATTCTGCACACATTCTAAAATAAACCTTCAATAGTCATTATATTTCAAGATACCAACATTATCTCACAGTGTATTACTTTGGGGCTATGTGTGCATGCATGTGTGTTTTGCAAGTCTGCACCCTGACAGCCAAGCTATAAGCACACAAATAGACTGGGGATAGAGGAAAGATTTCAATTAATCTGTTTTTAAAAAATCTTGTAAGCAGAAAAATAGCACAAAGAAAATACCTTAAGATCTCGCCTTTCCAGGTGCAAAAGCTCAGAGCCTCGGATGTCATGGCTGATGAAGATTTCTTTGTACTCTCCCAAACTGAGCAGATCCAGCCAAGCAGCAACTTCATCTGTGCCCCATTTCTGAACTACCAAAGTTAAGAGCAGAACCCCCTTAATTTCTACATGCTCAACTGCATTACAAGCAAAGGTTAGGCCATAGAGTGTGGAAAATAGAACAATGCAGTGACAGCATAAGTCAACTATATTGTTGGATGGGAAAGAGTAGCTTCTTTTTCATGCAAGTTACTGATAAGGAAAATGTATGTTAAAAAAAGAATAGGCCAATCTGCATTGCAGCCATGCTTTCAGCTTTAGCATCAAAGCTATCAAGCCCCTAAACATCAACTAGTTCATTTGTAACCATATTAGCATCTGTAATGCAAAGTCTGTGCATATTCCGTATACACTATGGTTTACTGGTTACAGTGTAAGTTGGAAAAATTAGTGTTCATAAAAACATAAACAACTTCAGTTCTTCATTCAGCAAATGCTCTATTAATCCCATTATTTTAAAGTTCTGTCAACGTTGTTCTCTAAGGTTAGTTGCCCACAATAAGCTTGAAGAAGAAGTTTAATAAGTAGGAATATATAAGCTATTGTTTTGTTTTCACGTATTTCATTTTTTTACTATTTCACTTGTGGCACATGAAATATGTTGTCGTTCTTGATGTTGTGTGGCCTCAAGTCATTTCCAATGTATAAGTCCTAAGGTGATATATCACAGAGTTTTCTGAGGCTGAGAGTAAGTAATTTGCCCAAGTCACCCAGTGTGTTTCCATGGATGAACATGGGTTCATTCCCTGGTCTCCAGAGTCATAACCCAACACTCAAACCACTATGTTACACTGGCTCCATGATATATGTTAGCAACAGCCAATTCATTAATAGTTTCAGTTAAGTTACATTTATCAACAAATTACTAGGTTTAGTTTTGTTCTTTGGTTTAAATTTGGGAGTGGGAAAATGCTTGCTAGAAGAAGCTGGTATCAGATTACTGTAATAAACAGCAGTGAGGTACCATGTGCATTCTCAATATCAATGTGGAAAGAGGGCAATGAAATACAATAAAAAGACTCATAGTTGGCAATTATTTTCAAAAAACATAGTACATGAAAGCAAGTTTGCTTATGCTAAAACACTGGCTTTCTAACTTTCTAGGAACACTTTGCATGTTGTTTTATCTGTCAAGAAAACCAGATCACATCAAAGAATTCTGGGCAAAGGTATATGGTTATATTCATATGCAGTACTAGTAAGGCTTTGGGTCCTTGCACTTACTACTTCTAAATTGAGCCTACATTGTGGAACACACACAACTTTTATCTACAGCTGTACATTATAGTGGAAGTTCAGCAGCAGAAGTCAACCTGTTGGCCATGAGAGACCTTTTCAGTGAGGAACATCTGATAAGCTTCCAAGGAATTCCAGTGTTTGCTGAGACATATTTTGAAAACCAATGTCTCAAGATTAGAGAGGAAACAAATAATTCACTTCACCACAAATCAGTAAGAGATATATGATATTATCTCAGCAGCAAACAATACAAAAGTCATTTATGTATCAGCATGTCTCCAGAGTGCACCTGCAAGTCAAATCCTAAGTCAACCTGTAACAAGATTCCCTTATACTCAAAGCTTAATAGGGTAAGCAGGTTATGATCTGAACGTGTAGTGAAAGATGCAAAGCCAATTGTTTTCCCCAAAGCAATTTTTTTTAAAAAGCATACCAGGCTGAGGGCTTGTCTTTTGCTTTTGAATCTTTTCCTTTTTAAACTTTGGCACTATGCGAAATACTGTGCTTCTGTTATTTCTTTTGGCATATTCCAAAGGAGGATCCTAAGAATGAAAGGAAATATTTCTTTAAAATTTACTTTATTTTTAATTCAACACTATTTATATGCTGAATGCAAACAAATGTTCACAGCTCAAAATTTAAAAATAATACAATAAACCACAATATCTAAATACATAAATACTTAGTACATAATGAGTACAACAGAGAAGCTCTGATGAAAAGCAAAGCTTTTAAAATCCTGAAAGATAATTCTTCAGTATAGGATAGCATGAACAAAGAGATAGAGATGCCCAAAGGTTATTCCATAAAAGTGTTATGTAAATTGAGAAAAAAAAAAAGGGGGGGAGGGATATTTGCACATAAAAACTTATCTTTGTTAAAAGACAGAATGCAGATCCCTTAAAATTCTTAATACTGTTTCCTCTAGGCTTTCAAGTGGACGTAGAAAAAGTGGAGCCCTCATTCAGCATGCACCCATTTTGCAGCCCACTATCCTCAGGTACATCCCTACATATGCTTGACCCCGTGGTTTTTGGACAACTATTTGGCCCCCAAATGGCTCCAAAAATCCTAACACTACCCCCAAGGGTGTCAGATTTGTCCTTTTACTCATGTCAGAACCATCAGTGCCTGGAGAAAAGGCCAAAGATAAGCAGAAAGAGGAATGGCAGTTGACATGTCACTTCTGGGAGGTGACAAGTTAGTGTAGCCCAATAAAGGGGTGTGGGGGGGGGAATTAGTCCCCATTCCCTATGCAGCTCACCCCACTGTAGAAAAAAGTATTCACTTTGCTGTGAGAGTGGGTATGCATCTGATCCTGGAGACAGTATGCAGCCATTGTAACTAGGCAGACTTGCATTCTCTGGCTTTTTCTAAGCTCCTTAATGTCATCTAAGTTGGCATCATTACATTGTGTGGTAGCAAATTCTGCAATTTAAATGTGTGTCATAGGAAAAACAACACATATGAAAAAGTATTTCCTTTTATCTATCGTCAATCTACCACCATTCAGCTTCATTGGATAACCATGAGTTCTTTTATTATAGAGAAAACCTATTCCTATTTCTTTTTAGCCCCCACTATATACCCCCTTATCTTTTTTTCTAAGTTACAAGTCTCTCAATGCTCTAAACTCATTGTATATTTGGTCGTCCCCCCCAACTTTTTTTAACCACAGAAGTGAACAATTCTGGGTGATGGACAGATTTTTGCCTTTAACAACTACTGCAGGCCATGCTGAGCACCAAAATTGTTAAGAACAAACAGGTGAAGGAAGCAAAGCAAAAGGAGCATTAATAACTTTTTTAAAATAGAAAACATCAAAATTGAAAGTGATAGAACATCAACTTCTGGTGCTGATTCTTTTGAGGGTTTTCATAAGTCCCACCCCATGACCAACCTATTTAAACAAATAAACAATAAATTGCTGCTCCTGGTGATTATCAGGAGTGGACCCCCAATTTTTTCAATGTTGGGTGTTCAAGGCTGCAAAAAGGGCCTTTGGTTTTTCCATATGGTCTATAGTCCATGTTCTATATCTTCCCTAGTTTAACTGCTCTTAACGTGCAGTGACAAAACTATACACAGTATTACAAGTGTGAGTGCACCATAGATGAGAAATGTATTATGATATTACAAATACGATTATGAATATTATCAGGGGTTATTGTAAGCTTTAGCAGTAATTTACAGTACTCTGTAAAAATAGCAACAAATGGAAAGATGAACATAATCTACACAGGACGGTTTTAGGGTGACATTGTAATTTAATTTACTCAACTAATAAATGAAAAGCAAGTGTGAATTTCACCCACCTCATCATCATTTAATTGTAGAACATGACAGAGCCAAGGAATTTCAGCAAGCTTCCTTAATTCAGTCTCCAAACTTTGAACAGCTGTTGAGAGCAGCTCTTCATGAAGAGATTCTAGCTGCTACCGAAAGAGATCACAATGTCTTATCAGCTTTGTTTAGAAGAAGGATTATAAGGAATATCTTACTGTAAGTTTCTACAGTTAGCCCTCCATGTCCACAGATCCACAGACTCAAGCATACACAGCTTGAAAATATTTGAAAAAATTATAAATTCCAAAAAGCAAAGTCTGATTTTGCCATTTTATATAAGGGCCAGCATTTTACTATGCCACTGTATTTAATGGCACTTGAGCATTCATGGATTTTGGTATCCTCGGGGGGTGGGGAGTCTGGAACGGATACCCCATGGATATCAAGAATCCAGACAGAAACTTTAGCTCTGAAAAAGAAGACATGTCTGGGAAAAGGAATACATAGTGTAGTTCTAGCTATCATGTCACACCTCAGTCTTCTCTTCCCCAAGCTAAACATACCCAGCTCCTTAAGTCATTCCACATAAGGCTTCTGTGCTGGTCTATGACCATAGTAAAGATGAACTGAACTGAACTCATAAGGCTTGGTTATTGATCATCTTGGTCATTCTTCCCTGGACACATTCCAGCTTTTTGATATCCTTCCTGCACTGTAATGCCCAGAACAGGGCATGTATTGCAGGCAGGATCTGACCAAAGCAGAATGGAGTGGCACTACTACTTCCCCTGATCTGTACAATATACTCCTGTACTCTTGTTGATGCAGCCCAGAATTGGATTGGCTTGTTTTTTAGCTTTTATATCACACTGTTGACTCATGTTTATCCCTCTACTACTTACCTCTACTAAGACCCACTAGATCTTTTTGACATGTACTGTTTTCAAGCCAGGTGTCACCCATCCTATGTTTATGTATTTTATTTTTATTGCCTAGAAGCAGTACCTTAATTTCTATTCAAATTCATTTTGTTAATTTTAGCCTAGGTCTCGAACCTGTCAAGGTTATTTTGATCCTGTCCTCTGGAGGATTAACTACCTCCTCCCACTAATCACTTCTTGCCAGGATGAAGAGCAACAATCAGTGAGCATTCCTGGGTTCTCTTGATCAAGCAATCAGAGATCCACCTAAGAGTACCACTGTTTAGACCGCAGTTCTCAAAGAATATAATTGTCTCAAAGATTATCATGGGGGACCTTGCCAAAAGCCTTACTGAAATCAAAATATACTAAATCTACAACACTGTCCAATCTAACAAGTTTCAGCACTGTCGAAAACTTTCTTATTCTATCAGTTGTTGTAATGGACAAAAGAAATCACACTCCTTTTATGAGAACTGATCAACTCTTATCATGTTACTCCTACTTCATATTTGCCTAGACCATCATCAGGAACTGCTGATTTATGGAGAGACACTTTCTCCTTAAACCTGGCCCCATCAGGAAAGGCTCCCCCAATGAACTTATGTTCATCTTAATTGCACAGGGATAACTACCCTAATGGAATTAATTGCCTGTTAAGCGTCCCTTATATGTGTTTTTCTGTTAACTCATATATCCTAGGTCTGTCTGAACATTTTGTTGTTGTTGTTGATTTAGTATTTGTGGAACTGAAATAAATAAAAGTTAAAAAAGACTATAGGCCATGCTTAGATTTGCATTCACATTTAAAAGAAGTAAGGTTGATGGAAATCCCAGCACATTCCTGATGTTAGTTTCCATCAAAATAATGAGTAAAGTGAACAATTAAAACACTGTTCTTATCAACGCCTTACCAAAGGAGCCCTTCCTATTAACAAGGATTCAGTTTCATCATGCAGTGCCTTCAAATTGACAGCTACTTCAAGTGCTGTGCTTCTGGTGAGACTCTGTGAGAAGGAAAGCATGAAGGTAAAAACAAGCTATTGTGATATCTACATCACTATAAGCTTACAAGGGGAAAAAAATCAAAATAAGTCTAAATAGCTAGTGTGCTATAGTGGTCTGAGTGTTGGACTAGGACTCTGGAGAGCAGGGTTCGAATTCCCACTCAGCCATGGAAACCCACTGGATAACCCTGGGTAAGTCACACTTTCTCAGCCTCAGAAAACAGCAAGACATAGTCTCTCAAGCCTTAGAGGAAGAGAAGAGAAAACCACCCCCTGAACAAATCTTCCCAAGAAAACCTTGTGATAGGCTCCCCAACTTAGGGTTGCCATAAGTCAGAAATAACCTGAAGTCGTAAATGACTTGAAGGCATACAACAAGAAAGCTTTTCCTATGGGAATGTGGATAGGGTTTTCACATTAAAAAAATTTTTTTTTAATGAAAGCGTGCCTAACAACACTTAAAACAACCAAAGACATTGTAATGGATAATAAAAAGCTCACATTCTTAGTCTGACTAATTGCTGTATTGGGGGTCAGAAAGGACATTTCCTGCATGACAGATAGGCTAGTGAGTGTGGGGGATTTCAATAAACCTTCCTGTACTGATTAAACTCTAGGTTTCAGGTGCATGTTGAAGATAAAGAATATTTTAAATCTATATAGTTATGAATTTGAGAAAAACTGTCCAAGTGTTAGTTGTTACTGTTTATTTATTTTAGACATTATTTTCCTTTACCTCAGCAACAAAATTTCCCTTTACCTCAGGAAATCTGAGACTGGCTTTGTTTAAGGCATGGGAACATGCATTTACAGCATGAGCTAGTTCTTGTTCCAACAAGGTGTGTATTTTTGCAGCTTCACAGATCCTGTAAGAATTGAGGACAAAGAAAAGAGAGGGAAATTAGAAATGCATTGTCTATTGATCAGCTGTCTGAAAACAGAAATCTACACCATCAATAATTGTTTTGTAAGCATACAGCACCCAAACCAGACATTTCTAGCAATATATAGAATTAACAAAAATTCTCAGATACAATGGCGGGACACAGACCGCCCAAAAAGGCTGGTCTATCTGCGCCTTGTTTTGCTGCGCGAGGGAGCCGTAGAGGACAAACTGCGTGGCTCCCTTGCACAGCAAAAAGAACCTGAAAAAAGCGGGTTCTTCTTGCGGTGCAATTCTGACGCCACAGTGCACCAATGGCGCACTTGCAGTGTCACAATGACGCCGGGATGTGCAGACACTAAGTGTCCGTTGCATCAAAATGGCCGCGCCCATGTGTACAGGGCGCCACCATTTTGATGCCCTCGTCACGTGCTAGAGGCGAGGCACATATGGGCGGTGCACCCTCGGCCAACCCCTAGCACGTGATGAGGGCGCACTTTAGGCCCGTGTGGAGAGGGCCAACATCTCCCAGGATGGTCCTGCCACTGGGCTGGATGAGGCAGTTCACTTGGGAGACAGGGTAAATTCACTATTAGCAAACTAACCAAGATGAATTATGAATTAAAAAAATTAATTAAGAGGAAGTAGTCAAGGAGTGAATGAACAAATGGGCACAGAATGTGGGATACACTATACAACTGGAACAGTGGGAGAGAACATAGTTTAGAGGAGTAAGGTTTACACTGAGTTCTGACCTGAAAGGAAATTGCTATGTTTCATAGATGGCCCTGACACTAGAAAAGCTATCAAGAATGGATAAATGATCTTATAATAAAGGTTGGAAATGTGCAGATAATGTGAGATCCTTTTACCATGTGTTGTAGTCTTGTAGAAAAGCAAAGGTGTATTGGATCAGAACTCATAAAACAAACCAAGAAATTTTGAAAAGAAAATGGCAATTGAAACCAGAACCATACCTTCTAGATAGAACTGAAGAAGAAATAGGGAAAAGTCAGGAAAAATATTGTAACAGCAGCTAGAATAGTATATGCTAAACACTGGAAAAAATGGACTATAGCAGCACAAGAAGAATGTATACTGAAAACATGTGATTTAGTGGAGACGGACAAACTAACAACACTAATAAAGGAGAAGACATCACAGAACTTTGAAAAGGGTTGGCAAATGTTATACATTGGAGTGTTATCTTATGCAGGGGATCCATTCCGGACCCACCTGCGTTAGGCGAAAAACGCTTATGCTCGAGCCCCATTAAATGTAATGGTGCTTGTGCTCGCGGCGCGGGAGAGCGTGCATGCCACAAGAACATGCGCCATTCATTATTTTGCTACGTGGCTTTATTGGCGTATAGTGCACCCACGTATGGCGCAGGCGCACTGTAATTATTTGTGGCAGATAAATGGAGAATCATACCAATAAAGGACATATTAAATTAGATAAGAAATTTATGTAACCAATAGTTCTTTTTAGTAGAATTGGAATATTAAAAATACACAGAATGAGAATGGAAAGTTATAACAAAGATAACCAATAGCTGAAGGATAGGAAGTCATAGTTTTAATATATTTGTTAAATGTCCTTGTCTTTATTGTTTGTTAGATAGAATAGTTTGTATGTAACTAACAAAGTATCTGTTTGTGAAAAATGCAACAAATTTTTGTTGCATTATGTTATTATGTATTACATGTCAGTAAAAAATATTTTAAAAAACCAAAATGAAAAACCAAAAGTATAAAAAAATGAAACAAAAACAGAACTTAGTACTAAATAGAAATATTAGAATTGTTATTGTTGTTGAAATTTTTAAAACATTTTCAAATACAGTGGACCCTTGTTATACGCTGGGCTTTGGTTCCAAGATCCTCCGTGTATAACAAAATCCGTGTATGCTCAAGTCTCATTAAATATAATGACATAGCAAAATGGTGCCCCTTATAAAAAATGGAAAATCAAGGTTTGATATTTGAAATTTATACTTTTTTTGAACATTTTCAAACCGTGGATGCTTGAATCCGTGTATAAAAATTCCGTGTAAAAGAAGGGCCAACTGTAAAAAGTGGAATAATGGTACTATAGAGTAAATAAAACATATAAACACAATGTTATTCTAAAGCACTTGCTACCAGATTCTTTCTTTCAATTAGTCTTAAAGGAGCATACTTTTAATAGGTTAAGTGTAAAGACTGGTAGTTGTTCCAATACTTTGAACAGCAAAAACAAAATCATGGTCAAACAATGTCTCTGATTTTAGTAACTGACTTTTCTCCAGACAATGAATTGATGGCTGAGATCCAAAAAAAGAGGCATAACTACAGTATCATGGCTACACTTCACCTCCTGTTTCAATCCCTGAAATCCACCTCTAAAGTCTGTCAATTGCCCCAAGTGATGGACATCTGTGGTGCTGGTGAGCAAGGTGCTGCAAGATGTGACCAGCTAATGAGCAACAGTGCAAGAAAGAATTGTAACAGGACCTCATAAGAGTCCCTGCTTCTGCTCCTCACATCATTGCTCACTTAAAAGTCACACCATCTTTCAGAGCTCTGATCACTAGTGCTGCAGATCTCCACCAGCTGACTGGCTTTTGAGGAGGATTTCAGGGGCATTATGATTATTCCAGTGGTTTCACAATTGTAAATGTGTGTAAGGAATAGTTACACAACTTTATTACTGACTAACAGGATGCCAGCCAACGTCTTTCATATTACAATATCCCCATTTTTAGAATATGACACTAAAACATTCTGCCATCTAACCCTGACCACAATACCTGGTAATCAGTTCTTCAGCGGCCTGAGAACACAGCTGGATCTGTAAAGCCTCTTCTTCAGTAGCTAGTTCTACAGCCTGTTGAGGGTATAATGGTGACCTCAAAACTGGTTTGCAGGAATCACACTTCTGTTTGTCTTCCCAGGACTTTAGAGTGCTCTCAAAAGCCTGTTTAGAAATGAAGTATAGTCATCGTTCACACATCGGTTCATAATTTACTTTAAAATAATGATTCAGTTTACTTAATTATTTTGTATAATAACCAGTAACGCAAAGACTAACAAAAAGGATCTCATTTTGTAAATGTGGAGATGATCAAATTAGCACTGGTGACCGGACAGATGGGACTTACACATCTACCTAAAACCCACTTAGACACACAGACAATGATGAAGAGTACTGATCAGTTTTAATACCATTTCATAATTCATGCACAGAAACATACATGCATGGATGTTCTACAATATCTAAAAGTGCAGATTTCAGCTGACCTGTTTTTTTTGCATGTTTTTTTCTCTGTGAAACTGAAATAAATCCCAAATAAAGGGAATTTATACAGAAGATGTTATATATTAGACAAAATATCTTTTCCATACATACCCTGTCTCGTGTTAGCATCTGTGCTCTGTTTTTATGCACAATTTTAATAATTCCCGGGGGCTGGATCCATGCCTCGCCATCTACTTGCACTGGGACTCCTTCATCTCCAAGTATGGTGATTTTTACTGACCGGCACTGAAAGAGAGTAAACAAATGTTAATGGAGATGAATATGTTCACATGGCAATTCTCATGAAGACGTGTTGTTATTAGCACTTATGGCTCCTGTCCAGATAAACCTCAAGGGCAGAGAGCTATTACATTTTGGCATTTATGATGATTTGTTACACACTTAAGATGAAAAGAAAAAGTCAACACATGGTTCATCTGTACTTTAGCAGCCTCAGGAACTGTAACAGCAGCTCATTTCTTTGCTCCTGGAGCAACACGTACCTGGGCTATCCTGTGATGCTGTAGCTTGATAACACGAGAAACTGCCATCTGCATGCTACCAAAAACTGCAACAACCTCCAAGATTTTATCATCGAATGATGGTGCTCCAAATATCTGTCGGTGAGGGAAGAAGGAAGCATCAGTTTGGCTGATGGAAACCTATGGGCAAGCTCAGTCCTGAATTTTGTCCATTGTGATCTGTAATTTATCAACCGCACTTAAATATCTACATACCAGTACCAATGTAAGTTTAGACTAGTACCTGTTTATAGTCAAGCCTATACATAATTATTTTATAAACACCAATGAAGAATTAGAGCATTTGGTATGCAATACAGATTATAACGTCAAAGACAACATGAGCACATTTAAGGCAAATAGAAACCTTTTGAAGTAGGGGAATGGAAATATATATGCATCAGAATATTGTGGCTATTCAAAATGTATCCAAATAAAAAATGTCATTAATATTAAAGAAGCTGTTTATAGCAGATGGTCATTTTCACTTGGTTATTTCAGAAATTGATACACTTCAGATTCTCAAAAGGGACAGAAAGACCTTTGTAGGAAGCTGAACATTGTGGCTAGATAAATATACCTGTCCCTTCCATAATCTCAGGTTTACTGCTGTTTCTGCACCCTGTCTATGGGTGCATCTACATTGAAAAAAGAATGCAGTTTGGCACCACTAATTGCCATAATTTAATCCTACAGAATCCTTGGATTTGTAGTTTTGTGAGGCACCAGCAGTCTTTTTCAGAGAAGGCTAAACATGTTGTAAAACTATACATCTCAGGATTCCATAGGATAGAGCTACAGCACTTAAAGTGGAGTCAAACTGCATTTTTTCTACAGTATAGATACACTCTATCTCACCACACACACATAAGTACAGTACTACGTTGTTATTCTAGCTGGGAAAAAGCTTTGATCCCACTTTGCAACAATTGTTTGTTCACCATACAGTAAGAATTTCTTTTCTTTTCTTTCTAGCCTATTTTTCTCCTAATATAGAATCCAAAGTGGCTCATAATGTAGGTTAAATCAGAACAGCTAAAACAATATGTGGTACAAAAATTAAAAAACATCAAAGAATAAATACAATTACAATATTTATTTTAAAACACATAAAACACATTTTACATATAAAAACATCACACCCATTTTCATCAGAATCATTTAAAGAATGAAGGCCTGTTTAAATAAGGTAGTGGTCCCCAAATTGTGCTCTTTAAAGGATTTTGGACTTCAGCTCCCAGAATCCCAGACTATTGGCCAAAATGGCTGAGGCTTCTGGGAGATGAAGTCCCAAAAATCTCTAAAGGGCACAGTTTGAGGACCGCTGAAATAAGGTGCTAAACCTTTTGAGATCTAGGGCAAACACTGTGCCTCTTTTGAACATATTAAAAAGCTCAAGATGTTTTTAACCTACAACTTGAAACTGAGTAAATCTAGAAATCTTACAGATTACATACAATATCAGAGGTCAGAATTACTGATATATTTCCTCATACTACATAGTATAAAACAGTCCTTTTAAAAACTGTTCTGAAAACTGTTTTTAATCAATGGAAAATTATGGTTCTGTTTAACCCTTTAAGAATGCAGGAAAGCCACTTACGTAATGGATATGTATGAATTTTAAAAGACTTTAAAATATTTAACAAGAAGTTTTATAATCTGCATGTAAACTATATTTTCTCAATTGAGTAGTTCTAAAAAATTTCCCATATAGATTTAGTTGCAAACAGCACTTTTAACAAGGACACCAAACCTGTTACTCACGTCATCTTCCTTTGTTCCACCCCAGAAATTAGTCCCACCAGCATAGCTTGGAATATTCAAGACAGCTATGCCTTGAAGACTTGGTAGGGGAATATATTGTCCATCACACTGCAAGGCAAAATTGATCATATAATCACTGAAATAAGTTGCTATTTCTTTCAGTCACAGCACCATACTCAAACTGATTATCACTATGGTGATAACAAGTGGTAGTATTTAAATATTACCTCAAGCTGAACCTTTTGTTCTAGGTTTTTGTAGGTCCGTTGCAATAATTCTTTTGTACCCAGCACACCATACCACATCATGTTCTTTGTCCTGCTTCTAAATGCAGGGAAGAAAAATGATGACAGTGAGGCACATAATGCACATGATCAGTCATATTCTATGAATTCACAACTACTGCTGAGATGTTAAAGAGAAGCAGTCACTGCACAGATGATTATTTTAAATATCTCATTTTACATCCCAGTAGTCACTCAATTACCTGCATTTTTCAGGGTGTACTTCTCGTTTGTTGTTAAATTCTAATGAAATCTTTGCATCTAATCCAATACCAAAATAATTGTTCATGACACACTTCTCTGAATATCCTTCCCTGTAGGCAAAAACACAACCATGTAACAACTGTAACATAATTGGGTAGACTGTAACTACTACAGTTAAATTTCTAGTTCTTCAACTGATTTCACAGTAGCCCCTGCCTTGCTATCCAGATGACTCCCCTTCCCCAACATGTAACAGTATGAGACTCATGCTAAATAAATGTTGGGTGTTAAAGATACAACCCAAAGTATTCTGCCCAAACTAAGCAATAAGAAATGAGCAATTTGGACCTGTTTAGAACTGGAAGCAGCACTAGGAAAGGGGACAAAAAGGATTGTAGCAACTACTCCCATGCAAGCAAAGTGATGCTCAAAAGCCTACAACAAAGACTTTCACACTGTATGGAGTGAGGAATACCAGATGAACAAGCTGGGTTCAGAAAAGGATGAGGCACTAGGGATCATACTGCAAGTGTATGTTGGATAATGGAAATGTACCAATCAATTTAAACATAAAATTAGTCTGTGCTTTACAGGCTATAGCAAAGCCTTTGATTGCACAGATAACTAAAAGCTATGGACCACTCTTAGAAAAATGGGGGTGCCACAAAATTTGATCATATTGATGTGTAAACTGTACTCAGGACAAAAGGCTACTGTTAAGACAGAAGAGATAGAAACAGAGAGTTTCCAATTGGCAAAGGTGTCAGGCAAGGTTGGATTTTGTCACCCTATCTGTTTATCTTGTATGCCAAAAACACTGTGCAAAAAGCAGGATGAAATTCAGAAGGAAGAGGTGTGAAAACTGGAGGAAGGAACTTCAATAATTTAA
>NC_056524.1:140206937-140222996 GCF_019175285.1 Sceloporus undulatus | reverse complement strand
CCCAAGAATCCGGAAGCTGCACCAAAGCTGCACTCCAGTGCTTAGGAATGGAGTGTGGCTTTGGCGTGACCTCCGGACTTTTAGGACCCATGCATCATTTAAATAGCATACCTCCAAAGAGACCCGAAGCAGCTTTATTTTGGCAGTCTGTAACAGGCCTAAGTTAACAAAAAACATTAAGAAGCAAAAGCAAAATCTTTTACATGCACACCTTTTTCTGCTTGTTCAATTATTTGCCTTAGAGCTTTCTTTAAACTGTTTGCTCTGAGCATTAGCTGTTCCCTTGGCTTGAAGATCTGGTGTGTAGGAGATACTGCACTGCTTTCTGTCAACTGTTCCTTGACATCAGATAAAGATTCTTCACTTGATGACTCTTCAGTTTCTTCTTCTACAATGGGAGGAGTAATCCGTGGCAGCACAGGTGTAACCTGGGCTTCAGCATGAAGAGCCTGAAGTAACAGGTTTAGCTTCTCATTCAGTTCTGAACACTAAAAAATTATATGCAGACAAAAAAAAAGGGTATGTACAGATTTATGTCAGTGTTGAAACAATTTTTAAAACATTTTTGACTGGTGTGGTTTTTTTGTTTTGTTTTGTTTTGTTTTTTGGTCACAAACCATTGCTAAATTTTCACAGCGATCCAAAACTATTTCAGTAAAATTAATAAGAACAGAATAAAAGTAGTTGCATGATTTTGCAAATATCGCAATTTTTTAAAAGATCAAGTATCATTAGAGACAGATTTTGATCTAAACATGTGCAAATCCAGAGCACTGAATCGTTAGTGCCCTATCATTACTGCTGTCTTCTCCTTCATTAGAAACAGGTACAGGAAAACTTTTTAAAGCTTATTCTGTATAGCTCAAAAATACTGCAATCTGCTATGTGATGCAACAAGTATCACATAGCACCATTTAAATAATTCACCACGATTTAGACCACATAACAGTTCAGTCTTCCAGTTCCTGTCTATTTAAAAATGTTTGCTTATCTGTCATTGCAACAAGAGAATGCAAAACTGTCCTTTGGTATTGTTGCTTCCAAGATGACCATTCTTAGTTTCTCTTGCTATATTTATTCCTCGATTTACTTTCAGTTACCAAGACACTGAAAGAGCTACCTGTTTGTGCCACTGCTTGGCTTCTCCATGTTTACTCCTCTTTCTCAAAGTCTCTTCCATGGAAAACATGGAGTTCAATACTTTATCAAGCTACAGCCAAGACATAGAGATAATGAAGTCTGTAATTGTTATTTTGGGATGGATTTAAATGTTATTCACAGAAAATAAACCCGGCCTTTCCAAGTGAAGTTCAAGGCACCTTGCAACAATTTTTTAAAAATGCAGTAATAAAACCAAATAAATATACAATTTGTGTGTATGTGCCTTCAAGTCACTTGTCGTATGATGATCCCATGAATTTCATAAGGATTTTTAAGGCAAGGAATATTCAGAGGTCATTTTGCCAGTTCCTGCCTCTGAAATATAGCCTGCAGCACCTGGTATTCATTGATGGTCTCCCATCCAGGATCAGATGGGATCTAGTGCCTTTGAGATATTTAGGCCTCCAAAATACAATGTGTATGTATTTAAATTACGTGTCAATTTATAGTGACCCCATAAATTTCATAGGGGTTTCTTAGGCAAGAAATACTCAAAATGCAAATGATCCCTAGCTAATGTGCACTTTTGGCATCCATTACTCACTATAAACTTTTTGTGTATACGTATAAAGAAGGATATGTAAATAATGAAGGGAGTGTTTTAAGGAAGGTAATCTATTTCTTACTTTCATAGCCATTGCATCAGCTTCAGCATTTTCCATTGGTCTTTCACAGGTCTTTCCTATTTTAGCAACAAAGCCTTTTACAGTTTCACATAATATCCTTTAGTGAGAGAGACAAAAATACCAAAACAAAGATTGACGATGTTGAAACATTCATTTTGTATGAAACAATAACAGAGTTTTTTTATTCCTAATGAAAACCCCTTGAGATTGTATCTGTCGTGCATTTTGTAGCTCACAAGTTCAAACCCATTCGCGAGGAGAAGAGTAAGAGAGAAGAAGACAAAGGCCCGTTACATATGGGCTAAAAAGTACGCGCAGAGCACGTACTAGGGTTAAGACGGGGCGGTGCTTCCGCACTGCCTTAACCCTAGTGCGCGCACAAAATGGTGGCAGCCATTCCACACGGCCGCTGCCATCAATACGTGACGACCACGCCGCCTCCAAACGAGGCAGCGCGGTTGTGACGTATTGGGGTCGCGGCAGGGTGCCTAGGGCGCCCTTTCCGTGACCCCGGAAGGAGCTCCGTTTCGGAGCTCCTTCCTCGTTTTGGTCCGCTGGGTGCAGCGTTCAGACGGCTGCGCCCAGCAGACCAAAGGAGAAAGGGGCCAAACGGCCCCTTTCTCCTTCTCCCCCCCGCCGCGGGGTGTCCTTGGGGCTTGAAGCCCCAAGGACACCCCTTTCCAGGCTGCGGGGAAGGGGCCTTTTGCCGCTTCCCTGCAGCCCAGAAAGCGGCGGATCAGGGCTTCAGCGGTTGCCGCTCTGACCGCTGAGGCCCCGATCCGGCGGGGAAAGGTGTGCCTACAGGCCGCCCCAAAGGGGAGGTCTGTAACGCTACAAAGTTTAACATCTCTCCCATTTCCCTTTCTTCTATCTCTCTCCCTCTTCACAGAACTAGTCTGGGGTAGAACCTGAATTTACAAGTGAAGAAAAAAAAGCATGCTTCCTTAAATTCTGTAAAACATACTACATGTAAATTTCAGTGCACCATATTAGGTAAAGGTAAAGATAGGCTCTTGACATGAATGTCTAGTCGTAACCAGCTGTAGGGGGTGGTGCTCATATCCGTTGCTAGGCTGAAGAGCCAGCATTGTCCAAGGACTGCTATGGTAGCCATGTGGCCAGCATGACTCCACCGAACGATGTTATCTTCTCACTGAGAAGTGGTGCCTATTTATCTACTTGCGAAGTCGAAGGCTTTCATGGCCAGCATCCCTGGTTTTTTTTATGGGGTTTTCGGGTTATGTGGCCATGTTCTAGAAAATTTTATTCCTGACGTTTCACCAGCATCTGTGGCTGACATCTTCAGAACATGGCCACATATCTACTTGCCTTTGCATGCCTTCAAACTGCTAGGCTGGCAGAAGCTGGGACTAGTGCTAGAAGCTCGCCCCATCATGCAGCACTCAAACCTTCCGATTTTACAATCATTAGAATTGTAAACCACCACATCCTTTTTTGCACCATGTTGCAAATTACAAATAACTTACTTAGCAGATGATATGACCACAGAATGCTGATCAGAATCAAGGATCTTGGCAAGATGAGCAGCAACTGAATCTTCATACATTGACATCTAAAAATAAAAACAACAACACTTAATGTTGTTTGTAGCTGTGAAATCCAACATCTCACATATACACAAGCCTTTCCCACACCCCCAGATATTATGTATACAAGGATACTAGATATGTGCACTGACTACTTTCCCCCCAGATAGGAATATATACACACTAGATCTGATTATATTTTCATTTTGAAAGTTAATTGTCTTACAAATGCAGAGATGGGGGCAGATCTGGATTTCACACCCATTCATACCTTTCTCCAAACCCTTTCTCATGGAAATTAAACCCATAATCAATTTGTAGGCAGGAGATCAGAGAAAGAATTCTATCAGTGATAAATGAGGTCCCATACAGACTGCCAAAATAAAGCTCCTTTGGGTCACTTTGGAGGCATGCTCTTTAAATGATGCATGGGTCCTAAGAGTCCGGAAGCCGCACCAAAGCCACAATCTAGTCCTAAGGACTGGAGCGCAGCTTTGGTGCAGCTTCTGGACTCTTAGGATGCATGCATCATTTAAACAGCATACCTCCAAAGTGACCCAAAGCAGCTTTATTTTGGCATCCTGTATGGGGCCTGAGTTTACTATAGAAAATTTAATAAAAGACCTTCCCTTATGAACAATCTGGGAAATTTTCAATTGTGTAACAAGAGGGAAATGAATTAAAGAATCCAGTCTTCTTTTTTTTTTTTTTTTTAAAAATCATTCAGAAAGCAGCAAAACTTAAATTACAGAAATCACAGAATTGGAATTAACAAGAATCACAATTGGAAACACAAATCAACAAGAATCACAATGATTAAATTGGAATTGATTAAAAAAGTACTGAGTAGGGCTTTCTGAATTAAATGTTATTACCAAAATACGCTCTACATCAAATATCTTCTACAAATTTGGTAATAATACTGTATTGTCCAATATTAGGATGGTAATAATATTTACCATCCTTTCAAACTAGCCTACCTTCCACAGGATTGCTGTGAGAAAAAATTGTGAAGACAACAGTCCAAAACACACTGCATAAATAATCCAGTTTGAGAATGCTTTAACTGCCCTGGACCAATGTTAGGGAATTCTGGGAATTGTAGTCTTGTGAGACATTTAGCGTTCTCTGTCAGAGAGTTCTGGTGCCACAATAACTATATATCCCAGGATTCCCTACCACTGAGCCAGGGCAGTAAAGGAATCTCAAACTGGATTATTTCTGCAATGTGTTTTGGACCAATGTGTATTTCCCTGAACACAGGATAAAAAGTAATTAATGATAATTTATGATCATTCCAAAAGTGATAATTTAAAAAATTACCACCATTTCTCATAATGTCTCCTCAATAGTTTTGATTGCAGAACTTCATCTCAGTTATAGAACCTCCCACGTCAATTTCATGCAACTCTTGGTCTGTGACTCTACATATTTGGGAGTAAGTGCACTGAAATTGACAGTACCTCTGAGAATAGATGTGCTGTTAATTTTACTTCATTTTGCTAGACTTATAAAATTCAAAAATTCAGAGTTATAAAATTCAGTTCAATAGAAAAATCACAATTCACCTGACAGTCCTCAGACTCTTCTTCTGGAGTAATAGGAAGTATAGATTGCTTTGGTGGCAATTTCAGTTCATAGGACATTATACTCCATCTGAAAGATACATGTGTCCCATTTGATTAGATTTTTTGTTGCTGTTGTTGTTGTGTGCCTTGAAGTCACTTCCGACTTATGGCAATCCTAAAGCAAACCTATCCTGGGGTCTTCTTGGCAAGATTTAGTCAAATGAAGTTTGCCCTTCCTTTCCCCTAAGGCTGAGAAAGTGTGACTTGCCCGAGGTCAACTAGTGAGTTTCATGGCCAAGCTTGGAATTGAAACCTGGTCCCCAGAGTTGTAGTCCAACACTCAAACCACTATGTCACGCTGGCTCTTGCAAAGAACCAATTCACCCAAGCAATTTTTTCCCTTTTTTAAAATTGCATTGCAATAGCAACAACATGACAAGAGAAGTAATCACTCAAAGACAATCCAGGCTTTGTGTGCGAGGTGTGTGTGTGTGTGTTACACAATAAGAAAGGAGGTCAGAGCTTACTCACCTGTCTAACATTTTTGTGCTAGCCCGTTCTAGCTTTTCTAAAATTTGAGGAAGCTGTGTATCATCATCACATGACCCTCCCCAGCCGAGGACACGGGCAAGGTCATTTCCAGTACCAAGGGGTAGCACTCCCAAATGACACTAAAATGAAATAAGAAATTGTTGTGATCAAAGTCACTTATAAAGCATGAGTTATTACAAATACGCAAGAGCTATTTGATTTCCCCCCTTTACTCTCAAAGCCAATCTCCTTCACTCTGCTATCTCTTCCCAACAAGAAGAAAAGAGCACTTGCCTGTTTGTGTAAGCTGAGTTTATCAATTTCAGACAACACCCAACCGACGCTTCCATCTCCTCCACACACGAGAATTCGGAAATTGTCAAACTTTTGAAATAATCGTAAACTGAAAAAGAGTGTATTTTCTGTATTCAGATTCACAGGCAGTTACAACATACAGATCATAACAATGAGAGTGTCACCTGTGTAAAAGTTGAAAGAGACTTCTTAAAGCATTTTCTGGAAAATAACATGCTTTTTTTAAAGTGACTTTTTAGACGGCACATAAACACCCTTTATTTTCCAAAATTCTAATAATTGAAGTCAGATTTGTTAGACAGTTTTGATCTGCATTACCAACAAAATATGTTGATGCTATCATTATAATCAGAGACCAAACTCAGCACAAAAGGATATCTGGAAGGCAAGAAATCAGAGGCAATCTACATACAAAATTGTGGTGGAAACAAGAAACCAAACACAATTTCTCTACATTGCCAGACTTTTAATATCTCATTTTCATTGCTTTGGATTTGGTTCATTTATTGTGTATGTTCTGACAACAGTACTTAATAGCTATTATTTAGAAAGCAACTAGATTACAATGAGAACAACAACAAAGATATAATACCAAGAGAAAATATATGGTAAGATGTCAGGAAACAGACCCATTAAGAAGAAAGCAATAGAAAATGGAGAAGCAATATAAAAAGCATCTTCATTCAAAGAATAAAATAATTTCTTGCTACCCAACATTTTCCAAAAAGTGGCACAGTAACACATAACCTGAAATACTTTTAATAATCTCTTGAGCTACTGTTTAACTGGTAAACTGCTCTACCTATTCATCTGAAGAGTGTACAGTTCTCTGCACAGAACCACCTGCCCCTTCAAGGACAATTAGGTTCTATATACAGTGGACCCTTGTTACACGCTGGGGTTTGGTTCCAGGATCCCCTGTGAATAACAAAATCCGTGGATGCTGAAGTCCCATTAAATATAATGACATAGCAAAATGGTGTCCCTTATAAAAAATGGAAAATCAAGGTTTGATGTTTGAAATTTATACTTTTTTGGAACATTTTCAAAACGTGGATGCTTGAATCAGTGTATAAGAAATCCGTGTATAAGTAGGGCCGACTGTAGTCTGATGTATTGCTATCATCCTGAACTTCACAGAAATGGAGAACATGAACTTGGATAGTACAGGATCCTCAATGAGAGAGGGAAAGTCTGCGTAAATTTTCTGCTATTTGAGATAGGCATTTCAGATAAAGAATACAATAGAACTGATGTAAAATATGCACAGGCCCTCGTCCTTATAAGCAAAACTGATAAGTAATGAAACTGTATTTTAGGAATGACAAGAATAATAGAAAGTGTTCATATCTTGAACGAGACTATCAAGAGACTTCATTGAAAAAACTGTAAGATTTTTGGCTCCTGGGGTCTATAATAGCAAAATAACTGTGTATTTTGGGGAGAAAGGCTTATCTTCCACAAAATATACCATATATACTCAACTATAAGTCAACCTCATGTATAAGTCGAGGTCAGGCTTTAGGGTCAAAATTATGGATTTTGCCATTACTCATGGATAGGTAGAGGATAAAACTTGGAGGCTCCTTAGTGTGTGTATGTGTGCGTATGACAAGAGACACTCTCATTGAAGCTATTTGCTTCATCATTCCAGCTTTCGTTTCAGCCAGATGTGCAGGGAGAGGACTCTTAAACAAACAGCAATATCAATCAATCACCCAGGACCCTTTCTGCTTGGCTCGAAAGAAATAAACTCCTCTGTGCACTGCATGGGGAAATCTGAAAGAGCGGCTACCACATTAACCTAGTTACCCATAAATATGTTGACCTGGGATTTTGGGGTCAATTTTGGGGCATAAATTGTTAGACTTACAGGCGAGTATATTCGGTAGTTGTTTCACTAAGTACTCAAGCTTGGGAAAATCATGAAAAATATGCAAAACCTTTCTTAATGTTGCCCAGTGGAATAAAACTTCTTAAATTTTTCACTCTTGCAACCAAGAATGGGATAAACAAAGATTTACATCCCTATCTTTAAAAAAGCCACTTTATTTAAAACAGATTTGCTAAGGCCATTGGGGACTCGTAAAGGAGGTTCAGACCAAGAACCAAAACATAGGATAAACAGGTTGCTTACCTGTAATTAGGGTTAAGTGGTCATCTCTGCACTCACACAAATGGGTCTTGCACCTGCATGGAGGCTTGTTCAGAATGTTCTAGAGCTGAGTAGCTTCAGTGGGAACCCTGCCCTCTCCTCCATACCATACATGTTCCAACCCAATAAAGCTACTCTCTCCTCATTTTCATAGTCCACCAAGAGGAAAAGAATCCTGGACCTGAAAAAAAGGGGAGGATGAAGGATTGAGTGAGTGCAGAGATGACTAGTCGAAGAACCACAGTTACAGGTAAGCAACCTGTTCTTCTTCTTTGTTGTCTCTGATTCACACAAATGGGCAATTAATTACCTAACTCACTGATAGAGGGTCAGGTCAAACACTGCCCTTCCAAACACTGCTTATGTGAGGGACCTTTTGTCCAGACAGTAACAATGGAATGACCTATAATTGCTTTGGCAGCATGATACTTAGTTAAAGGGTAAGCTACTCTAATTGATTTAACTGACCATTTAAAGAGCCATTAGGGAGAAACAATTTGGATGCAGTGGCTCAAGTGGTCAAGATGCTGACTCTGTTGATTGCAAGATAGGCAAGTTGGCAGTTCGAGGCCCAGGTGCTGCCTGATGGGGTGAGCTAAGCATGCAAATGCAAGTAAATAAATAGGTACCACTTCTCAGTGGGAAGGTAACAGCATTTGGTGGAGTCATGTTGGCCACATGGCCACCAGAGCAGTCTTCAGACAACACTGGCTCTTTGTCTTAGAAACAAAGATGAACACCATCCCCTATAGTTGGTTACGACTAGACATTCATGTCAAGGGACTACTGTTAACTTTAGAGAGAAGCAGGTAAGCCTTTCTTTTGACAACCATAGCAAACACACAAAGATGTTAATAACTGAAATTGTACAGTGAGAACTGTTTAAAATGTGAGGGTGCAATTCATATCCAAAGAATGAAGCAACACTTCTAATTGTGTAGGTGCATGAAAACTCTTTTGAAAATATCTTGATTCAAATGAATCTGGAAAATCACTTTGGAAAGAAAAATCACATCTGACTGGACAACAAATTTGTCTTTGAATGGCTGAGTATGATGTGCTGTACCAAAGTGGGGTAGATTATTTACCCTTTGGGCAAGCATTATGACCACTAGAAAGACCTCTTTATAATGAGATGGAGATCTAAATATACCAAGGTTTTGATATTAACTGTCAATTGGTTTTGACATTAACGGAGAAAGGATCAATGCTAAAGACCAAGTAGTGGAAGACAGAGATAGCAGAAGTTACAAATGTGCTTTAGTAATCTTTTTAGCAATCTCTTCACAATTGATCCAGGAATAACATAGACATTGCAGAATAAGGTGGACGATGAGCCACTATAGCAGTAAGGTAGACCCAGAGAAAGAAGTATGTTAAGCCTCATACCTGCAGTAATAAAAGAAAATGCAGCACCATGCCAGTCTATGTTATCCCTATAGTGATTTTGCAAAGGCACAGAAACATTTCCACTTAGCACCATAATGCCTTTGTGTGAATAATTTACAAAAAGCCTCCATAATTCTCAACAGTTGTTGATCCAGACTGGATAAATCCTCCACCTGCTCTACTGCAGTAACACTGGGATTTCATATTCTTTTCTGTGGCAAACAATTCTGCTTGTGGGAATCACCAATGGCAGCAAACAGTTGTGAAGATTCTCAGGTAGAAAGCCCATTTTGCAGTTCACTGATCACGACTAATCACGATTCTGCTGCAAGATTATCCACACCCACAAGATAAACAGCTACTGGATGTGCAAACTTCCATATGTATAATTCCCATTTTTGCCGAGTCAAATCTAATAACATTGCCAGGTATGTTTTGGCATACTGTCTAATAAAACTTAAGACAATCTTTCCTCATATCAAACTCTTTGATGTCTGCTATAACACATTGTTGACTTATGTTCAGCTTGTGTCTACTAAGACTCTTAGATTCCTTTCATATGTACTGTTGTTAAACTAGGTGTCAACCCATCCTATATCTGTGTATTTCATTGTTTTTGCCTAAGTGTAGTACCTTAAATTTCTCCCTGTTGAAATTTGTTTTGTTAGTTTTGGCCCAGCTCTTCAGTCTATTAAGGTCATTTTGATTTCTGATTCTGTCTTCTGGGGTATTGGTTTCCTCTCCTATTTAGTGTCATCTGGGCAAAAGTGATAAGCATGCCCTCTGTTCCATCACCCAAGTCACTGATAAAGATGTTGGGTAGCATTGGGCCCAGGACAGAACCCTGTGGCACCCTGCTAGTCACTTTTCTTCAGGATGGAGCAGGGCCTTTTGTGACCACCCTTTGGGTTTGGTCTGCCAACCAAGTTCAAATCCACCTAACAGTAGTATTGTCTAGCCCACATTTTACTAGGTTTTTTTTACAATAATATAAAAGGGGACCTTGTCAAAGGCCTTACTGAAATCAATATATGCTTCAGCCACAGCATTCCCTTGAGCTATCAAGCTTGTAACTGTGTAGTTTAAAAAAAGAGAGGTACAGCAGGGTTATTTGAGAAGCTGAACTTGTGCTGTATCTCCTGTTTATTCTCATTATGTCTTGTGCTGAAGAAACAGCAAAGGCAGCAAGCCCAAAAAATATCAGAGACAGGCATCTGTGTGCCATTAAAAGGGAAGCTGATCTGCCTTTGGTTACCTCTACTTATGAGATGGTGTCTACTACTATCCTTTTTAAGTGCTTACAGAATGTTTATTAATCTGCTCTACATTCTTTCCTGGTATTGATCTGAGGCTAACTTGGCAGTAATTTTTAGTCCTTTTTGAAAATGGGGACAACATTTGCCCTCTTCCAGTTTGCTGGGAATTCTCCAGGAATTCTCAAAGATTATTGCCAGTGGTTCTGAGATCACTTTTGCCAGTTATTGTGGATGAGTTCCAGCACACTAATAATGTAATCATTTTTAAATTACTATAAGCCACCTTGAACTCCTTCTTGGGAGAAAGGTAAGATACAAACTCAATAAATAAATATAAATAATAAATGGGAAAATGTTGTTCTAGTGATGATCAGTGATCCTGAACTTACAAGCTCTGCATCCAGTAAGCAAGACATTGACTGTAACTATGCACAATTGCACATAACATTGAGGGGTTTGAACATCATGTTCACAGAGAGATTGTGATGACTCCTCCACCACAGAAGGACACAATTTATATCTTGAGGCACTAACAGTTGCTTTCACTTTGAGTCCTTAAGTGACACAAAAACCAATCTAGAAACACTACACACACACACACACACACACACACACACACACACACACACCAATCTAGAAACACTCTAACCAGGGGCAGGAAAATGGCATGACTGCTGCTGTCATAGCCACCACCCAGCCCAGTTGTCTGAACTGCCAGCACTACATGGTGAACTTAAATACACATTTTTATGTGATTCAATTACTCCTGTAGCAGACAGGTCTGGGATCATATTAAATCTAACAAGGCATTTATTAAATTCATGGTACAAACTAGTAAAGTGGATATGTCGAGTTGATCCCAAGTTCTACATATCAGATACTGGAGTTTCAAGACAATTCATGGTGAGGTTTCTGTCTGGACTGGGCTACAAGCAGACAGCTGCCAATGTATAAGAGTGTTTTACTTCCCCAAGTTCTAAGAAATGTTACCACCACAGCCATGCACTTCATAAAGATGCAAGATGCTATCAAGACTATTAAGAACTTGTGATGTTGAGGATCAACTTCAGTGTGAAAGTATGTGTTCTTTAAATGCATGGTAGCAAACCATTAGAAGAGTATGAATTACACTGTGAGTGATTATACACATTTTCTTAAGTATAGTGTAACAATTTACATCACAGAAGTCCAAGACTGGCCAAAGACTGCCATCTCTCCTTTGGACTGTGAAATAACATGAAAAATAACCCATATATTGACAGCAACAAGCATGTTGAGTATCCTTTATCTGGAATTTCAAAATCCCATTGTTCACATGGGTAGCTGAGATAGTGACACCTTTACTTTTTGATGATTTAGTGGACACTAACTGTTTCATGCACAAACGTATTAAAAATATTATGTATAAAGTTACCTTCAAGCTGTGTGTAAGGTGTATACAAAACATAAATGAATTTCATATTTAAACTTGGTTCCCATGTCCAAGATATCTCATTATGTATATGCAAACTTTTCCTTTAGAAAAGACAATCCACATTCTTCATGCTGTCTGGCTGATACAGGGTAAATGCCAATATCTCCCCTAGAATGCCAGGCATGTGGACATACAAGCCTGCATGCTTGCTGTCCAAATTCTTAATACAGTTAGAAAATGTAGAATCACAGAATCATAGAGTTGGAAGAGACAAAAAGGGCCTTCCAGTCCAACCCCCTTGCCATACAGGAACACACAGTTAAAGTACTCCTGACAGATCCATGCAGCCTCTGTTGAAGGAGACTCCACCACACTCAAGGTAGCATATTCCATAGTTGAACATCTCTTACCATAAGCTATGAAAACAGTGTTCCATCTTATTAATCAGAGTGTAGTCAACTTTCCTGATATTCTTTGAGTGGAACGCCTCCACCAGAATAGAATGTGGGGTTAGATGATGAATTAAGGAAAGGGCTTTTCCTCATGGTAGTCTATAAATTCTTACGATAATAAGATGCTGGCAATAATAAGGCTGCATTATTTCAACAAGGTTGCATTATTTATCCTATCAGTGAATACTGCAGCACAGGACTATTGCAGATGTTGTACTCTATATACACTCTAAAAAAACAGGGTCTGCTAAAAGAGGTGGAGAATTTGTAATCTCAGTACCAAACAAGAACAGGTATACCTCAGTAAAGAATATAAATTTATTCCTGGGTTTTATTTCCTCGATAGGAAGTTTGGAACCAGAGGTAGAAATAACATGGAAAGAACAGGGATAGGTTCCCACATCTCAAAAATGTTTCAGCAGACTTCTTCAAAACTAACATTATGCACACATGAAATGGAAAAAAATGTCATGTAAGTCTTGCATAAGAAAAAAAAAACATTTTTAATCTTTTAGAGACCAGTTGAAAGCTTCTTCCATAATGTATATCAGGATCTTCTTTTCTTTTCTTTCAACAGCTTCCACTTATTTCCTATTTTGTTGGTGAAACTGAAAGATCTATGCTTTTTCAACATACCAGGGTAGCTGGCGGGGCAAGCTAATCTGCTTTCCCCTTTGCTTTCTATTTTGCTATTCATCCATGTTCTGTAAGAGATGCTGGTGGCAGGTGTACCTTGCCTTTTGCATGTTAGCATATAACAGCTACTGAAGAAGCACATAAAGTAGGATCCCATTTTCCCCCAGGAAAAGCTTTATTGCATTGTTTACTGCAGGCATGTAAAGTCTGTCTTTCTCCAGGTCTCCTACACCATCTCCTCAGTGCCAATGCTGCAAAAAACCTTCCAGCTGAACAGAAGATAAGAAAAGGGAGGGATTGGGCTAGACTCCTGCAAAACAACTTTATAAAGAGGAGCTTCTTTGTTGGAGGCTATGGCCTGTTACAGACTGCCAAAATAAAGCTGCTTCGGGTCTCTTTGGAGGTATGCTGTTTAAATGATGCATGCATCCTAAGAATCCAGAGGTTGCACCAAAGCTGCACTCTAGTGCTTAGGAATGGAGTGTGGCTTTGGCGCGACCTCCAGACTCTTAGGACCCATGCATCATTTAAATAGCATACCACCAAAGAGACCCGAAACAGCTTTATTTTTGCAGTCTGTAACAGGCCAAAGGTTAACTGATGTATGCCTGTACAGCATCTGGAGGAACACTTGATACATGGTCTGGGTCTTCCAAAGGTTACAATGGTGTAGTGTTCCCAAAGGCTTGGGTGAGGAAGGGCATACTGCAGAAGACCAATAATTCATAATTGATTTCTGACAAGTTAGAGTAATGCTCTGGAGTAGGCACAGTAAAAGGAGGCTGCTATGATGAGATAGCTGTGCAATTTATAATGGTTATGGGAGCATATATAATGACTGTTGAGATTTAAATGGTTGAAGAAACTGCTGAAGAAATAAACACAAGAGGTAGTATACTAGAGACAGGCTCAGAATACACCATGAATCATATTGGATAGAAATAGTATTTGGTACCAAAGTAGTTCCAAGACCATAAACGTAGGGCTGTAGATGGAGGTGTGAATCATGGTGGAAATCTAAACATGCAGCATAGTCATGGTGTTGGACAGAACAGTGATGGCATGCTCCATACAGCTGTTGTAGTAGTCACTAACTGTCTATGTAGAAAGGTAAGACAAATATAACCTTGGAGGATTCCACAGAGCAGATTTGTGATGGCACTAGTCAACAATATCAAAGTATAGAGCAAGTCTTTTCTATATCAATGATATCTGTAATAGAAACAAGAACTCACAGAAGAGTGTTCCTGATGGAAGAAATTGATCACAAAAGGGGGACCAATATTGACTCAGGATGAGATGACATAGACAGGTAGTGAGTACTACAACATTTGTATGGACATCAACGATCAAAGAAGTTTGCGAGAGTGAAGTGAGTGCTCTGGAAGCTTGCCTCTGTCTATTCCTTTCTCTTGTAGGAGATGGAGGGTATAACAGTACTGGATCATCCACAGGCACATGTTGAAACAATGGAAAGAAAGGAGGAGGAGGAATAGGCCATGGAGAAAAGTACTCAGTAGTGAAGAAAAGATTAAGAGAAGAACACTGCAAATGAAGTTTCTCTTTCGGTGGACAAACTCACGAAAGAGTAGCTTTTTGCAAGCTGGAACATGTACAATAAAGTGAAAGGAGAGGGTAAGATTCCCACCAATGTTACTCAGCTCTAAAGCATTCTGAATGAGCCTCTGCAAAGGCACAAGACCCATTTGTATCATGCACAGAGGCCATGAAGAAGAAGCCAGTTTGGTATCACCACATGCCATAGTATCACCTACATGTGGCAAAAGATAAAACAACACTTCTGCTTAGATGAACAACTTGTTTTAAGAGTAAACTAGATGGCAAAGATGAAAGTTATCAATACAGAGCAACATGCTAAAGGTCAAATTCCAAAAAGAACTGCTGTCAGGAATAGTTCTCAAGTATCTGCACATAATCCAGACAGCTGAAAAGGCAAAGCAAGGATGCTAGGTACTGTATATTTATTAGGAAACTGCATCTACCAGAATATCTTAAGTGTCTACTGAAAAACCAGTACAAAGTAGTATTGAACCACCATATTAGTTATAAAGGAGAGAAAACATTTATAATATCAGCACCTGTGAATTTTAGCCCTTCAAAGAAGAAGTATTTGGAAGGAAGAAACTGAGTATTTACAAGCTTGGAGCTAATGCTTTTGGTCACAAAGAGAAAAATAAATTTAATTTAATAGAACAAGTCTCTCAAAATCTGGAATCTATCTGTACATTGTATGTGTTTGTTGAAAGTAGATATGCTCCTAAATCTTCAGTAACATACCAGAATCAGTATGCCTTGTAACCCACAACTCTGAAATAGCCACTACTGTGTTACATTAAAAATCTGATGAAATGAACACCCTAGAATTAAGCATTCTTTAAATGTCCCAATTTTGCAATAACCCCTTCTGATCATTTAAAAAGTGAAACAATACCAGAAAGAGAGCAAAACTCATTACCCTAAATGAGGACCTCCATTCATTAAATCAAACACCTGAGCTGGATTTAGTGACTGCTTGAACCGTCGGAGAAATTTTACTCCTTGATTGTCTCCACTCTTTGAATTAACAAAAACCAAGAGAGGACTGGCACAAGTTGGTGGGCACGTGGCTTTCCAGAATCCTGCAAATAAGGCAAGGAATAAAATGATATCATTAAAACTGAGGGAGTCGAGGTCCTCCCCATTCTCCAACAAAATTACCAGTAGTTGATCAGACAAAGATCATACCAAGGTCAGGATGTCCCCATCCAAGGCAAAAGAAAAGTGTTTCCTCCTTTAAAGGTAGGTTGGTGCCACTTTCTGGCATCTACCAACTGGAAAAGGATTCTTTATGTCATGCTAGACACCTCTTTACAATACTTTCCAACCAAATATCCACCCAGCCAGCCATTCATGTATGGAAGCAAAGAACAGTCACAAGGAATTCTATATTATTATTATTATTATTATTATTATTATTATTATTATTATTATTATTATTATTATTATTAT
>NC_056524.1:140121483-140206927 GCF_019175285.1 Sceloporus undulatus | reverse complement strand
CCTTTATTAGAGCTTCCACAATCTCCCTAGTTCTAGTAATCTTAGAATACATCTCTTAATAAATACTTCTAAAAGACATTATTGCCATGAAAATTGCATTCTGGTCCCAACAGATGTCAAACATGTTCAGTTGTCTACAATCTAAAAATTCAAGCAGATAAGGAGATTCCATTGAATCCTCAAACATTTAAAAAAATAAAATAAAATATGACATTGGAAGAGTAAGAAATTGAATATAATTCTATCTGATATTTACACTAATTCTAAATCTAACAAAATTAAAAGCAGTACTATTCTCTTACAAAACAACCATGGTAGTACTTCTACTAATTTGACCACAAATGTCAATTGGTAATTACTTACAGCACATGAACATCTGCTGGAAGCATCTGCACCACATCTTACAATATATACTCCAGAACAGATACCTTATTGAACCCTTTTTTCAGCACAGACTTTCCTCAGAACCTTATAGGCACTTCTGTTACCAATTCATGATGTGCTAACTCAGGTTTCCAAACATTTGTAAAGTAATCATTATTTTCTTTTCATATTCTTTTGTCTATCCAATGTATGTCTGTTACCTCAGTGCTTGTACCCAATCTAATACGTTGCTGACCATATTGGCAATCTTCTCTTAAAACAGGTAAGAGCCCAAGAAAGCAGAAAGTAACTCTTGGTAGATGCCTGGAAGGTACCCACTATATGTATGGATGTGCACAAGCTCTTGACAAGAACAGTCAGCATCTTATTCCTAGTCCACATCTTTTGGTATTTGACAAGTCTGACTTGCATGGGTGCTTTATTCAATATCATTCCAGTCATTGTATGTGGAGATGCTTTCCATTCACTAACATTGCTGGATTCTGTCAATGGAAGTGGGAGGGAGAAATATTCTCATTGACTCCTCCTTTCTGCCCATACAAAACCCAGAGGGGTCTAGAGGGACCTACAAATTTCCAGAGCAAGTTTTCATGAGAGGCATAGTGGTATCAGCAAAAAAATCATGTCCCCACTACCATCTGTGAGAGCTGAGGGTGTATCTCCCGTGAATGGAACTCTACTTATGAGATTTTTGGGTTCAACTGACTGTCCCAGTTCTTTGTGGAAATGAGTATGGGGTCATGTTCAGTTTTGACACTGATAAATGTGTGCTACAGCAATGCCATGTGCATGTCTAGTCACTTCCTATGCATGTCATATGAATAAAGAATCTTAGCACCCAGCAATATTTGAGTCTATAAACATCATCTGAGATTGCACTGACATAAAGAAAGGAGTTCTTGTTTTGTAATTAGCTCCACTACCTTTTGCCTTACTGCCAGCATACCATCTTTGGCTTGTGCAAAGCCTTACCCTGTACAATGGCATCGGGGCAATGGCTAGAAGAACAGCTTCAAAATGCATTTCCACATGATAATATAATTTGAGTAACACTACAATGCAACACTGTTATACAACACTCTTACATGCAACTCTATTTCCTCCTGCTTTGCATAGCATATCATAGTCTCATATGAAAGAGCAAGAGATGTCAGAGTTCCTACATACCATCGGAGTCTATGCTGTTTAGTGCAGTGGGAGGAATAATGGATACTTTACATTGGCCAAGTGGACACTTGTGAGGATACGAATCTCTGCAAGCTGTGTGCACCTAGGAACAATTTAAGAATGGATGAGCTATTATTATTAACATGGGCTGTTATTATTCTCCTGCCTCTATGTAATCTAATTTTACATCAAAAACTATACACCCAAATACTGTGATTCACTACGATAATTTTTAAAGAACAAGTTAGCACAATTTCTGAGTCATCAAACTGAATGCAGCCTCTGTGTGTGCATGTTGTGAGTTTTCAAGTCATTTCTGACTTATGGAGACTCTAAGGGGCTGTGGTTTCTTTGGCAAGAAACTGCCATTGCCTTCCCCTGAGGCCAACAGCATGTGACTTGCCCAAGGTCACCCAGTGGGTTTCATGGCCGAGCAGGATTTGAACCGTGGTCTCCAGAGTCATAGTCCAACACTCAAACCACTATACCACACTGGCTCTCATGCAGCATACCATCAACATATGGCAAGAAGTCCACCAGAAGCCTGACATATTTATTCCCTGGCTTTGTTGTTCTCTGAGAACAAACAAACAAACAAACAAACAAACACAACAGGTTGCCCATTAGTGGATTATGTTCTCTGAGCAATTATCTATATAACTTCACTTACGAATATGAATCTATACCAAGCTTTCACACATATTATTTTAGAGCATTTTAGGCACTGATGAGCAGAGTGAGCACTGTCCCCCAAAAAGTATTTAGAAGAAGCTGTAAGAGAACCTAGAAGAAAGTTCTCACATTCTCCTCATAAAAAAGATGTTGTGGAAGAATATGCTTCTGAGTGCGAATCTGACCTTTGTGCTCATCAAGGACATAAACGTTGACATACTGTTAAGAAATAGATCCATATGGTAGCAGAACAAATCCACCAGAATACCCCTGGAAAGAGTAACAATATTTCTAGTAGAACAAACTCTTCATGGAAGGAACTGCTCACCAAGTTAAATCACACAATGAGAGATGCTCTGTACATATTTCCTGAACACAAGAATTCATTTAGAAATCATTCCATGTTGTCTTAGGATCTGGAAAGAGGATACCAGGTTGAGTCTCCCTTATCTGAAATGTTTGTGACCAGAGATATTTTGGATTTCAATTTTATTTTTTTATTTTAGAATACCTGTATTTGCATATATGTACATAATGTGGTATCTTGCAGATGAGATCCAAGTCTAAACACAGAATTCATTTGTGTTTCATATACACCTTATACACATAGCTAGGAAGTAATTTTATACAATCTTTTAAATAATGTTGTACCTGAAACAAAGTTTGTATACACTGAACCATCAAGAATTAAAGATGTCACTATCTCAGCCACACATAAAAATATTTTGGATTTTGGAATATTTTGGGAATTCCAAATAAGGGAGAATCAACCTATACCAAGTATCACATTCTAAGAAAACTGAAAACTGTTTAAGAGAGGAATGCAAATTGTGGCTAACATACCACATGTTTTTCTGCATACGCAGCAGCAGATGAAAAATTGCCATGGAAAATATAGATCACTCACCGATCTGGCAGACATTCTTGCCACTAAATGGCCACAAAAAAAGAGAGGTGGCCACAGGTTCAAAAAGTTACAGTCTACTCTGAGAATACTAATAGAATCATAGAATCATAGAGTTGGAAGAGACCACTAGGGCCATCCAGTCCAACCCCCTGCCATGCAGGAAATCCAAATCAAAGCATCCCTGACAGATGGCCATCCAGCCTCTGTTTAAAGACCTCCAAGGAAGGAGACTCTATCACCTTCTGAGGAAGTGCATTCCACTGTCGAACAGCCCTAACTGTCAGGAAGTTCCTCCTAATGTTCAGGTGGAATCTCTTTTCCTGTAGCTTGCATCCATTGTTTCGGGTCCTGTTCTCTGGAGCAGCAGAAAACAAGCTTGCTCTCTCCTCAATATGACATCCTTTCAAATATTTAAACAGGGCTATCATATCACCTCTTAACCTTTTTTTCTCCAGGCTAAACATCCCCAGCTCCCTAAGTCGTTCCTCATAGGGCATGGTTTCCAGACCCTTCACCATTTTTGTCACCCTCCTTTGGACACGCTCCAGTTTCTCAATGTCCTTTCTGAATTGTGGCGCCCAGAACTGGACACAATATTCTAGCTGGGGCCTGACCAAAGCAGAATACAGTGGCACTATTACTTCTCTTGATCTAGACACTATACTTCTATTGATGCAGCCTAAAATAGCATTGGCCTTTTTAGCTGCCGCATCACACTGTTCACTCATGTTCAACTTGTGGTCTACTTGGACTCCTAGATCCCTTTCACACGTAGTTACATTCAGCCAGTTGTCCCCGATCCTATATCTGTGCATTTTATTTTTCCGCCCTAAGTGCAATACCTTATATTTCTCTGTGTTGAATTTCATTTTGTTAGCTTTGGCCCAGCTTTCTAGTCTATTCAGGTCATTTTGAATCTTCATCCTGTCCTCTGGGGTATTAGCTATTCCCCCTAATTTGGTGTCATCTGCAAATTTGATAAGTATGCTCCCAATTCTGTACTGTAGTTTTAAATAATGATAGTTTCAACATCTCAGAAAGAAAATTATAGTTGTCCCTCAACATGGACATTTATTTAAATTACGTTGCTTAATCATTTTATTAACTTGTCAAAAACTATTAGATTGATCAACTAAAGAATCTTTAGTCAGTTGGCATCCTCAGTCAAAACTAAACCTCACAACAAACAGTGATAAAATCCCTCTTCCATTATGAGGCGAGTCAAGGTGACTGTTTGCGCAGAGGCCATGCAAATTTTCTCTGTATCATTCCAATGTTAGTATATGTGTTGCCAATGCAAGTACAAGGTGACTGGCCAATAAAGGTATCTCTGTTTGGTGGATTTTTATTTGTAAGCAAAACAGTCTCCAACAATTTTAACTTACCATAGTTTTACACCAAAGGCACTTCCAATCTTGCAAGCGTAGAACACTGCCACAAGTCTTGTCACAGACTGCACATTTGGCACTGACAGGCAGATTTCCCTCTAGCCACTGGTGAGGCATAGCCACCTACAATGGAGTGTTAAGGGAACAAAATATGCATATCACTTTGCTTCAGTGGTTCATCACTGTTGTCAGTATTGCTTCCTATTTGGACAACTTTTAGGCTCCGATCAGTGCACATGTGCCAAGGACATCTGCACACATGCCGTGTTTTCCTAATTTTCTCTTCTGGTGGCTTCCTCTAGCACCAAACTGAATGGTGCCCCTGAGGATTCCCAAAATATCTAGGCTGACTTAGGGGAGGGGAGGAGGGCTGCCTCTGAAAATAACAAGCTGAAAAGATTGCATGTGGCCCTGTGGATTCATGTCACTATTGACCACCCGCCTCTTTATAGCAATATTTGTATACAGTCATGGAAATGAAAGCTCTTCTTCATCTGGTGTATAAGAGCAGGTGACAAATCTATTGTGAAATAATTAAAAATGCAGCCACTTCCTGCAGCAGAATAAGCTTGTTTCATAAAGAAACACAGCCCACACACAAAGAAACCTAATATCTCTATGGTCTACTTTAAAAAGATATCCAAGAATTTGTTTTGGGGTCTGGTTCCAAAGCCAATCCAGCAGTACAGAATGTTCCAAACAAAATTACATTTGCCCTAAACGAGACAGGATACATAATCAGCTATAATTAAGACTTCTTTTATTATTATAAGATGCACTAGTTTTCTACATAAAAATGAAAATGATGTGCTGTTTGCATTTTTACATAAATACTTACCCCATCTTCATCCTCAATAATATCTTTTCCAATTGAAGTCAATGTAGTCCATTTGCAGTTGTTTACTGCCCTGACTGCACATCTTTTATGAGCCTTAAACTTGCAGACTAGGAAAAATAAATAAACATACAAATATTCCTGAGATATTATTTGAATGTTGAATCTACAAATTCACTTAACATATCAGGAGGCTTTTCACAGCATAATAATAATTCATTACATAATAATATGCTATAGATTGACATAAAATTATAATTGTTTCCTTCTTGCTTCTGGAGATGGGGTTAAGATCTCTCACTCCTCCCAACTTTGCTTAGTTCCATAGTGAAGACACATTCAGATTAAGATTTCATACCATCCTTTTTCATATTGTAGCCTTTATTCCAACTCATATAGAATATGGTAGGTCCTTTATATTCCCATAAAAATTAAGACTGAAAGATGGTATCTTGTGAAAGACACTTAATAAAACTATGGCCTATTATATGTGCCATAACCTATCCAAGTAGTTTTGTGTTGGTGGTCTCCCAAGAACAGCTGCTCTTTCCAACTGTCTTTCTCAATTCCAAAAACAGGGAAAAGCACTAATCTGGCAAGATCCATGTCCTGGGACTTGTAGCTTAATTTGTCAAGAAGCATAACAATTGTCTACAGTGATTATACAAAACCTGCTATTTTGTTTCCAAAAGTACAAATATGCACTGCCAAGTTTAAAATCCTGGAAACTGAATTTCAGATGCTGACATGAACTATGTTCAAAATGTAGCTTTTCTAGCAGATAAACTTTTTTTTTTTTAGCGTAACAATTTTTCACCTTGGGAAGAATGTAATTTCAAGAAGGCAGAACAGATATCTACCACACAACCCGCAGTTAACAAAATAAAATGCAAAATAATACTCCTAAAATTACTGGATGTAGGCAGGTGAAGGAGATCTTTCTGGATGTATCTTTTGTTTCTTTTCTTTAAAGGAAAACTGAGGGCTCTCCTTTTTCTTTGGTGTAGCGTATGATATAAATCAGGGGATGAGAATCCTGTGGCTGTCTAGATGTTATTGGACTGCAGCTCCCAGCATTCCTTACCATTGGCTATGCTGGCTAGGACCGCTGAGGCTTGCTGTCCCACAAAAAATGGAGGGCCTAGTCCATGCTCTGTCAATGAACAATAATACTAGTGTTGCCTTAAAAGAAGATGTCTGGGTCATATGGTACAACAAGAACAACAAAAGTGTCATATTTAATTCCATCTGACCATCCTAAGTGCTGAAGATACTAAAGATTACAGATAATGCTCCTCTTGCTCTCTCTTAATTAATTATTGGGAAATTACTGAGAAAAATATGTGAAAGCAGATAAAATGAGAGGGCAGTTTTCTCCAGTAAGAAAGGCTCATTTTAATATTTGTACTATAATAGGACTTTTAAATATATTTATCCCATTCAAACATATGGGGGAAAAAGGTTTCTGTTATGAGAACTAGCCTGCATTGGGTTGTGCATGCAAGGAGAAAAGGAATCATGATTTGTTAGATCATCACAATTGCCCCACGTTAAAATGTAGTTGGTCCAAAGTGAAAGCTTGCCTCTTCGTGTACAACAAGGAAAAAAAAAAGAAACTCTGTCCTCTCATTTTATCTGCTTTCACACAAATGTAGACAGAAACTTTCACTTTCCAAGAAACTGGATTTCCTCATTATGGGAAACTTATGCAAACTTGAGAAACTGTGGTTAACCCACATCCTAAACAGGATACACACACACACACACACAGAGCACATACAGCATGATGGAAAAGAAAAGAAACAAATAATATCAAGGAGGCACAGGAAGCCAGATTACAAAAACAAAACCCCCAAAACTATTTTCACTCTTAGCTCTGCAATGAAAAAAAATCCAAGAAATATGTTATCTTCTAGCAGACTTTAAACACTTGTAATTCTTCTCTTAATTTATATTATCATTGGGCCTATAATTGTAGTCTCACTTAACATCTGCATAACTTTTGAAGAGGGTATCAAAACAACACTCTATTTCTCAGGAAACAGACACCACAAGAGAAAGCATATGTTAAAATGGTGTTTTTTGAAATATGGACAATTTGGCTTCTTAAAGAAAGCAAGAGTAAAATAGAATCTTGTTCCCAAAAGCGCTAACTTGTATTGGTAGAAAACCTGATGTTTGGTCATATCAAAATGTAAAATTGTGACTGGTTTTCAATGTGATACCCTCTTATGCTGCATCATAGTACTTAACCATTTGTGATAATACAAGTGGGGTGGAGACAAAGGTTGACTTTACCTTCACAGGACAGGCCATGAGAAGTCACTCCAGAAAGGCTCTCTCTGCATACATTACAGAAGGTGGGTCGAGCATGGGAGCAGGCATACCAGTTATGCATCCCTGAGAAATGTTCCACATTAAACTGTGCAGTCTAATAAAGGAGAAGTTAAAACAAACGTCCAAGTACAGAACATCACTACAATGATAAAACCACCTCATGTTAGAAATTTTTGTCTTGTAATGCATATACCCCAGTCTCTTGAAACAAAAGTAACATGAACTATATATACATTTTGAACTAAATATATGTTTTACTGCCATGGGTTTTTTACACTCCATCAAGAACATACACTTCTCCTTCCCCCAAATACTGCATATGAAAAAATATATTAAAAATGGTTTTTTATTTATTAAATCAAAAAGCACAAGATTTAACAACAGCAGCATTAATTTACCTCATAATGCTCCCGGGACTGTACAGACTTCAGTGAGCTGATCCAATCCTCCATCTCTTTTCTGTTTTCTGCACATAGGATTAATCTCCTGAATGGTGTGATTACCTGGAAAAGACCTCTTGATTCTGAATAAAATGCTTTCAATGGGCACAAGTCAACACAGAACACAACAACATAGTATTCCGCTTCCCTCATGACATAAAATGATGACTCTTGTAGAATCCTGTTTGTAACTATATAGTCATATATTGTTACCAGTTATAACAGTAATTAATGTTTGACTTGTAATTCATTAAGAATTTCTCCTGCCAGTTTTGGATCACAGTTTTTCCTATCACATTTGATGAGAATCGTTTTAAAACATTTCCACAATTTTATAGACATACAATTATCACATATGAAATGTTTACAGGGAAAGAGCCTTAATAAGCAGCAAATTAAGATATTACATTTGTGCTTTAATTTCTACTGAGATGAGCAAGTCATAGTACTTAAAAATCATAGTACTTAAAATATACAATTTTGAAATCACATGAGCTTCCATGGGAAGGGGTCCAAACTGCAAAGAAATTGCAAGAAGAACACAAAGTTGTCAGTCTTGACAACTAGAAACAAAACAGATATTTAACTTCAGGGGAAAACAACTTTCTAGAAATGCTAATCTCTGCAAGTATTTAGTTCAGCATAAAATATCTGAATAGTAGCAAATAGTTTTTAATAGCAAGCTAACTTTTCTCCTGTAATGATTTATTTATTTAATTATTTAACTCCCACATTTCATTACAACTATGTTCTCCAAAAGGCAATTAAATTGCAACCCTTTAATATATACAGATGTATGTCTGTGTATCACAAGTTGCCTGTCAACCAATGGTGATCCCATGAATTTCATGGTGTTTTCTTAGCAAGGAATACAGTGCGCTTGCATCATACGCGGGCACACTTTACCATAGCACCTGGTATTTCTTGACAGTCTCCCATCCAAGTACAGGTGACCCTACTTAGCTTCCAAGATACAGGCACAATGGAAATGAAATGAGATATTTATTCTATGTTGCTTGTGATTGCAGTTAGATACTAACTTCAGAATCAATTTCAAACGTGTTAAGAAAGGAAACAGATGGCCAAAGAAGTACGGCTTCTGGCTGCTTTGGGGGTATGGTGTACAGCCGATGCACACCCCCGATGCAGCTGGAAGATGCTCTGAGGCTGCCTAAGGCAGCCTGAAGCCAGCCAGAAAAGGAGTAGCAAAAAGCTGTTCCTTGCCAGCAGCCTGTTTAGGACAGTGGCAGTGGTCAGCTTCAGGACTACTGCATCCAGTCACTGTGGTCCCAGGCCGATCAGGGGCTGATTATGGCCATGGAAATTAATGATGACCTTGGGCAAGTTCCATACCCTAATCTCGAAGAAGTCCAGTGATAGGGTTGCCTTAAGGTTGCTGTAAGTCCGAAACTATGTTAAAGCATACAGCAACAGCAATAATTATAGAAATGCTTTTGATCAACATGAAAACTGGAACAAAACTAAATGTACGCCTTGGCATTTTCTTCTGAGCCTGTATTTTTTCTTAGGATCACCCCCCCCCCCCCTTTTCAGGATGCTCCTAATCCAGCTTTGGCACAGGCTGTCCAAGTGGAAGCTACAGCCTGGAGCACTTTTACACAGACTTTGTTGTACACATACTGAATTGTTTTCTACAAGAAGACAAATTTGCTTTGCTCACATGCAAAACGGACTGTTGCAACAATCTCTAAACAAGTCTGAATCTGAAAATTGCTTGGAACCTACAGACCACAAACAATTTACATACACTGAGGCTTATTTCTGCACAGTCCTTTGTGAACTGAGTTGTATTTCCTGAATTGTATTTCCTATGCTTGGTGAGATACAGTATGTCGGAAATTGCAAGGATTATATCTGCCCCATCCACTTTGCTTTGATTCCACATACTGTGTCAATGGTCCTGCACACCACTGAAATTTCACTCCACCTCCCACTGTGATTTTCCTCAAACTGGAATTCTGTCCCTGGGGCCAAAGGTTTTTCCTCATCTGTCTCTAAAGCTTGTAACCTCATATTTTGTTATAAAAGGGCCAGGCTCTTTTCCATTTGTGTCTTTTATATTATACGTGTAAGAGCAAAGACTGTCTTATTATTGATTTTTGTAAGCTGCACTTGGAGCATTTTTCATTTTAAGGTGGATAAAACTCCTCCACATAAATAAATGAGCTCTCTCTCATCAAACAGAAATTAGTTCAGTATATGTACTGCTTTAAGTACAGCAGGGAATATTTTTCTCTAATTAGTTTTTAAAATAAGCAATGTGAAAAACTAAAAAAAAAAAAATCTGACTACATTAGTAACAGCTGAATATCTTGACAGCATACCGTGAAGCTGTTGTTGACATTTTTTGTGCTCGATTCAGCAACGCTGGCATCTGACAGGTCAACTTCATCAAATATTAAGGACTGTGGAAATAAAATAAAGGTTTATTTCACTTCTGCTTCAGCTTGGTGTTATTTTTCCCAGTCTTTTTTTTTTTTAAGGAAAAGCAGATACACACACATGAACACACACACATATATACACACATAGATAACAATGTTCCTAACCATACATATTTAATCGTTCAATCAATGTGATAGTTAGAACGAACAGTAACACTGTAACCTATTACAGAGCGGGTTCAGATATATTGGCTGGCTGTTCATTTGTAGTGTGCACTTCAGATTTATTGGATATTGCTCAGGTATCTTGGCTCAGAAATCCTTTTTGTACCAGAAGGTACAGTGTGTATAGGATTAACGTAACTCAGCAATTAATAATAATAATAATAATAATAATAATAATAATAGGATTTATTTATATGCCGCCCAATCACTGGGAATCCGGGCGGCTTACAACAGAGGGGATAATAATTAATAGCTTGCCTTTTTCAGCACAGAACCAAAGTGGCTTACAACATTATAAAATAAAGTTCATTTTACAAACATTATATTACAATTAAATGAACAATTCTATTTAAAAATCCATTGGTTAAAAACAATTTAAACACACTTAAAACATCATTAAATAGGCAGAAGATAAATGCACAGCATATCACTTTCAAAACTTTCTGCATCGTGATTTAAGAATCAAAGATCTGCCAAAATAAAAAGTTATTTGCCTGCTGGTGGAAGTGAACAGAAAAAGGCCAACTGGATCACTCACGCAAGACAGCCATATTCCTAGTACCTAGGGACATCATTAAAGATCTGTTTTGTTGGATCCACGACACTGGTGTGTCTCAATTCTGAGGATAAACGCCGGAGTCAGTTGGCTTCTGCTATGATTCCCCATGACTCTTTACTAGAACAGTTCTCTGTTGTTCTCTGGAACCAAGGCCATGTTTTCAAAGTCAAGGCTCCCCTTAGTCTTTCCTATTGAAGCACATTATTATTGCTGCATTTTGCCCAGAAAAACCTTGCGTAAAGTGCATACTGGCTCACAAAGTTGGGTTCCACATTTTTCCTTCTGAGATCAAGCAACTAATTTCTGTGACCTCCATGTGAGTTTTCAGCTCTAAATCCAAAGTGGAGTGGTCAAACCATGAGCTTAAACGTTTGGAGAAGGGGCTGTCAAACATGCTCAAGTAAGTGAAACATCTCTGAATTTAACTGGAACCATTCAAAAGGCTCTTCCCAAAACTATGTTTAACCAAAATCACGATAATCCCAGGGACACTAATAATGGTTTACCATTCAGTTCTCTTTATCATCACTGCAAGGACAAAATGACCAAAGCAGATTCTCGACAATCTGGTCTTCAACCATTTCTAAAGTGTCTTGAAGCTAATGCCCTATTTTTGTGACCAAAGCTGAGGACCTAAGGATGATGTGTTTCATGGTACTTCTCAAAGTTTTGACAATAAGCTAAAAAGGGAATTCTACCTTCCTCTGTGCTTGGTAAATGCAGTGCTTCTTCCTTTGTTTCCTTTCACGTCAGATCTATTAATTTTTGCCCCATGGTTTACCAATCTGAGCTTCCTTGTTCTATAGTAATAATTTGTTTTATTTATATACCGCTATTCCAAAGATCATAGCGGTGAACAGCAAGTAAGCTAATTAGCAAGTAAGCTAATTTGCCCCCAACAGTCTGGGTACTCATTTTAGCTCCCTTGGAAGGATGCAAGCCTGAGTCGAGCTTGGGCCCTTTTGCTGGTCTTGAACTTGCAACCTTGTGGTCTTGAGTAAATGGCTGCAGTACAGGCATTTAACCACTGCGCCACCAGGGCTCCTAATCTGCCATTTTTAACATCTTTATTAATTTCCCCAATCTTTGGCTTTTCTATTAATTAGTTAAGTCTGTCAGAACATGTACACTCAGCCATTTTTCATTTCAGTAACAGCGTGCAAATGTAGGTTTTTTAATTCACAAAATTCTGTAAAAAGAAGTCTTATAAATAACTTTAAATAAATAACTTGATTTATATACTGCCCTTCGAAACATCAGGGCGGTTAACAGCAATATTCAATACAATTTATAAAAACAATACCATTAAAACAGTAATAAAAGAACTTGTGCCAGATCACAAACAACTGACAGAGGGGGGAAGAAGACTCTCAGGGCAAAGAATCAGGGGTAAGCCTGCTTGAAAAAGAATGTTTTTAGCCCCTTCTTAAATTGGGCCAGGGAGGTTGCTGAACGGAGCTCGATGGGCAGCAAGGTCCAGAGGGTGGGGGCCGAGATGGAAAAGGCCCTTCTAGTGGTGTTAACCAATCTAGCCTCCGGAACTCTTAACAAATGCTGCCCGGCGGATTGTACGGAGAGAGGCGGTCCTTTAAGTACCCTGGGCCCAAGCCATTTAGGGCTTTATAGGTTATAACCAACACCTTGTATTGCGCCTGGAAGCGAATAGGCAGCCAATGTAGGTCTTTTATCATTTAGGATTCTTAAATGATCATGTCTTAATTATTTATTCCCTAATTTAGAAATAGCCAGTCCCCCTTTAGGTAAGAATACCATGTAAAAATCTCACAGACGCGCATGAGGATTACAGGCATGCCTAAATGAGGGTTCATGGCAATATACCTGAAATGAAATATACCTTCTTGCTTTAAAAAAGAAAAACAAACAAGGATGCTTAAGCTATAACATCATACCCAAAAATATATATCATTACAATTTGAATGTTTTTTCTTTCATTCTAATTTGTTTTTTTAACTTTTAAAATGTTTTATATTGCATTTACATTTTTATAATGCAATTTTACTATTCCTATGCATAAATATAAAACAAAGTAAAGAGAAACTATAGCCAGTCTGTTGTTCTCCATACATTTTGGGCTTCAGTTTCCTAGCAGCCCTACCTAGCATGATCAAGAATGTAAAAATTGTAGTCCAAAACATCTGGTTTTATTTGACATATCTGTAATTTGATATGTTCCAAGTATCAACAGTACACAAAGGAAGAGAGTTGCTCTCCTATGTGCTGCAAGCCATTGGTCGATGGACCACTTTCCCCAATTTTTTTATTCCTTCCCCTACACTTTGGTGGGGAACATGTGACCTGCAGATGTCATTGGATTGGCATGCCCATCATCCTTCACTATGAGCTACAGTGGCAGGGCTGAAAAGAGTTGCCATCCAAAGGCATCAGAACAAATTGGCCACCCAATGCATTTAAGCTCTATTCATGGCCTGCTTTCAGGGTAACACAGGGATCTAGAACTCTGAAAAACCCAAGATATCATCATATGCTCCATCCACAACAAACTCCAATTCCCAGAATTCCATAGCCTTGAAGCAAGAAACTTAAAGCGGTGCCAAACCAGGTTATTTCTCCAGTGTGGAGGGAGCCACAGCTTGATACTGGCCAGCAAAAACAGTAACAGTAGATGCATTGAATTCCTGATGCTGAAGCAACAAAGGACTTCTCTTGTGATTTATCCTGTTTCTTTGTCCTATCTAAGTTACTTAAGTGTACCTTTGGGCAATGAGCATTTTTAGATTGCAGTAGCTTTAACCAAGGCCAGTTTGGACTGAACACCAACAATGTAGCTCCAGACTATCTTTTTTTCATAAGGTTCCTTAACATTTTCTGCCTGATACGAGAATCTTAAACTGTTATTCATTTATTTCTTCAAAGTGTCTGAGAAAACTACAGATGGAATACAATTTTTATATATAAAAATACTAATTATGAAACTAATAATTAATGCTATTGTAAAACTGCTATCATAATAAAAAGTAACTAAATCCCATTAGTGTTCCTGAGAAACTACATTAATTGCTAATAGAATAAATCTTTACCTTCGAATCTTTTGCGTAATAAAGAGTACGCCCCCGAAGTTTAAAGTAACGTTTTTTCCACCTCTGGAAAGAGCTGGTTTGCTTCAAGAGTAATCCTTCCTTTATACTGGTCTAGAAGAAAGAAAGAAAAACAAATAAACATTTTAAAATGCTAAATTCTCCATAAGCCTTTATATGCTAAATAATTATTATATTTATAAGAATAATAAGAACCAGATTGCATTTTGTAAAGAAAAAAATGAAGTAATACATTCAAGTAACACATTTAATTATAACAACCATAGCAAACTAGTGGTTTTAAATGCTTAAATAAACACATCAGTCTATTTTAGACCTCCTGTCTTTTTTGAGTTTTGTGGCTTCACACTGTACCTTAAAACCCTAATGCACAATAAGAAAGACAGCATAAAATGTTCATAAATAAATGCATGATTTTTTAAAAAAATTATAAACTTAGCACTGATATATGTAAGAATGAAAGTGTATCTATTTATTAACCATACAACAGTATACATTATTAGAGCACTAACCTATATATTCTACTTATGAAGTTCGGAAATCCAAGAGGAATAGGAAATAATGAGAGTGTTACAAAAGGGGGAGAGAAAGGCTTGTCCAGTGTAAGCAGGCTATAACTGAATCACTGGGAAAGACAGATATTGTTCGGTATCCATATTCTCTCTAATATTAAACTGCAATAGCTCACCTAGCAATTTGAAAGGAAGATGGATCTACAAAATATGATAGTGGTTTCTAGAACTCCCCAAGCATGCAGAAATAGATCAATAACTAAAATAAAAAGAATACTGCTCTGAGAGCCTTTTTGGCCAAACAATACAGTAAATAAATAAACAATGTCTTTAACTTATCCTACCCACCAACAGTGGTGGGAATAACCTGCATGAGGTTGTCCCTCACTTTTTGAGTTTAGCATCAAAATGGATCTGCACAGGAACTGACTGCTGTCTCACTGGCACATTCAAAAAATATGCAAAGGTAAATTGGTTTGTAAAGTGATGAACAAAGAAACAACCTCATGCCCCAGAAAAACAATGGCCTAGCACAGTGCTTCTCAAACTTTCTACCCTAGTGACCTCCTCTACATCTACATGCAGATGTTGCCCCCTGCCCTTGCTCAACGGCATCCATAGTTTTTTGTGGGTTTTTGGGCTCTGTGGCCATGTTCTATAAGAGTTTCTTCCTGACGTTTCGCCAGCATCTGTGGCTGCCATCTTCAGAGAATGAGAGAGAGAATCTTCTCTGAAGATGCCAGCCACAGATGCTGGCAAAACATCAGGAATAAACTCTTATAGAACATGGCCACATAACCCCAAAAACCCACAAAAAACTATGGATGCTGGCCATGAAAGCCTTTGACTACATTGAAAAATGTGTCCCTTCACCCTAACACTGTTAAAACATTTTTCCTTACTTCTTTGACCCCCAAACATCAGTATGTATATATACACACACATACAGCATGTGTGGGAGCAGGTCACATGAATTCAACCTATCTCAGAAGCATGCAACTCTTTGCTACACAACGCGTGCTTGCTATGGGTAGCTTGGGAAGAGCTTTCTCTGCACTGAGCCAACTATTGCATAAGCCAATTACCAAAAGCCACAACTTTAACTTGAATCTATATTTTGTGTACCGAAGTACTGCAGAGTACACTTCATCTCTGTCCATACAGCTTTGATATATCCGAAGTCTCAGATCTCCTGTTTGTTACATCAAGGCAAAAAATTCTCTGGGCAGTTTCACAGCAACACCAATTTGCCCGTTGCATTTTCACACATTACTGATCACTTCTATGCATTCAGCGTATTATTATTTATTATTCATCGATTATGATCATAGTACCACCAGTGCTTTACAAAGTACAAGAGGAAAGAGAATTCGGAAGAAAGTGGAGGGAGATATGGGAGTTACATGTGGCTGTTTCAGTTACACAGCTGCTGTTCAGACTCAGTTATCAGCTTAGGTGCAGTAGGACTGGAACCACAGAATCAATGGTACAGGGACGTAGCCAAGGGGGGGTTCTTGGGGTCCGGACCCCCCCTTCCATTAGATAAAATGAATGGTGTGTGCTGCTGCGCCGCCACACCCATGCCCCATTATAATGGTAGCACTTAGTCTGGACCCCCTCCCTTCCCAAAATCCTGGCTATGTCCCTGAATGGTAGCAACTAAAAGCCAAATGCTAGAGGCACCAAAAGAGCAACAGTGTGTACATGAAAAGTGACATTTCCTTCTTTGCAAGCTATCGCTTCTTAATGCTTGTGATATCAGCCCTTTTTAAAAGAAAAATACTATTTCCACAAGGTGGCAGTAGAGTTTTATTAAAAGTGCTAACACACAACATAACATGTTCAAAGACATAGCCATGTTAGTCTGGAAAATCAGTATGCAGAGGGATCCTGTAGCTCTTTTGAGACTAACTGAAAGAAAGAGGCTGGTAGCATAAGCTTTGTAGCCTTGAGCCTACTTCCTCAGATGCATGTTAACACAGACCACATAGTAGGCTGCATTGTTGATAGGACATGCTGCATACTCATGCTCCAAAACACAATTTCTCCTCCAAAGTTCAGTACATTGTTGCGAAACCAAATGAAATTGGGCCCAGAGGAAAAAGGAAAGAAAATTCTCTTACAAGGCAATGTTGAAAAATGGGATGTGACTCTTGGCTATAGCTTTTATTGTTCCACTGAAATAAACCAGAAGTGACTCATGTCAATCCGAATACACTCTCAGACAAGCTACCTTTCAATTGGGGCCATGCAAACTCACACAACAGAAAACAGATTCCATCTTCATTTTTACCCAACTTAAAAAATGCCAAACACAAAACTAAATCTAAAAGTTGGATACTGGGCATAAGACACTTATTTGCCACTGGCACAAATGTGTGTATGCGTGTGTGCATGAGTGTGTGCATGCGCACCTTCAAATAGGCTGCTGATATAGGGCAATCCCATGGACTTCATAGGGTTTTCTTTGGCAAGGAATAATCAGAAGCGATTTCATCCATTTATCCTTAACTCTACCTTTAACACACACTTATTTCTTTCCAGCAGCCAAATCTGTGGTGGGAGTTTTGTGGCTCACCAAAGGCTGTTGGACAGCAGCTCCTAGCATCACTCACCTCTGGTTATGTTGGCTAAGGCAGCTGGGAGTTGCAACTCAAAAACATCTTGAAGGCCATATGACTCCCAACCCACATTTAAATTAACAATTTCTAGGAAACTTCAGCTATAAATAAAACACAGTTTATAAACTTTAAATTCTAATCCACTTTTAACATGCAACTCTCTCACTCTCTGTCTTCCAGATTCCTTCAAAAAAAACACACCACCAATCTCCTGTCCAACATGAAAATAACCACCCACATCGGTTTGTGCTATGTAGATCTATGCTACTACTTGGCATTCGTCATTCCTAAGGAGTTTCGATTGCCACTTCCTCATCAGCTCAGGAACCATCGCTTCAGCGTTTTATTCCCTGCAGTCCTGTCACTGTCAACAACATTAAAATTATGAACCAAATTAAATCTAACACAGGGACATGTAGAAAACAACAGCAACATAACAGCAGGGCATATGGGGGCTTCATCGTATTTGAATCGTATTATTTGACATCGTATTAAATTCTGTTGCCACCTCATATACAAGTAGCATTGGCACACCAGTGCCACTTCTACCCAGGCCACGGGTGTCTGGATTGGCAATTCTGCACAGAGAGGGACTTACTGCATACACTCTTGTATAAGTCTAGAAATCTTAGTCAAAATATTAACCCAAAAAACCTGAGTCGACTTATCCACACGTCAATGTAAATACTGTACTTTTACAAAGAAAGTTACTGTTCCCTGGTGAAAAACAAGAGCGTAATTTGTCTTGGAAACACCGACTTCCCTCTACTTTCTCTTCCATCCAGCATTTACAAACTGTTATAGCTGCTGGAATTTTGTAACATCTTTGTCTTAATTTTCCCTTGCTTCATCCTTTAGGTCCTTTCTTAAATGCCCCTAGGTTTTACTATCAACTTGTCCACAAGTCATATCAAAATCCTTAATTATGACCCAAAATCTTGCCCTCGACTTATAGTCGAGTATATAAGGTATGTTGTAATGCCACACTGCCTGCATTGGATTCTAGGCACATCCTTTTTTGTAATTCCTGTATTACATTTGTACATGATCTTCTCATCACAGTCATTATTTTGTGGTGGCAGACATGTTGACATGTTCAGGTTTCCACTCATTATAAACATCATCCAGAGGGGACAGGAACAGTTCATGACTGAGATGGTGGTGAACATGTTTTTAATCTTTCCTTCTCGCAATTTCATTCTTACAAAAAAATCTCCTCCCTTCCCTTCAAAAAATAAAATCTGCTCTAGGTCCAGGGAAGGTAGCTTCTGTTTTCAATTGGCAGCTTCTATTCTGGTCTCAAAAAACATTTGAGAAGGGTTTCTAGAAAAAACAAGAATGTATATATTAGGGGAAAACCTTGCCAGCTTAATTTTATTATTTTTTAAAATTATGGTACGATAAATACATTGAAAGTGTAATTAGACATCTAATGCAATGTCCAGTCTGTCCCCCAGTGTTCAGGAGCTTAAATATCCTTGCAAAATGCAAGGAAGGAGGAGCAAAACATACCAAAACTGTTTCAACCTGTATTTGGGGGAAATAAGACATACAATGACCTTTATAAAAAAGGAATCTTCCAGACTGGATGGCCCTTGTGGTCTCTTCCGACTCTACGATTCTATGAATTTTTTAAAGAAAGACAGAACTGTATTAATAAATACAGCTAAATATGAGTACTTAAGTAGTTCAAGCAATAAATGGATTATGTCCTTTGGCAGATGTGAGATGTTACCACTATATGAGCTGAAACCTACTTTGAAACGCCGCCTTTACAAAGCAAAATCTTATGTAAAACCTTCATCTTATAAATCTTCGATACAAATACAAATTCTTTTTGTATTCCTAATGAAGCTGACATTACTTAAGGGTTATTTTCCTTTAAAAGATTTTTTTTCTGTATGCAGACTCAATTAAGCAATGTTTACAAGTAAACAATTTACATACCATCTGTTTCTTGGAGGCAAAATATAAGCCAAACCTAAGTGGAAACTAGGCTACAAAAAAGATGAACATTAGGTCTGTCTGATTTCTCAAAGGAATACCTATGGCAAGTAAAAAGATTATTCCTTATTATAACTGCCTGGAGCAAAACGTTACATATTTTAACCTATTCATCATCTATTTCTCATTTACAGAGAAGAATTGTTACAACATGGCAGGGGGTCGGATGGCCCTCCATCTCTATGATTCTATGATCAAGGAAAATGCCAATAGGAAAGCAAAGTCTTATATTCACCTTCCAGTAAGAAGATATCTTTACCGCTGATTACGTTTTCTTATTTACGTCACAATAGAAAGCAAAACATTTTCAATGGAGTTTATTTTTAGAACAAGTGAGCTTGAGTTCAAATACAGCAGAAGCTTACAAAATGTATACAAGACACAGTGAAGAGATGAAATCCTTTCTTCAAAAGAAATAAACAAAGCCAGGGAAAATGCATATTAGGTTGAATCCATGCTAAGTTAGTTTAAAATAAACCCCACTGATATCAGTGGAACTTACGTGACGTCATTATTCTCGTTTCGCACTGATCCCAACAAGTTCCCAAGAGCAATCAATTCATCCCAGCTAAAATCTGTGCTTCTTAAGTGCATGGTTTTACTCTGACATGCTACTGATCTATTCCAGAGGGACGCAACTGGTGGGATTACTGTGACTACATATGGCAAGTTCTAAAACTTCTATATAAAGCCGATCTTGGGAAAACAGTAGGATCAAGACAGCACCTCGGTTTTACAGTGTACCAGCTCTTTCAGTAATTTCAAAAGACAATTTTTCTGCTGTCCTTCAGTGGAAGCTATAAAGGAACACTTCATGGTGGTAGAAGGCAGCACCACACAAAGACTGAATGTACAGAAATGTTTACAATCATCTCTCCCAAATCACAAGGAGTGTGTTCACATGGCTAAGGAGTCCAACATGAAAGGTATCATGTTTCTGCATTTCTTTTTCTTCATCCCACTGTAAGAGTTTCCTCGCAGATTTTGTAAGTTTTGAGAACAACATAAACTGAACTGAAACAGTTGAACAATTGAAGGGAAATGTAGTTTTGCAACCAGATGTAGTACTGCAAGGCGATTAATAGCAGGGTTTAACAATTCAGCCATAATTCACACCTTCTTAGTTTCACCACTCCTGCCTTGCCTTTATTGTGATACACTTACTTTGAACTACACAGTAACATAAGCAAGAGTATACAGCATGGAGTCATTATTTACATGGAGAGGCCAGGAAGACATTGCAGAGTAAACAACACTTTCCAAACAAAACTGTTCGTTTTCAAAAAGCCTTACAAGCAATTTCCTTAACAGAATATTATTAGTACAATGTGATTCATTTATCTATAGAGATTGTGTGGGGTTCTCAGTGAGCAGAGGGTATAATATATGAATATCAGATTAAAATCCAGAAAAGGCTGTATAATACAAGCTCTACAACTACAATCTATATAATAAAGCAAGTGATTAAGTGTAAAACTAAAAAGAAACATTAACTATTACAACACAAAGTGTTAATTTAGGTTCAAAACACACTGCAGAAATAATCCGGTTTGAGACCGCTTTAACTACCCTGCCTCAATGCTAGGGAATTCTGGGAATTGTAGTTTTGTGAGACATTTAGCCTTTGCCACATTAAACTACATTTCCTAAGTTTCCCTAGCACTGAGCCAAGACAGTGAAAGTGGTCTCGAACTGTATTATTTCTGCAGTGTGTTTTGGACCTTAGTGTAGTAATGTCTTCTCCATCAAAACGATAATAAAAACCTTGCCTCTGGGTGGGAGCTGTTCTATAACCAAAGTGCTACTACACACACACTCTCACACAAATCCCTGTTTTGAATACTCATCTCCTTCGCTTATGTAGTTGGTGGAAGATGTCAATTTCTGATGATGAATGCAAATTTCTGGCAGGTTCATACAGGAAAAGTAGGCTTTTCTGATATCTTGGATCCAAGTAATTTAACCCATTATAATAGGGAATCCAGGATGTTTCGCTTGGCTGCAAAGTGGAAGCAACTTTAGTTGTTTCAAGACTTCTTCTTCTATGGTTTTTACAGTCATCCAGTTGCCACATATTGCACTAGCTGAACTTTCTGGACACTGTTCAAGGCGATTCCACACAAAGCATATGGCAGTAAACTAAAAGTTTAGTTATTAATGCAAGGAACACTGTGATCAAATTAGCATCTACCAATACCACCACTCTTAAATCTAAATACTGTGAAAATACAAATGAAATTAATCCCCCGTGTTCTGTAATATACTTTTTATGTCTTTCACATACTATGGGCATAACTTCAGTGCTTTTAGATCTGGCTACTTTCAAAAGAGAAAAAAATATTTCTTCAAAATCTATGGATAACATAATGTCATGCCACCATGATGCAAGACTGGTTTACATAATTATAGACTAGCATAGCATAATGCAAAAATGACTGTTGTTGTTAACTGCCCTTGAGTCGACCCCAAATCATGGCAACTCTGTGGATGAGACATCTCCAAGCCCCACACCCACTGCTCTGCTTAGAAGATCGTGTATATTCAGGCCCATGACCTCACTGACTGAATCTAGTCATCTAGTGTGTGGTCTTCTTCTCTTTCTACTGCCTTCTACCTTTCCTAGCATTACTGTCTTTTTTAATGCATTCTTCTGTGAGCATTTAGAAGGCAATGCCATAACCACAAAAAGTCAGCATGGGTGTCAGAGAAACAAGTCATGACAAACAAATCTGATCTCCTCTTTGATAAAATTACCATCTTGGTAAATGAAGGGAATGCTGTGGATATAGCATATCTTGATTACAGTAAGCCTTTGACAAGGGCCTCCATGATACTCTTGCAAACAAGCTTGTAAAATGTGGGCTAGACAATGCAACTGTTAAATGGATTTGTAACTGGTTGACTAGCCAACCCAAAGGGTGCTCAGCAATAGCTCTTCTTCATCTTGGAAAGAAGTTACCAGAGGGGTGCCACAGTGTTCTGTCCTGGGCCCAGTGCTATTCAACATCTTTATCAACACCTTGTATGGGGCATGCCCATCAAATTTGCAGATGACACCAAATTAGGAGGCGTACCTAATACCCCAGAGGACAGGATCAAAATTCAAAATGGCCTGAATAGATTAGAAAGCTAGGCCAAAGCTGACAAAACACATTTCAATACAGAGAAATGTAAGGTACTGCACTTAAGGAGACTACATGTGAAAGGGATCTAGGAGTCCAAGTAGACCACAAGTTGAACATGAGTCAACAGTGTGATGAGGCATATAAAAAGGCCAATGCAATTCTAGGCTGTATCAATAGAGGTATTGTGTCTAGATCAAGGGAAATAATAGCCCCACTGTATTCTGCTTTGGTCAGGCCTCACCTGGAATACTGTGTCCAATTCTGGGCACCACAATTCAAAAAGGATGTTGACGAGCTGGAGTGTGTCCATAGGAGGATGACTAAAATGGTGAAGGGTCTGGAAACCATGTCCTATGAGAAACGACTTGGGGAACTGTGAATGTTTATCCTGGAGAAGAGAAGGTTAAGAGGTGATATGATAACCCTGTTTAAATATTTGAAGGGATGTCATATTGAGGAGGGAGCAAGCTTGTTTTCTGCTGCTCCAGAGAACAGGACCCAGAACAATAGATGCAAGCTACAGGAAAAGACATTCCATCTCAACATTAGGAGGAACCTCCTGACAGTAAGGGCTGTTTAACAGTGGAATACACTCCTTTGGAGTGGAATCTCCTTCTTTGGAAGTCTTTAAACAGAGGCTGGATGGCCATCTCTCAAGGATGCTTTGATTGAGAGTTCCTGCATGGCAGGGGGTTGGACTGGATGGCTCTTGTGGTCTCTTCCAATTCTATGATTCTATAATGTGTCATGTCTTCTCATGATGTGACCAAAGTACAACAGCATCAATTTGATCATCTTGGGATCCAGGAACAGCTCAGGCTTAAGCTGCTCAAGGACCTATTTGTTTGTCTTTTTGGCTGTCCATGGTATTGTCAACATTCTTCTCTAATGTTGTTGTTAGCTTTTAAGTCGATCTCAACTCATGGCGACCCTGTGAATGTGACGTCTCCAAGTCCCCCTAACCTCTACTTCCCTGCTCAGGTCCTGCAGGCTCAGGCCCATGGTTTTCCTGGTTGAGTCTATCCATCTGGCATGTGGTCTTCCTCTCTTTCTACTTCCCCCCACCTTCTCCAGCACCACTGTCTTTTCTAATGAGTCGTGCCTTCTCATTTTGTTGTCAAAGTATGATAGCCTCAATTTAGTCATCTTGGCTTCCAGGGAGAGTTATGGCTTGATCTGTTCTAGGACCCACTTGTTTGTCTTTTTGGCTGTCCATAGAATTCTCAGCAGGGATGCAGTGGCTTAGTGGTTAAGACACCAAGTTTGACTATCGCAAGGTTGGATGGTTAGCAGTTTGAGGTCTGAGTGCTACATGGTGGGGTAAGCTCCTGTCACTAGTCCCAGTTTCTGCCATCCTAACAGTTTGAAAGCATGCAAGTGCAAGTAGATAAATAGGTACTATTTCAGTGGGAAGGTAACAGAGTTTGGTGCAGTCATGCTGGCCACATGACTACCAGACTCGTCTTCGAATAACGCTGGCTCTTCGGCTTAGTAACGGAGATTAGCACTGCCCCCTATCGTCTGTTACGATTATATTCATGTCAAGGACTACCTTTAACTTTATCTTTAGTATTCTCAGGATCTTTCTCCAACACCACATCTCAAATGAGTTGATTTTCTTTTGATCTGTTTTCTTCACAGTCCAGCTCTCACATCCATACATAACGGTTGGGAATACAATAGCTTCGATGATTCTAACTTTGCTCAATTGCAGTGGTGTCCTTAGGGTTGCTGACACCCAGTACGGTCACTCATGGAGCGGGCACCGGACTTATGAGGGCAGGACTTCCAGCATGGGCAAGAGCATGTACGTACAATCAGAAATACTCTGTGTGCCCCCAGGGAGCAGCCACAGCACCTGGGGTACCTCCGTGCAGGGTCTGGGCGGCCCAAAAAAGCCCCATGCAAGGCCGGAGAGCTGGCCTGGTGCCACCCCCCTTCTGAGGTCTCACCCAGTGCGGTCCGTAACCACCACACCCACCCCTCATCCCCCAGCGAAGCTACTGCTCAGTTGTATATCTTCACTCTTTAAGATCTTCTATAACTCTTTCATGCCTACCCTCCCCCTCTTATCTCTTGACTGCAGTCTCCATTCTGAGCAATGTTTGATCACTCAGATTCATGCCACTTACAGAAAGACCCTTTGGGGTTAAAAAAAGGCATAGTATAAGTAATTAAACTGGTAATTAAACTGATTATTATTAGCTACCATAACATGGGGAAGTTGGGGAAGATGTTCTGGTAGCTAACTATGTGCACGTGCACACACACACACACACACACACAAATTATTTTCACCAAAACCACAACATCAACAGACAAGAACGCACCAAAAAATCAGAAAAGATACAAGATGTTTCTCAGAAACAGCTGTTTACAAAAAAGCATATTATGCATGGGGAAGGAATCAGCACTCACCTACTAGTTTACTACACTTACCATTTAAGCCAGCAGGAGATAACCTCTATGGCAACAAACTAAAGTTTTACCCTTTAATGCTGCACATAGGTTTATGCTTCATGTATACTGAAGCATAACAAGAATATGACATGTTTATGCAATTATTCCTAAAATAAACTCTACAGTTTGAAGTGCCAGTGGAATTCTAAATGCAGAGAGCCTTTGATTAGGTTTATTTTTCAAAGAGAATGACATTTTCAAAGGAACCATATAAAGCCACAGCAGATCATTCCAACAAATTTGTACTGCCATGAGGCACACTACAAGGAAATATTATCAGGGGGGAAAACTAGTACTGCATCACAACAGGTATGGGTTTCCCCATCAGATAGTTGTGGATTAGCCCTTTAGATATCACCAATGACACGTCTTTTCTGATTCAGCTATTACTATTCAGATTATCAGTAAACCTTTGTGTGGAAAACGTTTATTACGTGAAGAGTTCTCCTATATTAACAATTTGCTATTTGTTGTTAGCCACCCTCAAGTCCTCTCTAACTCATAGAGACACTTTGGATGTGATATCTCCAAGCCTCCCTATCCTCCACTGCTGTGCTTAGATCCTGTAAATTCAGGCCTGTGTACTACCTGATTGAGTCTAGCCATCTAGTGTGTGGTCTTCCTCTCTTTCTACTACCTTCTACCTTTCCAGCATTATTATCTTTTCTAATGAGTCATGCATTCTCATGATGTGACCAAAGTACAACAGTCTCAGTTTGATCAATCATCTTGGCTTCCAGGGACAGTTCAGGCATGATCTGTTCAAAGAACCATTTACTTGTCTTTTTAACACAGTATTCTCAGCATCCTTATCCAAACACCACATCTCAAATGAGGTGATCCCCCCCCCTTCTTCACTTTCTTCACTGTCCAGCTCTCACATCCCTACATGGTGATGGGTAATACAATGGATTGGACGATTCTAACTTTAGTGCTCAATTGTACATCTTTACTCTTTAGGATCTCGTCTAGTTCTTTCATAGCTGCCTTTCCCCTTACTAGTTTTCTTGTTTCCAGACTGCAGTCTCCATTCTGATCAATGTGTGATCCAAGATATGGGAACTCTTTTAATTATTTTGATTTCCTCATTGTCTAGGTTGAATTTATGTATTTCCTGCATGGTCATTATTTTTGTGTTCTTTATGTTCAACATTAAGCCTGCCTTTCATCTTTCTTCTTTGACCTTCCTTATTAATTGTTCCAGGTCTGTGATGCTTTCAGCTAGTTGTATGGTATCATCCACGCATCTCAGATTATTGATGTTCCTTCCTCCTATCTTCACTCCTTCTTCTTCTGAGTCTAAACATGTTCTTCTTATAATATTTCTTCATGCAAGTTGAACAAATAGGGTGATAGAATGCATCCTTGTCTGATCTCTTTGCCCACTGGGAACCATTCAATTTCTCTATATTTCATTCTAACAGTAGCCTTTTATTCTAGGTATAGATGACTCATTAGGACTATCAAATGTAGTGGCACTATCTTGTCTTTAAGAGCCTTCCAAAAAGCTTTTGTGATCTAAGCAGTCAAAAGTATTAACAATCCCTCATACCAAAACCAGGCTTGGAATCACTATTAAAGAAAGCCAAAAAGAATAAAGTGCAAAGGCAGGTTTACAGCAGAACATAAGAAAACAAAAATAATGACCACAGATGATTTACGTAATGTATATAATCATGTATATGTCTAGACATTTAGTCAAAAAATTGACTCCAAAAACCTGTGTCAACTTATTCACTGGCCAATGCAAGTACTGTACATTAAACTCATCAAAAAAGTAACCATCCCTTTCTCTGAGTAGAGTGGCGAAAAGCAAGAGCTTAGTCTGTCCTGGGAGAACCTAAAAGAAGTGTCAACCCGGTCTACTCTCTGTGGTATGGCACCACTCCTACTCTTTTTGAATGCCTTTGCGGAAAAACATTGGCGGCGGCTGCTGCTCTTTGGATCTTCCCCTCAACTAGTGCCTAGAGAAATCAGGCTTTGAAGGATCTTAATGAGAAATCTGTATCCTTCTAAAGTAGTCACCATTTTCTTTGCTTTGCATATTCATCCTTTTTGACATGTGCATGTTTACTTAGCCCTGTCCATGTCTGGTCGCCTCCCCCATAGAGCCGCAATTTGCCATAGTTCCCTTTTCCATCCAGCCTCTAGAGTGAGCACAAATAGTTATGCCTGACGGAATTTTGTAAACCCAAATAAGTCCTTATCCACAGATTTTTTATCTATGGATTCAAGCATCCACGGCTTGAAAATATTCCAGAAAAGTATACATTCTAAACAGCAAACCTTGATTTTCCATAAGGGACACCATTTTACTATGCCACTATATTTAATGGGACTTGAACATCCACAGATTTTGTTATCCACAGGGGATCCTGGAACCAAAACCCAGAGGATAACAAGGGCCCACCGTATATAAAATGTATGTATTATTTGTATTACAGTTTGTTTATAGACCATTTTCTTATCACATTATTCAATTCTCTGTATTTGCAAATGGCAGAAATGGCATTATAAATACAGATTCAGTCTCCCTTATCCAAAATGCTTGGGACCAGAAGTGTTTTGGATTTTGGGTTTTTTTTTTTTTTGGATTTTGGATATACATAATGAGATATCTTGGACCAAAGTCCAAACATGGAATTTGTTTATGTTTCATATACCCCTTATTTTTATACGTTTTAAATGTTTTATGTGTTTTATACACACTTTGTTGTCCAATGGCCTGTTGGCTGAAATAAAGATTATTATTATTATATACCCCTTATACACATAGCCTGAAGACAATTTTATACATAATATTTTTAATAATTTTATGCATGAAATGAAGTGTGTACATCGAACCACCAAAAAGCAAAAGTGTCACTATCTCAGTCACCCATGTGGATAATTTTGGATTTTGGGAATTCCAGGAAAGGGAGACTAAATCTGTATTGGTGATAAATATAAATATATCACTGAAATACCAAGTAAAAATATTTAAGGTACAAGCCTCTTCAAAATATTCAGAGCCTCTCAGACATCTATTCTGTTGAATTACAGGACCTCTTACAATATTATCATCCTTATATGACTGATTGATGCTGACGCTGATAGAAGGTGACTTCTCTAACATCACTTAATGAGTTAATGGTATGGATGAGATTGAAACAGCTAACTCCTGATTTACTAGTCACTCTCTTGCATGCTACATAATCCTGCTTATGTCACTACATAAATGTCTGATACAACATAACATGACATTTCCATACTGTATTCCCAGAAAGACCGCTTATGCCCTGAAATCCAGATACATCCAGGAGAAATTGAATCCAATAATTGCTCCATGATAGATTTATTTTCCACACCATTTACGTATAATAGACAACCTAGAAATCAATGCTTTAAAATGGATTAAACATTTCAATTTATAAAACAGATCAATATAAACTTGTCTTTGGATAGAGAAGTGGGGTATAAATAAAACTTTTATTTATTAAACTATGCAGCAAAGAAAGGTGAAAGTTACACAACTGTCTCAGTATTTCATGCCCAAGGAATTTAAGGATTTTATTTGTGAAAAGATGACATGCAGCTTGGTTATACAACCAAGCTGCACTCTATTTAACAGTTGAATTTTCCTCTTTACCTCCAAAATTATTTCAAAACCTACTTTTTCTTAAATATTTGGTTATCACAGCTATGGTCCCGTACAAACAGGCCAAAATAAAACTGCTTCGGGTCACTTTGGAGGTATGCTGTTTAAATGATGCATGCGTCCTAAGAGTCCTTAGAACTGGAGCATGGCTTTGGCGTGTCTTCCAGACTCTTAGGACGCATGCATCATTTAAACAGCATACCTCCAAAGTGACCCGGAGCAGCTTTATTTTGGCCTGTCTGTATGGGGCCATAATTTCTAAAACAAAAGCTAATGTTGATATCTTACCCTTAGTAGGTAGAATAAAATGAGCAGTTACTTCTCAATAGTCTTAACTTGCAAATAAGATCATCTTCCAGTTATTGGAGAACAGTATTAAAAAGAAATCATTTGAAGTGACACATCTTTATTGTTAAAAATATACAAAGCTATTCTCTCTTGTCAATGATAGCAGTTAGTCAGGCTCTGCAATGACACCCAGTTATTTTCAAACTCAACACCCCACATAAACAGTAATTAAGTCCTCGACTTGCAATCTTCCCTGACACCTGCCATAAGGTAAAGTAATAGAGATGTATGCTCAGGATCTTAAAATAACCTAATATTCATTATTGACACCTTTTTTTCAGTTTGACACAATTTATTCCTGAAGACTAATGACTATTCAGCACTTTCGGTGGTGTGAACTACTGAGCTAACCACATTTGCAAGAGGAAATCTGCCCCATTTTGGATGCCTATCTTTGAAAACATCCATTTGACAGGGGAAAGTACTGTAATATTTAAAGCAGTTGAAAAGAAGAACCTATTGAAGTCTACCTGTTTCTAGGCCAGTCTCCCTCAATCCCATAGATGTGCTGGACTGCAATTCCACAGAAGGTGTGCGATGGCGTAGTCAGAAGGCTGTGTTCCAGGGTATGCATTTAATGGTGGACTGTCTCTCAGCAACACTCTCCCCTGTCCCTCGTCTCACTCCAAATGCCAAGAACCAGTGGCTATATAGTCTACCAGCCCTTGTGCATATGTGCCTTCAAGACACCTGCTGACTTATGGCAATCTCATGAATTTTACAGGGCTTTCTTAAGCAAGAAATACTCAGAGGTGGTTTTGCCAATTTCTCTGAAATATAGCCTACAATACCTGGTATTAATTGGTGATGTCCCATCCAAGTAGTAACCAAGGCTGATGCTGCTTAGCTTCCAAATCAGGATCTGCTCTCTTTAGAGAATTAGGCCCTTGCTCCAAACTTCTGCAAGGCAAGCAATCCTACTACATACAGCAGCATCCATCCTTCTCACGCCTGAGGGAACAGCGAAATCATTATAACAATGATTTTACAGTACTTGCTTTCATACAGCCTCCTGTAGAAAGACCTGGTTATGTGTCCTTAAATTGGGAGCCAGAGTCCTTAACAGGCTGACAGCTCTCCGTGACTAGGCTACAAGGGCAAATTTTAAGTTAGTTTTTATCCTTCTCTAGTGCTGCAGCCTACCACCCGCAGTTTAATTTATAAGAGTGTAACTATTTGCCTATGAGAACGTGGAGCAACAAGATGTAGATATGTGCAGAAAAAAACATTTTAGAAACGTGTTACACTTAAGAAATGCATTATGTTATGAGGAAACAAGGGCATGCAAATGCTATTTTTCAAAGTAAAATTAATGTTATTGTAAAAATTAGTACAACTAATATGTTATCATTTTATTTAAATGTTATGTGAGGATCATTTTGGACCAGTTTTCTGAAAAGGACATTTTAAATAAAACAATTAGTTATTAATGCTAATACCTTGTTTTTTTAAAAACAACAACAACAATGTTCAAAGCTCAAGACTTTTTAACGCTGGTCTCCTAAATCAAGGTTTCCTTCAATTCTTCCTTAAACCTCCAGTTAGGCTGCGATACTACCTTGGCATCTAAACTATGGCCCTATACAGACAGCCAAAATAAAGCTGCTTCGGGTCACTTTGGAGGTATGCTGTTTACATGATGCATGTGTCTTAAGAGTCCAGAAGCTGCACCAAAGCTGTGCACAAGTCCTTAGAACTGGACTGTGGCTTTGGTGCGGCTTCCGGGCTCTTAGTACGCATGTATTATTTTAACAGCATACCTCCAAAGTGACTCGAAGCAGCTTTATTTTGGCCTGTCTGTAAGGGGCCAGTGACACTCACATTCCTATCTAGTAGGGCTAAGTCTGCTGGAGAGAAATCAGACCAGGCCGGGGACCATATCCAGTGACCAGGACCAGGCTTTAGGTGGGCTGAGGCAAGACCATATTGAACCACTACAGATGGATGAGGCCACAAAAGGAATCTTGTGAGCTTCCAAATTTTTGGAAGACTGGTTGAAAATCCTATTCATTGAGAACAAGACAATTAGCTGAAGTTACAGTAAGAAGTGTTTAACATGCACAGGTGGCAAGTTACTATATGAATGTACAAGCATTTTGTGGTCAGTTCTGTAAGAGACTAGGACAGTCTAAGCAGGCTGTCAAAGGATAACCACATAAGAATTTGTCCAAAAGTGTATTTGGCTGGAATGAGAAATTGGGTCAGACTACTCCTTAGATTTCTGCATTTTTACGAAGCTTGTTAGTGTAGAGAAAATTAAGGGAAAAGATTTTTTAAAGGATAATGACCAACTAATTTTCCTGCAATTGTTCATTTCAAAAGGACAATTAAGATGAAGACTTTGTGGATAACAGACTAGTTGACTTTAAAGCAAATCCCTGGTATATATAAGATGAATGCACACGTTCATCCCTAATTATACAGTGTATGAGAAAATCTTCCCCTACAATGACATCAATGCGAATTTATTCACTGCCACTCTTGCTTTTGAGCCTTTTCATTTCTTTACTTTAATTCATTTTACATCTCTACGGTGACATTCTGTAGTTTGCTCATTGCCAATTACTGCATGAATTCCCATTGAAGGATTATTGCAGCCAAAAGAATGGAAGTAGGTCAGAGGCAGCTGTGTTTGGGGGATGGGAACAGCAAGAACACCAAGGAAAAGATGAGCATCTCTTTTATTTTCCTCATTTAACCTGCAATAATAACAACACCATTAATTCCACCCACACATTTTAATTTATTCTGACCCCTCAATAAACACGTTCAGAAGAGAAAACAAGTGGCAAAGCAAAAACTGCAGAAATCTGAAAGATTGAAAGCATCTTAATGGCAACATTTTTAAGCAGAAAAAACGTAGTATTAAACAATAACACAAAAGTACAGAGCTGGATACAAGAGAAACATTTCCAGCTAAAAGCAATGTAGTGTGATTCAAAAAGAATGGTGCAAAAGTAATGTTGTTTTAATTCAGTTTTGCACCTCTCTTTTTGAATCACCCTGAATAAGCACCACTACAATTAGCATTTAATATCTGTAAACTGAAAAACTCTCAGCTCTGTTCATTTCACTTTTCCTGTGTCCTGTTGTTTGAAGAGAGGATTCTTGAATAAAATACATTCGAAGTCAGTCATCTTATTCTCTATACTGTACAAAATTTTGTACAAAATTTTAAACAGTTAGTACAGTCTGAATGTTGTGGGTAAGAAATCAACAGGAGTGACATTGTCTGTAATCTGGGATTTTGCAAAACCTTACCTTAAAAACCACAACTATAAAATGAACTTTGAATATCCACTTCTAATGCTAAATTGCAAAATCCTATTTAGAAGGTGATGATGATGATGTGCTGAGTGCTTTATTTTATGAGCCGCTTCGGATATGACAAAGGTATGGGGCCAGAGAGAACAGGAAGCACAAGCATTTCATGCTTCCTGTCTCTTCACTTCTCCACTATATCTGAAAAACAACTATTTTTTTTCCCTAGCAGGGAAACGTATACTCCGCTGCAAACTTCTCTGAGAAGCATGAAAACAAGAATCCTGAATCATTTGACTGTTATGTTTTCACGGGTAAATTCAGACTGAAAAGACCTCCTTGGTGCTTTATGGCTACATATTACTTCACTGCCAACAGCACTGTATTACTAACAGCATCCAGGAAATAAGATTTAGGTTTGTCTTAGGAAAATGCTTCCATAACTATAAGTCTCTGGCTTCTGGTTTCTGTGAGCTACTTCACTTCACTTCATCTTCTAGGAACATAGAATCATTATTAAAGCTGGAATCCTTTTAGTTCTGCAATGAAGTTACATTGTGGGTGGAGATGAAAATGTTGGCAGTAAAACAGAAATGGTTTCAGTCTCAACAGCAGCCAAGGAAGGAAGTGAAAAGATAGTGGTAACAGCAAAAAGTTGTCAGCTCCCAATATGGCTATTTCTTGTGTGTGTAAGCATGAGTACACACCTTCAAGTCACCAGTCAAATAATGGCAACCCCATGAATTTCAGAGGCTTTTGTAAGGCAAGGAAAACGCAGAGGTGGTTTGGCCAGTGCTCCCATCTGAAATACATCCAAGAGCACCTGGTTTTCTCAAGTGGTCTCCCATCCAAGTATTAACCAGAACTGACCCTGCTTAATTTCCATGATCAGACAGAATCTGGTGTCTTTAGTGTATTTATTTCTTGTTGCTGTTGTTGTTATGTACCTGGGCCAAAACTAACAAAATGAATTTCAACACAGAGAAATTTAAGGTACTGCACTTAGGGCAATAAAATAAAAAATAAAAATAAAATCCATAGGTATAGGATGGGGGACACCTAGCTTAACAAGACCATATGTGAAAGAGATCTAGGAGACCTAGTAGACCACAAGTTGAACATGAGTCAACAGTGCAATGCGGCAGCTAAAAAACCAATGCTATTTTAGGCTGCATCAACAGAAGTATAGTGTCTAGATCAAGGGAAGTCATAGTGCCACTCTATTCTGCTTTGGTCAGGCCTCACCTGGGATACTGCATTCAGTTCTGGGCCCTACAATTCAAAAAGGACATTGAGAAACTGGAGTGTGTCTAAAGGAGGATAACTAAAATGGTGAAGGGTCTGGAAATCATGCCCTATGAGGAATGACTTAGGGAGCTGGGGATGTTTAGCCTGGAGAAGAGAAGGTTAAGAGGTGACATGATTGCCCTGTTTAAATATTTGAAGGGATGTCATATTGAAGAGGGAGCAAGATTGTTTTCTGCTGCTCCAGAGAATAGGACACAGAGCAATGGATGCATGCTCCAGGAAAAGAGATTCCACCTCAACATTAGGAAGAACTTCCTGACAGTAAGGGCTGTTCGACAGTGGAACACAGGCGGGTTACAAACGGCCCTCAAGGGGCCGTTTTCCCACCGCCGCCATTCGCTGCGTAGGGAAGCCCCAGCTGCCAGACCGCGAGGCTTCCCTGCGCAGCAAAAAAGGAGCAGCGAAATGCCGCTCCTTTTTGGAACGCGGAAGTGGCGCCGCGAGGGGTGGAGTGCGCCCTTGCGACGTCACTTCCGCCGCGACACGTCTGGACGCACAGCGTCCAGTACGTCAAAATGGCGGCGCCCATGTGGATGGGCGCTGCGAAAAAGTACGCGCTCCGCACGTACTGGGAGGAAGGGCCGTCAGGAAGGTAAGAACCTTCCTAACCCTTAGTGGATTCTCCTTCCTTGGAGGTCTTTAAACAGATGCTGGATGACCATCTCCCAGGGATGGTTGGGATGTGTGTTCTTGCATGGCAACGGGATTGGACTGGATGGCCCTTGGGGTGGCTTTCAACTCTATGATTCTATTATTTGTCATTTCCAAGTTATGGTGACTCTAAGGCAAACCTATCATGGGGTTTTCTTGGCAAGGTTCTTCAGAGGGGATTTGCCGCTGCCATCCTATGAGGCTGAGAGAGTGTGGCTTGCCAAGGGTCAGCCAGTAGGTTTCCATGACTGATCCAGGATTCAAACCCTACTCTCAAGAGTCACAAACCAATGTTCAACCCATTACACCACATTGGCTCTTTTTATACCTTAGGGTAACCAAATTCCAGTTCTACATATTATGGGTAACTTAACTTATATATTATGCAGTCTGCATATTATGCAAAATAAAGACATGCAGATTAATAGTAAGCAAATTAAACACATTCATTGCTACATTTTAAACACTAACTTTCATTCTTGACATACATTATAATAGTGATTAAGCCTTTATGTGGAAGAATACAATATAGTGTAATGGTTGGCATGCTAGACTTGCAACAGAAAAATCACATTTTCAAACCCTGCTCTGCCATAGAATCTATCAGGTGAGACATTACATAAAATGGCTAAGGAGCGAGGAAGCAAAATCTGCAAAAATAATATACTTTATTATAATTCTAGATGTGCATATTCAGGAATTCTGAAAACAGACAGAGAAGCATTTCCAACCTACAAACAATACAAGAAAAGGAAAAGTAAGGTCTGCATTATCTGATTGTCTTATTTTTCAAGAGATAATTTATTATTTTCTATTTAAACTATTGTGACTGTATAATCTCAAAAGGTTGAGCAAAAGCCACCAATTTCAGCCCAATATGGCATTTAAAAATTGATTGCTAAATAAAAATTGCTAGTCTGTTCAAACCACCTGTGGAACCTGAAGCAATATGCCAAATTAAACGAGTGCATTTTGCATTGAAGACATTGTTCAACATGGTAATGAATACTAACTACCATTACAAAGACTACAAAGACCTGAATGTGTGTACCATATTTGAGGTGATCCTAATACTGCACTCTTTCTTCCAAAAGTAATCCAAATATGTGTGCAGTGAATAAATAGGTTATATACAAATGTGCCTACAAAGAATTTTATGCATTCCAGTTTACTTAAAATACATCCAACTGTCCTCAAATGGCTTCTGCTCTACTGTGTAGAACATAAGAACTTCATGTAACCTTTGCTTAACTAATTCCTTATAATCAACAAAACGCAGTGACCTGGGTTTTTTCTAACTGAAATCCTTGATTTTGTTAAAAACACACACATGAAGATTACTTAAGGATTGGGAAGTTGTGGCCATTTAGATGATGTCCCATCATCCCCCACCATAATGCTGACATGCTCTTCAGCCCTGGCCTAAGCAGTAGGACTCCTCCCGGACTTTCTTTAGTAAGCCACATTCATTTTTCCAGCCACTGACCCAGCTATTTCCTTTTCAAGCCTTATTTCAATGTTCCCCAAGATGACTTTTTAAAAAGCCAACAACATGTATATAGACAGATACGTTGACAAGGGCAAATGAGCAATGGCTTCTTTTCGTACACACCAACCGTACTGTGTGACATCTTTCCTAACAGCTAGAATGTGGAAAGTAGATTTCAGTACCAAAGGGATTCTAAAGAGAGTGAGAAAAAGAAAGTGAGAAAAAGAGAGAGAGAAAACCAAAATAAAGAATCATAAAACATCTAACCCAGAAAACAGAATCAGGAAATAATATATATAAACATGAAATGTCAGCAATGTTTTTATTGCTTTTTGCCATAATTTTAAGCATACTGTTCAGTACTATAACATTAAACATAAGTACCTAACAAACATCTAAAAATCATTAGATAAATACAGAAACAGAAAACAAGTAGCCCAGCTTTTAAATGCAAATGTATATAGGCAGCACTAAAGTGACACTTCACAAGATAATGTAATTAAATGTGAAGTAGGCTGTCAATTCAAATGGGAAGCAGGCTGTCAAGTGATAATCTAACTCAAAGTATACTGCTGTTCTTAAAAATAAAATGCAGCAATTTTACATGTTTTGCTCAGTAAAATTTCTTTAGCTGCTAAGTGCACAAAAATATCATGATATGGAATTACATCTGTCAAACAAACAAACAAACAAACAAAAAGATCCTTCAGCCTCCTAAATGTTAATATACTTACTACTTCAAGTAGAAATTTTAACACAACTGCCTGAGCACCAGTCTTTGAAAACACAGACAGGAGTCTCCCACATTTATAGCAGTCTGCTTTGCCTTTCTAATTATCTCTGTTATCAACAATTACTTCAATATAATTGAAGACAGGCTAGATCATCTGGACTGGCTAAAATATCAAAACTATAAATCAACGTAAAATGGTTCATGAGTCTGAAACGTTTTCAAAGGATGTTAAGAAACTGGAGCATGTCCAAAGGAGGGCGACTAAAATGGTGAAGGATCTGGAAACCATACCCTATGAGGACCTGGGGATGTTTAGCCTGGAGAAGGTTAAGAGGTGATATGATAGCCTTGTTTAAATATTTGAAGGGATGTCATACTGAGGAGAGAGCAAGCTTTTTTTCTGCTGCTCCAGAGAACAGGACATGGAACAATGGATACAAGCTCCAGGAAAAGAGATTCCACCTCAACATTAGGAGGAACTTCCTGACAGTAAGGACAGTGGAACACACTTCCTCAGAGTGTAGTGGAGTCTCCTTCCTTGGAGGTCTTTAAGCAGAGGCTGGATGGCCATCTATCGGGGATGCTTTGATTGTGATTTCCTGCATGGCAGGGAGTTGGACTGGATGGCCCTTGTGGTCTCTTCCAAAACTATGATTCTATGATTCTAAGTAGCCATGTTGTTGCTTGGCAGCATAAGAATGTATGATACATAACTATATCTAATCTAGTAGTTGAAAACACTAATTCTAATTTCATGTATTGTTTGATACACTGTTCATCAAATAGTCATCCAAAGCTACCAACAAAATTACATTTGTGTATATTTTTAAAAGAGATTTAGGAAGGTGAGTGGATGGGGGGAAGAAAGTAAGCTTTTCCTATCCCACAGATTTATTTTGATCAGTCTATGGCAAGGAGCAGAGGGAGGGGAAAACCCAGCTTGCCCCTGGGGTTTCCCAATTCACAGAAAGAATCCGGTGACTGCACCACAGCTCTCACAACAGCCTGACAATTGACACACAGTCTGCACGTCCCCCTCCTGCTGGAAGGAATGACCCACCAAAACAAAGCATTGAAAGCTACAAGTCTTGCCACACCACTATTTTTTTCCATTTCATTGCAAATACATGCACACAAGAACATGGATGCTCCACCAGCAGCTGTCGATTGCCCACCTGTCCAACACAGACGCCAAGTCCATTGACCAGCCATGATACCAGCCGCTCAGTCACACAATCGATCAACACATTGACACAGAACAAAAATGGTGCCCCCCATTCATAACCCCCTTCTCCTGGTCCCCATGCCACCTGTTGGAGCAATAGTTTGTTAATGTCTTTAAGAAATCCAGTGTACTGTTGGTAACCTAACATGTTTGTTGTCATTTCACTCCACAGGGTGTGCAATGGATCAATGGCACAGCTTCCCACTTATGTGTCTGTGTGGGCGATGACAAAAAAAAAATTATGGACAGCAATGGAGCTGACAGCACGCCTGGCGCAGCGGACTCCAGATCGCTTTCACATTGGTGTGGAATCTGTACACTACTGCAGTAATTCACATTTTTCCAGCCTGGAGCAAATCAAACTGGGATTTTTTTGCCTGGGTCAATTTTTTATCTCAATTCAGCCATATGCATCATCTGAACGAGTAGGTTTTGACAACCTCTCAGCTAGTATAAAGTGTGGTGCCTTTAATTCACTCCTCTATCCCCAGCGCCAATGCTAGAAATTCTAGTTTGATACAGATGATAGAAATTATTTATTTCATTTCATTTCTATGCCGCCTTTCTCCCAGAAAGGGACCCAAGGCAGCTCACAAGATAAAAACATTTTTTTAAAAATGTACAATGAAAATTTAAAAACAATTAAAACCGTGTAATTAAAATAGTATCCTCAGGAAGGAGAGATTGAGAAATGGCCAACAATGACTAGAGAAGATGTTAGTGGCTTTATCCTCAAAATGCCTTGCAAGACATGTTACTGCCAGCCATAGATAATTACAAAAGGATCACAGCCAGCTAGCTGTATCAGTCTTCCAACTATACTAAAGAGCAAAACATGATTCAGATCCAACTCTGGCAACCAAGAGTTGCCTAACATGCATTTCTTAGGTTTGTTCCAAGTGGTGATTTGCATTCGACCCTTCATCCCTAACTGCTTAATTTCCAGATGATTTTGGTAAACTATGCTCTCAGACTCAGGGAACGGCAATGGCAAACCTCCTCTGAACAAATCTTGTTAAGAAAACCCCATAATAGCTTCACCTTAGGGTTGCCGTATGTCAGAAACGACTTGAAGGCACATAACAACAAGAAGGCAATGCAGAGTTTTAAGTGGGTGAAGTTCATTAGAAGCAACTCTGTTTAGAGCCACAGTCATTTCACAATTTTAAAAATCACCTTATTAGAACCTTATTAGGGCAGCGTGTCAAATGAAAAGGCCTTTTTAGATTCGGGAAGTGACTTGACAGTTGCCTCTGGTTTTAAAGAAAAGGCTATTTGGGGCCTGAGTCAAGTTGAGGGGATGCAAAATAACCAGCTTTTTCTGTAGGGCTGCTTTGCTATCTGTCACCTATCAGCTACACCTCTCAATAGTTATGTCTACATTAAAAATCACTACTGGTGCCTCAAAAAATGGTTGGAATGATCCAACAATGGCATGTTATGTATATTCCTGGCAGCCCCTTGCATGGCTTCAAGTGGCAAAGACATAATGTAGTAAATTAGGGAATGGAAATGTTCTCAATAATGTGCAAGTTGAGCCTTAAACATAAACAATGATACAAGAAGCCTACCAACACCATCCTTGCAAAGAGCTACTTTAAACATCTCTATAAGAAAGAGAAATTGACCAGGCTGGCTTCCACTATTATTTATCCAATGTTTTGTTGTTCTTTTACCCGTGCACCATGTAGAGTTATGGCACTATATAAATAAAATATGAAGACGACGATGACGATATTGCTCACCCACATTATGTAGTACACAGGTGAAGGAGCAAATGACTGCAAGATATAATAAAAGAACCTGGTGTTGCTGTAGCAGTCATGAAAGCCAACTTTTCATGACTTACAGCAACTTCTGCTTTCGCCCTTATTACTATTGTTAACTCCGCAGCTAAACAATTGATTATTACCAAAATCTGCTGGGATTTGGTTCTGGATACCAAAATCTATGGACGCTCAAGTCCCATTGTATACAATGGTGTGGCAAAATGGTGTCCCTTATATAAAATGGCAAAAATGAGATTTGCTTTTCTGGATTATTTTTTTTTACAGATATATTTTCTACCCATTGATGGTTGAATCCATGGATGCAAAATCTCTGAATGTGAAGGGCTGACTGTGTTTAGATGGGAGACTGCCAATAGATACCAGGTGCTGCAGCCTACATTTCAGAGGAAGGACCTGGCAAACCCATCTCCGAGTATTCCTTGTTTAAAAAAACCCTATGAAATGGGATCATCATAAGTCAACAGGCAACATGAAAGCACATTCACACACACAGTTAATTAGAGATGACTTTGTTATTTTCTATCTATTGTAACATACTTCCTAAAGTGTATTTTGGTTATGGCCTGCTACATACCTACAGCCAGAACTCCACATTTGCGGTTTTGACTTTTGTGGATTTGACTATTCATGATTTTTTGCTATTGTCTCTGCTACTGCTCTGTCATTTTTACTAGGGCCTACGAGAGCTGCAAGATTAAAAGTCCCTATTAAAAATTATGTAGGGCAGCCTCCACTTTACAACCTCAAAGGCACCCACAGTGGGTTGAATCAGCTGATTTTACTTTTTGTATGTGTTAAATATGGATTGGGGAGGGTTCTAGAGTTATTCATTGTTTTTCCACTTTCATGGGGGGGGGTGTACCCCTAACCCCAGTTTATGTAGAGGGATATGTAAATATTTATGTATGTAAATATAAATGTATATGTATATTTTGTACATACATGTATGTCCATGTATATGTACATAAATGTATATGTATATACATATGTAAATTTATCAATGTATATGGAGGGATATGTACAGTGGACCCTTGTTATACACTGGGGTTTGGTTACAAGATCCCCCATGGATAACCCTATATGGCTTGGGCCCGAGTTACTTGCGGGATCGCCTCTACCTACACAATCAGCCCAGCACTCTCAGAATAACTGGGAAGAACGTGTTAGAACACGTTCCAACCAAGCTCATATCAACCTCCCAGAGAGCCTTTACAGCGGCTGCTCGGAAATTGTGGAATGATCTCCCGGAGGAGATCCGTCTTATTACCTCCTTGGAGCCGATCAGGAGGGCACTTAAGATGGATCTCTTCTGGCGAGCTTATCAACCTAACCTTGTATAAGTGTCACCTTCAGACCATTGGACGAATTTATTGCATTACCACTCAACGAGGACTCAGTTTTAAGATTAATTGTATTATTTTTATTGATGTATTTTATATTGATGTATGTGTTTTAACGGACTGTAATCCTTCCTTGATCCATGTGGGAGAGGCAGGAAAATACAAATAAAATTATTATTATTATTGTTATTATTGTTATTATTACAAAATCCATGGATGCTCAAGTCCCATTAAATATAATGTCATAGCAAAATGGAGTCCCTTGTTTAAAAAAATGGAAAATCAAGGTTTGATATTTGAAATTTATACTTTTTTTGAACATTTTGAAACCGTGGATGCTTGAATTCATGTATAAGAAATCCATGTATATGTAAACAAATTAATCCCCCCATTCTGGTCTTGAATAGATTGATTCTACGGTTTACCTTGCGTTACGTCTCTTCTTGACCAGGTGCTCCCATGTTACAATTTTTGGAAATTTATGTAAGGATTTATTCCTTTTGGGGCTCTTGGTTGTTAGAATGTCTAGTGTAGAATTGGCTTTTCCCTGGTTCAGACTGGTTGGAGGTGTAAAAAGGAGGTTTGTTCTAGGATCAGTTTTAAACTTTGAATAGAGACAAGTGGTCAGAAGACTCAGGAGAGCATTCAAATCCTTCCCCCCCCCCCTTTTTTTTTTTTTTTTTTTGGTCCAGATGAGATGTAGATCACCATATCTAGTTTGTTGTTCCCATTGTGGGGGTGGTGTTCACAAATCTCTTCGAGTCATTGTAACCCCTGTGTTATTCACACATGCCATAATTTTGGGATAAAATGAAGCTGCCTCCCTTCTTTTGAATGATACAGAGCGATCTGAATCAATTTGGAAGCTTATTCACACTGTCAACAATGCGACAGATGTGGATCTTTCAGGAAATGTTGGGGGAAACTATCAAATATCCCAGTGTGTGTTAAGTGTGTGTCTGTGGTTTGGTTTTGTTTTTTTTTTGCAAGCACCCCCCCACCCACCCACCCAAGTGCCTCAAGTACATTCAAGACATGTGTGAACAACAAGGGTTCAACCCAAATTCATCCCAGATTATTTTTGTAGTGTGAATGTGGCCTCAGTTTGGATGTGTGAAACCTGAAAACCCAAGCCTCAGACCTACATGCCCCCTTTGTAGCAGACATCGTCTCTCTCATTCTGCTTACAGGAGAGGCAGATGTGTCCTATAAGCCACAAACTGCCTTCTACATAAAAGATTTTATTTGGTTATGTACAGCCTGCTTTCCAACAGAGCAGATTACAATTAAAACAAGTATAATTTTAAAAATGAAGAAAACACCAATCTCCCAAATCTTCCAGAAAATTAGGACTGAAGCCAACAAAGAACAGTGCCAGCAAATCCTAATGTTTCCAATAATTCCAGAAAGAAACCATGGTCTTCAGTAGCAAAGACCGCTGAAACATTCAGGGGAATCATCAAGGTCACATTCCCCTCTAGTACAAGAAGCAAGCAGAGACTTCACTTTTAACTTTTCTTAGTATCTCATTAAAGAAATACAGCAGCCCTTGCTCTGAACAAAATGCATGTGATTTATTAACATATTAGAAATCAATTGTGTGAGAAAGCTTACTTCACTGTAATGTTTTGGAAACAAAGCCAAATTGCTTCTTAATCCAACACATGAAACCCTTAACCTAATATGATGAAAATTAACCCCACTCTGAAATTGGCTGAAATTTGATTTTGTTATAATTTATTAAATTAGCCCTCTCTGTCCTGGTTTAGTCCCATCTGTCACTTTTAAGGATACCGCAAAACATGTACATAGTGTGTCATACTCAGCAATCAACTAATTTAAAACCTTTTTACTTAACAAAGTATTATGCTAAGTGTTCTCAACTGTTTGTTGTTGTTGTGTGCCTTCAAGTCATTTCTGACTTACGATGACCCTAAAGAGAACTTATCATGATTCGTTCAGAGGAGGGTTGCCATTGCCTTCCTCTGAGGCTGAGAGCATGTGACTTGTCCAAAGTCACCCAGTGGGTTTTATTGTCAAGCTAAGAATCAAACCCTAGTCTCCAGAGTCAAACACTCAAATCACTACACCATGCTGGCTCTCTATCTGTATCTAAACTGTAAATCAACTACCGTATATCTAAAGATCTCAGCAGACTGCCTCATATTAGGGCTACTTCCTGTGTTGCAAGACCCTGGGACTTCTTAATTCAAAACTTATGTCTCTGCATGATCAGCCAGCAAACTGTGCAATGTTGCTCTAAAGGACCACTTTTGATGTCTATAGCAAAAGAACACAAAAACAATTAAGACATCTGCTTGAACAGGCCAACTGGAACTATATATATATCTTTGTCGTTATACTCTACCTCAGTGACATAATACATAAAACAGATCTCCATCTCTTACTCGTGGTTACAATTTCTGGAATAACTCACTGACTCTGTGCCAGCCTCCTGTGCAGGTTCCATCTCCCATTTCCTTTTCAGTGTAACTAACCCAAACTGTAAACTGTTTGTGAGGTTTCCCAGTGAGGTCTTATGGTGACCCCTGGTATCCAAAGGCCAGTTTCAACAACTACGTTGCATGACTGCCTATTTACTCCATGCAGTCCTCCAGTGCTAAATCTACCATGTAACCCACACACTTACATACGCAGTCTGTGCCAACCCTGCTTGAAAGACTTCCTTCACCCACAAAACATCACCAGTCTACCCATGTTTTGAGATCAACCTTAGAAGTCCCTCTCGTGTGTTACCTAGGTTGGCAGGCACAAGAAACCGGCCCTTTGTGGAAATGCCCCACGATGCTAACATTCTCTTATGGCCCTTTCCTTACAGTCCTACAGGTGAACAGTGAAGATTTGTTTATTTCAGGTTGGTTGGTGTTCTTATTTATTTTGCTTAAATATTGTGTTTTATAGCTCTGTGGATTTTAAATTATCTTTGAAGGTTGCTATTATTTTAATACTTTGCTTTATTTTGACATTTCTATGATGTTTTTCTAGTTTCTTTCTAAAATTTAGTTCAAACTGTAATTATATTGTCATAGGCTCTCCTAGCTGCTTTCATTGTGTTTTCAGAAGCCACGCTGAGAGGGTATTTGTCCTAAACGGCAGCTCATTCATCTTTGAAATACAGAAAGCAAAACAAAAGACTTGGCTATATAGGTATAAGACATTTGGCTGTGAAACTGTCATAAAAGCTTAATATTATTAATTAACGGTTTTCCTAACGGAATCTACAACCGAGGAAAGTCGGTATATACCCTCCACCCACCAACATCTGAAATGCAATAAAGGTTTTAAAAAACAGTAGTTATACTCCAGTTTAAATACCTGCATGCACAGATACAGATTTACAGTTGATGGCATGTAATTTGTGCAGTTTGATACATTACCTTCCAAACTCAGGTGTTCTGCGTGAAGGAGCCTGGAGAGCAAATAATTCAAGATAATTCATACAAATAAGCTAAGCAAAACCCAGCAAGAGGCAGGCTAACAATATGATTCAGGGGAAAGTTATTTCTCAATTCCAAATATGGGAAATACTAGCCATGATTGATTGTTTGCCGCTGCCTCTAACATTTACATTCCATGATAGAGAAAAAAACTGTCTTCAAAAAAATCTGGCAGAATCTACAATCAAAGCTATTTTAACAAAAAAAAAAAAAAAATGAAATTGGCCCAGTATTATGGGAGAAATTTGGGTTTGTTGGTTTTTAAATTCTAGGCAAAATACAGAGCCCTAAAAAAAAAATACCACAGCACCACACTGCAAGATCTACTGAATGGACATGTAATATATCCTTGAATAAGCTTCTTTTCTGAAGACATCATAGTACTGTACTATCAGATGGTACTGACATCCAGAGTCTATAATATTCAGAGAAATATTTAGCTACTTTTGGAGGTAATTTTAGTTGAAAAGTAGGCTACAACTATACAAACAACCCTGGCAAGGAGATTCCATAGAAACAACAAAATCGGGAAGTATATTGCTTCCACGTATACAGGACTAGTCTCAAAATAAAATCCAAACCAGCTAAAATGATGTTGAAGGAAGTATCAAAATGAACAGGGCTGGTTAATCATCATACAGCTAAATCTTATTGATTTCAACAGGTCCACTCTAGTTGGGACTAAAATTAGACTTTGTCCAAACAGTACTATAATTAATCTACAGACATGCCTCCAAAAAGAAGTGAAATTTATAGAGCTGTTGTTTAGAAGAAGGGATTATTCTAGTACAGTGGACCCTTATTATACGCTGGGGTTTGGTTCCAAGATCCCTCGTGGATAACAAAATCCGTGGATGCTCAAGTCCCATTAAATATAATGACATATCAAAATGGTGTCCCTTATAAAAAATGGGAAATCAAGGTTTGATAATTGAAATTTATACTTTTTTTGAACATTTTCAAACTGTGGATGCTTGAATCCATGTATAAAAAAAATCCGTGTTTAAGAAGGGCTGACTGTAATTTTGTAAGATGATATTAAACCACTGGTTCTCACCATCACAAAATGATTTAGTACCACTCCTTGGACTGGACTTATTATTGCCTCTTCATGCATCAGAGGAGGTCCGTAATAGCCCACATCAGGCCCAAATGCAACCAATGAGATCCATAACAGTTCATATCATAGCCAAATACAGTTGAGACGTTTGATTATGAGACTGAGAGAACTGGTGTTAAGATTTGTTAAACATCATTATGTGCTGTAACAGTAAATTGAAAAGTGACAGGGAGAAAATGAGAAATTGTTGGTGAAAAGAGGATTAATGGCACTAAAGGGTGACTAATAAAATTAGATAGCTCATGGGCATTTAAGTAACAAAGCTGTCACTAAATTATGCCAGAATCACTGACACAAAGACTAAAAGTCACTCTGGGGGACAGAAAGAACAGGCATAAAGATATGCAGTGAATAAGCATGTAGGGTTTTTGGCTCTCCAAGGTTGCTGATGGAACACAGAATTTCATTTTGTACAAAACTGTTTGACACCTCAGAATAGAAATTGCTCACTTTTGTAGCTAAATGTCTTCCAAACCTCTAGCTCTCTACAATGGAGTTGGTAACAGGTTTTTTAAGCATTTTCTATAGAATCATTAGAACTAACTTTACATATAGGTGTACAATGTCAATTCCATACATCCAGACCTTTGCTTTTCTCATTTAGATGTAAGTGCTGCAAAGCAATCTTTGTATAGTGGCTTGAGCAATGGATGACAACTCTAGAGATCAGGGTTCAAATTCTCTCTCATCCGTGAAAACCCCCTGGATGACCTTGGGCAAGTCACACTCTCTCAGTCTAAGAGGAAAACAAAGGCCCCATACAGAAAGGCCAAAATAAAGCTACTTCGGGTCACTTTGGAGGTATGCTGTTTAAATAATGCATGTGTCCTAAGAGTCTGGAAGCCATGCCAAAGCCACGCTCCAGTCCTAAGGAGTGTGGCTCTGGACTGGAGTGTGGCTTTGCCACAGACTCTTAGGATGCATGCATCATTTAAACAGCATACCTCCAAAGTGACCCAAAGCAGCTTTATTTTGGCCTGTCTGTATGGGGCCAAAGGCAAGCAAATCTTGCCAAGAAAAAATTTGATAAGTGTGTCTTAGGGTCACCATAAATTGGAAACAACTTGAAAGTATGCAACAACAAAAGCACTCCATCTGACTACCAAACCAACGTAAGATACCATGATTTTATTTGTGCTAACCACTGTTCAAATTTATTTATATAGATATAGATATATGCGCGCTGAACAGACATATTAAGGCAATTTCTTCCTACAACCAGCCCACCCCACCCCAAGTTTGTAAAGGCACATTCAGAACTTGCTTGTCTTTCAATATACATAGGTGTTTGCTCAGCAAATTAATCCATGGTTCCATGTACATTTGGGATTTTAATCAGGATTATGGCAACAAAACATGGTTCAGCTATGTTCTCCTAAGTACTTACACTCATAGCTGCTATCACAAATAGATGGGCAATGAAAGAAACTTAACACATTTCTATGTTAAAAGGTGATATACAAAAAAACCTTCTTGATTTAAATCAGTATACTCAGAGACAAGGAAAAAACAATACAGTCCTTATGCTTTTTAATTCATGAACCATAGCACAGGTCACTTTCATTCTCAGGTAGAGGTATATCTGGTAAAGATCAGTATTGCCACAATTCTCCCTTGGCTAATCTGCTGTTAAACACTTTAAAATTCATTGGATTGGATATTTTCATAGTGCAGATGTGTAACTCGGTAACTGGCACATGTTTCCAATTAAATAAAAGCATGCATTATCTAATTCAGCACTATAGCATGCAGAACAAACAAAACTGGAACAAAACAATTTCACTTAATAAGATATTTAAACTTAATTATCTATTACATTGATGCTGTATGCTGATAATACCATTTGGTCATACATCAGAGTTAATTAGCCCTCTTATGTCCTGCTCAAGTAGTTAATTTTAAACTCTAAAAAACAGAGCCTTTGATCATTTAATAATATTTTTGTGTATATGTGTGTGTATCTGTGTTAGTCCATAGATACTATCTATCTACCCATTTTAATGAAACCTCCTCCGCATACACTCTCTCTGTCAGTAAAGGGCTTTGATGTGATAAAGTCATTGCAGGCCATGTTCAGCTCAGCTATCCTAGCTGACCTGATCTGCAGTGTAAATATTATGAGTTATAGACTACTGCAGAGTCTCAGATTCAAATCCTCACTGAGACATGAAATTTACTAGGTAAACCTGGGCTAGGTACTGTCTCTCTCAGTGCAACCAATCTGCAAAGGTTGTTTTGAGGATAAGAGCTAATCTGAGTTAAAGAGAACATGCGTCTGACTGTCAAAAACAGAATTCCAAGACCAGAGAACAGAGACACTTGAAACTTGGAGTATTTACAAATGATTCCTGGGGGGAAGACCACTTTCTTTTGCCCTCCCTCTCTCCCCTAGTTGAGAAAAAATGGAAAAGAAAAAGAAAGAAAGAAAAAGGTAAAAGATATAGAGATCTAGATAAGAAGAAAAGAAAAAAAGCAAGACAAATAAGAGAAAAAAAGAATAGGACTTCCCACATATTCCCTAGCTGTGATTACTTAATGACCCTATTCCCTCTCCTAAATACTATTATCCTTATATAGTCTAAGTATGTACTCACTAATCATTATGTACATTCCATTTATTAGCCATTCTACAATGACAGAAACAAAACAAAAACTAGAGTAAAACTTCATTATCTAGCTACTAAACCTTAACATGCTGAGTTCCCCTCTTATCTGCTTAACGCATTCCATAAAAGGTTCCCATGTGTTCATATATCTCTCTATTGGTTTTCTCCTTATTAAATTACTTAATTGGGCCATTTCCATTGCTCTCTCCAATCCATTGCTCTCATTCCATACCTGTTGGGACTTTACTAGTTTTCCACTTCCTCATGAAAACCCATCTTGCTGCAGTTACTAGATAATTTATCAAAACTTTATGATCTCGTTCTATTTCATTATCAAGATTTATCATATCCAAAAGATACAATTCTGGTCTCCTAGTCAATTCCCAATCCAAAATTTTCCCTATTCATGTATTCATCCTGTACCAATATTTATTTGCCTTCCTGCATTTCCACCATAATTGGACAAATGTGCCTTTTGATTCTTTGCATTTCCAACACACATATGATGAATTGTTGTACATTTCAGTGACTTTGTCAGTACCATTTGGGTTTTTAAAGGTATTGAATTTTTAAAGGTATTGAAGCCTTTCTCAGTAACAAGAGGGCAGATGTTAAAAATTAGTGCATATGTATGCAGCTGATACAATTTGGAGCCAGAGGAAATAATTGAAGGACAAAACATTAGGGCCTGTTACAGACTGCCAAAATAAAGCTGCTTCGGGTCTCTTTGGAGGTATGCTATTTAAATGATGCATGGGTCCTAAGAGTCTGGAGGTCGCGCCAAAGCCACACTCCATTCCTAAACACTGGAGTGCAGCTTTGGTGCAGCTTCCGGATTCTTAGGATGCATGCATCATTTAAACAGCATACCTCCAAAGAGACCCAAAGCAGCTTTATTTTGGCAGTCTGTAACAGGCCTAGGTCTTTCCTTCTCCCTTACCCTGAAGCAGTTCCTCTCATAGCTTTGAAGTGGTCAGACTCCTTATCCAGGGGACTGTAGGGGTGCATCATGGCATCAGAAAAGCCTAAAGGTTCCAGAAGTGGTAACTGCACTACAAATGACAGATGCACAGTCTCCCCACAGCTGTACAACTTTGCCTGAAGGTTGCATTGTATCAAACTAAAGGTTATTCCAACCAACACAAAGCTTTTTTAATTAGTAATAAATTAAATAAATCCTGGAACAAATCCAATTGCCAGTTCCCATGATAACAAATCCATTGAATTAATGAAATGTACATACATACTTGCCATTTAGTAATTGATTTGATGGGTCTGCCCTAACTGGGATTAGGAAATGTATTTAGGCCTCACTGTGATTTTCTGATTTGAAGGGAGCCCTTAAACCATACTTTCCTATTTCCTAATGCAGGAAAAGAAACCATAATTTAAGAAGGAACCCAGGAAGCCATAGTCTGAAAAGCCAAGGTATGCTCTGAGTACACAAAAGCAAGTTCGTGGGAACTGGCATAGAATTTATTTTCAGTCTTATATGTCATGATTTATCAGACAGAAATTGTGGTCTGTGTGTGCTTTATTGTTTTTGTTTTCTTAACTAAACACTTCAATTAAACTAAATTTTGTTTGCTTTGAAATACTCTTAAATATCAGATAGCAGGGAAAAATCAGATTCAGTTTTTAAAAATGCACTCCACTGGTCTTGGCATAAATTGTAACGCGCCCTGAAAGGAATAATGTGAGCGCCTGGTGTACAAATTAGTGGCGAGAATTACAATATAATTTGCTCAAAAAGGGTTCCTATGAATAATACTTCATAGAGCAGTAACTTCAAAGGAGGTTGTCTCAAATATTTTTCTTAACTGAATAATCAAAATGTATAGTTATATATATACTTAGCAGGCTTCAAAAGGAAGCCTCTCATTCCAAATGCAACAATTGTAAAAGAAAATGAATGAAGCTCTGTACAACAGCTTTATTAATATGATTTCTAAAGGTAGTACTTACTCATAATTTCCATTCATAAAAAAGTCCTCGAGAATAAATAAATCAACTACCTTTGATAGCAGCTATGAGTACAGTATAATTACTTAGTTGAAACAAAAATCCTATTTTTACTTTCCACATACTGTGTATTCACCCATGCATAGTTGGTGGTCATGAACAACCATCTTGAGACCATCATTACATATTTTCATTCTTTCCAGTTTTGCATAGCCTGAACTGCTCCTGAAATATATCTCCACGTTACTTCAAAACTGTACTTTGTCTCAAATGCCATCCTTGTCTCAAATACATGCTCTTTAACTGTTCCAATTTGGCAGGGACAGTCCCTATTAATTCTCTGTCATCCCAAATGTACAGCTGCTTTTAAAATATCCGAGTTTCTCTCTTCTTTCTCCACTTTTTCCTCATCTTACTTCAGTTGCTGCTATCTGAATTCAAAGTGCAAAAGTGGTCAGCACTCAATTAACTCAGGAGGGAGAACTCCTGGAGAATAGGAGACGTCCCAGCAGACTGGAGGAGGGCAAACGTTGTCCCCATCTTCAAAAAATTGGAAAAAGAGGATCCCAACAATTATCATCCAGTTAGTCTGACATCTATACCAGGAAAGGTTCTACCACAGAGAGTTTGTGAACATCTAGAAAGCAATGCCATAATCACAAAAAGTCAACATGGGTTTCAAAGAAAGAAGTCACGCCAGACAAATCTAATCTCTTTTTTTGGATAAAACTACCAGTTTGTTAGATGACGGGAATGCTGTGGATATAGTATATCATGATTTCAGTAAGGCTTTTGACAGGTTTCCCCACGACTTTCTTGCAAACAAGCTAGTGAAATGTGGGCTAGACAAAATAACTGTTACATGGATTTATAACTGGTTGACTGGCCGAACCCAAAGGGTGCTGAACAATGGCTCCTTTTCATCCTGGATGAATAGCTATTCAACATCTTTATGACTTGGATGACAGAATTGGGGGCATACTGTACTTATCAAATTTGCAGATGACACCAAATTAGGAGGAGTAGCTAATACCCCTGAGGACAAGATCAAAATTCAAAATCACCTTAATAGATTACAAAGCTGGGCCAAAGCTAACAAAATGAATTTCAACACAGAGAAATGTAAGGTACTGCACTTAGGGTGGAAAAATGAAATGTACAGATATAGGCTGGGTGGCACCTGCCTGAATGAAACTACATGTGAAAGGGATCTAGGAGTCCAAGTAGATCACAAGATGAACATGAGTCAACAGTGTGACGCGGCAGCTAACAAGGCCAAGGCAATTTTAGGCTGCATTAATAGAAGTATAGTGTCTAGATCAAGGGAAGTAATAGTGCCACTCTATTCTGCTCTGGTCAGGCCCCACCTTGAATATTGTGTCCAGTTCTGGGCACCAGAACTCAAAAACGATGTGGAGTGTGTCCAAAGGAGGGCAACTAAAATGGTAAAGGGTCTGGAAACCATGCCCTATGAGGAACGACTTTGGGAGCTGGGGATGTTTAGCCTGGAGAAGAGAAGGTTAAGAGGTGATATGATAGCCCTGTTTAAATACTTGAAGGGATGTCATATTGAGGAGAGAGCAAGCATGTCTACTGCTGCTCGAGAGACTAGGACTCAGAGCAATGGATGCAAGCTACAGGAAAAGAGATTCCACTTCAACATTAGGAGGAACGTCCTGACAGTAAAGGCTGTTTGTCAGTGGAATAAACTCCCTCGGAACGTAGTGGAATCTCCTTCCTTAGAGGTTTTTAAACAGAGGCTGGATGGCTATCTGTTGGAGATGCTTTGATTGAGATTTCCTGCATGGCAGGAGGTTGGACTGGATGGCCCTTGCGGTCTCTTCCAACTCTATGATTCTATGAGAGGAACGGATAGAATCTCTTCCTTCCCAGTAAGTACAGACCAAAGCAAACTGGTGCAGCCTCTTCTGGGTTGCGTGTCCTTCCTCATTAATAACTTTTGCCATCTTCATTGCAGTCTGATGTTGCTTGGCCACATGTGTCCCAGTTTTCATCTGTGAAATGTTGGAGGGTATGCAAATATAAATATATAATATACATGTATTTTTGACTATGTAGAGTTTTATAGAGTTTGATACAGAGTTTTATTTAATCTTGTGGTACTTTGAGATGGCCTATGAGCTAATCAATAAATATTGATTGATTGACTACGTCCTTGCTCACAATAGTGTATGCTTTAACTGTATTCTTCTTTTAAACTGTGAGACTTTCTCTGTCCCAATTTGGGGGGGGAGATACCAATAATAATAATTATAATTATAATAAATCAATATTTATCAAACCACAGACCTGAACAGTCTAAAATCAGGCCTCACTGTTTACAACAGATTCATAACTTTGAACCGATCAAATATGGAAGTTTTATGCTCTCTCATGTTGAGCTCCTTAAAATGGCAAACACAAAAAGACTCTAAAACCCAAACCTCAGCTCTAAAAACCAACACGACTCATTTTGTTGCCAAACAGTATCAGTACTGCCTTAGTTTGCTAGTACTATCAGCCATCCTAAGCTACCATCCTTTAAAACCTATCCACCCAGTTGCCCAACTATACTTCATACGCTGATGAAATCAACCAGATGGTAGAAAGAGCCTCTAGATAATTAGGGCTCTTGACTCATTTCTGTTTTGCTTCAGGATAAGTGGCTGATTAAAAAGCATTATCATGTTCTACGGACTGCGGATGTACGTTGAATTCACTGTTTGTTACAGAGATCTAATAAGTAAGCGTGTTTTGAAGACCACATTACCAGAACCCTCTCCTTAAATGGAAATTATCAATTCATGAAGTAATCCTTACAACATCTTCTGGTTTAAATAAGGGCTTCTCAAGCTATCCAGTGTGAGGGACTGGCAGTATTTTTTCCTCCGTCTACCAAGTACTGGCACCATCTTTGTGCCCAACTGTTTCCTTTCCTAGAAAATCATCACATACAGGCAGCCGATAGCTCACACTGAGTAACAACTAGTTTAAATGAGTAACATGCTACTTTAGAAAGGGACATTTACAGCCAATATACATATGCAATAGTAACACTGTTTTTCTTAGCTCACATCAGACAGTATTTTTAGGCAAACAAATGTCATAGAAAACCTCCCAGAATATAAACTTGCAGCCTCCCCAGCCTGGCACCATAGGTGTACCACTCTTAGAAGTCGTATAAACCAGAACAGGTATATTACTATGAAATTCTAGACCTTAGAATTATTGTGATCCATGAAATGCTGAAACAAATGTGTCAGGTGGGTTTTGTCTCTCATAGAATCATATAGTTGGAAGAGATCACAAGGGCCAACCAGTCCAACCCCCTGCCATGCAGGAAATCCAAATCAAAGCATCCCCAACAGATGGCCATCTAGCCTCTGCTTAAAGACCTCCAAGGAAGGAGACTCCATACACTCCGAGGAGGGAGTGTGTTCCACTGTCAAACAGCCCTTACTGTCAGGAAGTTCTTCCTAATGTTGATGTGGAATCTCTTTTTCCTGTAGCTTGCATCCATCGCTCCAGGTCCTGTTCTCTGGAGCAGCAGAAAACAAACTTGCTCCCTCCTCTATATGACACCCCCTCAAATATTTTAATAGGGCTATCATATCACTTCTCAACCATCTCTTCTACAGGCTAAGCATACCCAGCTCCCTAAGTCTTATAAGGCATGGTTTCCAGACCCTTCACCATTTTGGTTGCTCTCCTCTGGACATGCTCCACTTTGCCAACATCCTTTTTTAATTGGGGTGCCCAGAACTGGACACATTATTCCAGGTAAGCCCTCACCAAAGCAAACTGACATACCTGACACATTTATGAGAATAAAAAGATAGTTACTGTAAACATTACTCTTCCGTCTTTTGAATGGTATTCAGATCTATACTAATTCAAAAGAAAATGTCTTTGTGCCTGTTTGCCTGTAGCAGCCATAAGTCACTGGGACATTGTACTACACACTTCAAAATCTGACAGAATGTTTTTGGTTGCTGTACAAGTTGCACTGCCAAGTTTCAACTCAAAAGGTCAATATTTCCAAGATCTTTCAAAGAAAATTAGAGGGAACTGCCATAAGTCATTGGGACATCACAATATATGCTTCAATATTTGATAGTAGGGTTTTTAAATTATTGCTGTTGCTCAAGATCCAGTGGCCAGTATCAAATTGAAATTCCAAACAGGGATCTCCCTAAAGGCAAAAAAGTACTGCTGCAACAGTGGGGGGGAAATTTAAGAACACAAAAAGAGAAGAAGCATTTTGACACATGGCTATAATCATTCATATGGCAGGGAAGAAATAAAAGAGCTATGGAACTGCTCTTAAGATTCCTGAACTTAAAATAAAAGGCAGGGAAAAGGGAGAGGAGTCTCTGAGGTACAGGTAGTAAGATTCAGAAGGGAGAGTAGATTGCCATTTAAGGGGTATTAGGTTATGGATCTGGGCAATGCTAGATACATGTCACCAAGTGGAATAAATAAAATACAATCCAGGAAAAATTGCACCTCATAATTCTGCTGCTTGTTAAGCTTGTTACTTAGCTTTAATCTCTGTGATCTATTTCTATTACTATTCTTCTCCTGGTGAATATAAATATCAATTATAACTACCACCAAGATCTTTCATGTAGTTTCTTTCATGTGAACAAAAATGCTTTTAAATCATGAATTTGACAAAAAAGAAAAAAGGGGGAAAAAGGAAGCAAGTTTACAAGCTAAAAGCAATTCAATGCAACTTTTGGAATTTCAAAAGCTTTTCTTCCAGTACAAAGATTTCAATTTGTAATCTTCCAAGAGGTCAGCAAGAACTGTTACTAAAGATACATTGCCAAGAAAATGTCACTGCACCGCTTGATATAAATGTACATATGCCCTTCTCTGAATACGGTGTGAGCAAGATCACAATACTTTCACTTCAATACACACTTCACTGGAGAAATTATTTTAAGCACACCCTTTAATGTAAATGCTGTAGCATGAACAAGAGAAAACAGATTTCTGCAAATGCAAACAAGTATTCCTTTTTCACACTTTTTCAAGCATTTCTCTGCTATCATAAGGACTAGAAACTTTAACAAAAGTCATAGAATCATAGAATCATAGAGTTGGAAGAGATCGCAAGGGCCATCCAGTCCAACCCCCTGCCATGCAGGAAATCCAAATGAAAGCATCTCTGACAGATGGCCATCCAGCCTCTGTTTAAAGGCCTCCAAGGAATGAGACTCCATTACACTCCGTGGGAGTTTGTTCCACTGTCGAACAGCCCTTACTGTCAGGAAGTTCCTCCAAATGTTGAGGTGGAAACTCTTTTCCTCTAGCTTGCATCCATTGCTCCAGATCCTAGTCTCTGGAGCAGCAGAAAACAAGCTTGCTCCCTCCTCAATATGACATCCCTTCAAATATTTAAACAGGGCTATCATATCACCTCTTCTCTTCTCCAGGCTAAACATCCCCAGCTCCCTAAGTCGTTCCTCATAGGACATGGTTTCCAGACCCTTCACCATTTTAGTCGCCCTCCTTTAGACACGCTCCAGTTTCTCGATGACCTATTTTAATTGTGGTGCCCAGAACTGGACACAGTATTCCAGGTGGGGCCTGACCAAGGCAGGTCTCTGAATTATTAGTACAAAATCACATTCTGCTGTTGCTTCCTGTGTCAAACAGAATTGTCTAAACAGTATTAGGACTCTGTGAAAATGGAAATAACTGCAAATAAAAAATACTATTTTTTTAGTCTGAGAGACCATCTCTCTAGGAATATCTGGGTTCCCCAGTGCAACCCTATGTCCACATCTGCCCAAAGTTGACCATCGAATCACACTGGAAGACCTACAAATGCCTAAGAAAGTGTTTTCTTTAGGAATCTCTAGGTCCTCTAGTGTTACTCTATGATCAGCTTCCAGCAGAATCAAAGTGGCGGACCTATAGATTCCTAGAGAGAACATGTTAATCAAATCTATGACTAATCAAATCCACAAAAGTCAAAGCCACAAATGTGGAGGGTCAACTGTAGCCTGATCTAAAACTTCTAAAACAAGCTTTATCCTAAATTTCACTAATAATGTTGTGCATAACATAGCTGCAAGGAGCTGCCACTGGAGCAGAACCAGGCTGAACAGAACCCATAGTTCCTGAAGAACGCATGCAGCAGCTGATACAGGTTTACTGCAGCTCCACATCTCCCTTTAAAAACAAATCAAATGCATTTGTTATGCATACTCAGATTATCTCTTACTGCATTAGGGTTGCACAGCCCTACTCACACTTCCCTCCAACTATTTTCTTTTTGATAGTGCTCTACTACCAAAATTATTTATTTTGTTATATTTATACTGTATAGGGTTGCCTAAATACTCTGAAGGCACCAGATTCTATTTGATCTTGGAAGCTAAGCAGGGTCAGGCCTGGAATGTATTTGGGAGAGACTGGCAGGGCATTCCAGGGTTGTAGGCAATATTTCAGAGTTAGCAAACCAACTTTGACTAAGCCTTGCCTACGAAAACCTTATGGGGTCGCCAAGGGTCAGTGGGCGACCTGAAGGTACATATTTAGTTTTACCATATTTCCCCCTTCCTTTCCTCTAGTGAGTTTAAGACATATTTATTCGCTCCTGTTCTTGAACTCACAAGAGGTAGGTCAGAACTCATTCAAAGGACATGCAGCAAAATTGTATAGCTGGTTGACAAGTATGTGGGCATGGTCTTCATTTTAAAAGGGGATGGGAAGGAGATTTCAGGTTTAAAATCTCAGATAGCGACTACTTTCACATCTGGTCTTCCCCCCATTTTTAGATCTAGATCTGCTCATACTAGGGAAATTTACCATGTACAGTATAGTCAAGTATAAGTCGACCTCGTCTATAAGCAAAGGACAGATTTTGAGGCCAAAATTATGGATTTCGATATGACCCATGCATAAATTGAGGATTAATTTAGGGGCATGTAACAAAGGATCTGAAAAATAAAGCAAAGGAAAACTGCCCAAAAAACCAGTACAAAATTCCAGCTACCATAACTGTTTGTGCTCACACTAAAGGCTCGATGGACGAGAGAGCCGAGGCGGGTCAGTGTTTCCAGAACAGATTACACTCTTGCCTTTCACCAGGGGATTGTTCCTTTTTCAATAAGAGTTAAAGTACAGTACATAAACTGATCTGTAGATAACTGACTCAGGTTTTTTAGGTCAATTTTTTAACAAAAATATCTAGACATATACATGAGTGTATACCAGAACTGCAAATGGTATCCCACTCCTTTTAGGTTACCGAGAGTGGTTAAAAATGTTATGCCAAGATGTTGATGAGGGTGTCTTTCACTAGGTAGCTATTCACATATGTGGCTAGAATGTCCAACCAATCATAACTTCTGGTTTCAAATTCTGGATCAAATCACAGCCATCACAAAGCAAAAAGTGAACTATTGTAAGGGGACTTTTATTATTTCTGTTTATTGGCAATAAACCTTTAAAACACAACAATGTTATCACATTTTGCTTGGTGAATGCATGGGAAATAATACCTAAAAATTAGAAGGGAAGTAATTTATCTATGGTTGGGCTAAAATCTGGGACTCACTCCTCATGGTGAAATTATCACATAATATAAGAACATCTAAAAGACTTGTTCCAAGATAAAGAATTGTTAAGACCTGGTTTCACTTGTCAACAACAGTGGAACCCCTTTCTCAAGTGGCCATTTGGAAGGACCTGCTCTCTAATAAATACTCAATTAAAAAGATGACAAAGGCCTGTTACAGACTGCCAAAATAAAGCTGCTTCGGGTCTCTTTGGAGGTATGCTATTTAAATGATGCATGGGTCCTAAGAGTCCGGCGGTCGCGCCAGAGCCACACTCCATTCCTAAGCACTGGAGTGCAGCTTTGGTGCAGCTTTCGGATTCTTAGGATGCATGCATCATTTAAACAGCATACCTCCAAAGAGACCTGAAGCAGCTTTATTTTGGCAGTCTGTAACAGGCCAAAGGTTACTTTTTGCTTGGCTTTTTATTGATCCACCTTTACATATGATTGCATGCCATTTATGATGTTGCCTGGTTCTTTAATTTTATTATGTCTGTTGTTAATGAATCTGAAAATTACAATAAAAAAATTAAAAAACAAAACAAGAGATAGAACAGTCTTAGGGTCTGAGAGACTTAATGGTAGCTAGCGAGTGTCATGACTTACTGGGGACTTCAATCTGGATCTCTCAACTCCCACTCTAAGGCTCTAACCATTACACTGCTTTGGCTTTCTAATTGCAATCCCCATAAGAACAACCTTTTCTTTTGTTTGACTACAACGCATCTTGCTATATATTCATAACAGTTTTAGTCCACATAATAACCAGTTTTCTGGGGAAAGTACAGGTAAATTAAAAATACAAAATACAAAGCATGTTAACAAGCAGACTTTATTAAACTAAGATTAAAGCCAACAGCAAAAACCATGTAAAAATAGCAGCAGAATAAAAATACGAAGTCAAAGTCCTAAAATAGTTTTTAAAATGCCTGGAAGAATTCAGGTGTGTTCACTTGGGATCAAAATACAATCATGTAGAAGCCAGGAAAGCCTTTCTGGCAAGAAAGTTCCACATATACATGCTACCACTAAAATGTCCTCTCTCATATCTGCCTGCCTTTTCCCATTTGGGAGAGTGTTTCAGGTGGTGGTGGTAGGAACCAGATAAATAGAGAAAACTAAAATGCCCCTGCATCAAGTTCTACTGGCAGTCTTTTTGATATATAGATTTTCTTTTGATCCCAGTTCCTGATAACCTGGCCCCAAGCCATTTAGGGCTTGCAAATTTACTGAACTGGGCCTGGATATTGCTTGCTATTTGTCAATACCAGTTAATAGCCTAGGTATTCTCCATGTTCTGAACTAACTAGAATTTCCAGGCCGCTTTCCAGGCCACATTGCAATAGTCCAAATGGGAAGTTACCAGAGCATGAATAGGCCTGTAGATACAGGCCTGCTGTCACAAAGACTTGCAATGTAAGAGGTTCAACTGTAAAAATTCATATACATTTGTTAGCTTCTTCCGTTCTGGATAATGCTCTACAATTAGTCTACTGAAAAGGTAAACGTTAACCCTCTAAGACAGTTTTCACCAATGCAGCACTTTCCAGACACTTAGAGCTACACCTCCCACCATCTCTGATCATGGCCCTTTTTTGGGAATGGGATGGTGGAAATCTGTAGTCTACGACATTTGTAATCCAAGGGCACTGGTTTGTTGAAGATTGCCAAGGGCTTCCAAAGCTAGAGAAAAAACTGAAGGGCTTATGGTGACTAGAAAACATCTTCTACAGAAGTTAAAAATTCCACTGTTCTATTAACTCAGCAGGTATACAAATAATATAAAATTACTTAAACATTTTAGGGCTAGTTTAGTCTCAGTGGTAAAGCTACACAACCACATACCTTTTTAATTTAGCTTACATCTGTATTTACTTTTTAAACTTCTATCCTGCTTTTTGTCCCAGTACAGAACCCAAAGTGGTAATTGTGATAGGCTAAGGAGAAAGGTAAGGACCTCTGAAAGACCCCAGAGTACAACAAACTAGTGTTATATGAACCTAATAAAGTTGTTACCTTGATATTCTGTTGTCTAGAGCTTGGATGAACAACCACGTTTCAAAAACTCCATATGACAAAAAATAAAAACAAGCCAAAACTATATTTACCTAAGAGGCAATGGGGCTGTTGTACCCTTAAGTTTAAAACAAAAAAGTTTCAAACATTCTATAGTTAAATTCTTCTTTTCAAAAAAGCTAGAAAACAAATTAGTTTCAGTTAATAAATATTAGAATTAAGTCTTAAACTTGAACCAAAAAATGTATTGGCCCCCACATTATTTTTCCCCATTCTTAGAGGCCTCTAGGGGTGCTGGAAAAATACAAAACGAGAAAGTCAAAAACGCAAACCAGAGATAGATTTCTGACTATATCCAGTTATGATTTCTTTTTTAAAAAATGTTCCAGCAATTCTGGCCTTGGCACAACTTGCAATGAACCCTCTGGGAACATGAATTTGACCTCTGGACCACTGGAAGATGCCCATTCCCAATCTGTTTTGGAAAATAAGAACAAGACATCTAAACCACTGGTGGAATTCCTGTTATTCTGGATGGGACTGTGCTCATCTCAGGAAAAGATCTGAAATTTTAAGTGCTATTGTGTGATGGTGGGATTGAGGCAAGAGGCTTTGTAAATGTGGAATTTCTACCTGTAGGCTCATCCAAATCGGTTTGCTGAAGACATACTAAATGTGCCAAACAGCTACTGGCCAACAGCAGTGTCAGCAGTGACACTGGCAGAAGAATGTCTCAGAGAAAACAGGTGTGGCAGTGGTATACTACTTTGAAAACCCTATGATGAGACAATCCAGCAGGAAACAAGAGAGTGCCAGACAATGAGCACCCTGTCCAATGTCAGAAAGCAGCCAAACAGCTCCTGCAATAAAGAAATGGTGTCAGCCATTGCAATAAATCATGGAATCACCCCCATGTACCTCCTCCCATACCAAAACATACAGAATCTTTAGTAATGTTTTTGTACTTGTGTTACTCATAAAATGTGATTCCTGTATATCATTGAATATAATTGAAACAGTAGTGAAATAAACAACTTTTGTTGTTGTTACTGTCTGCCTTCAAGTCATTTCTGACTTATGGCGACCCTAAGGCAAAGCTATCATGGGGTTTTCCCGGCAAGATTTGTTCAGAGGACTTTTGCCATTGCCTTCCCCAGTAGCTGACAACATATGACTTGCCCAATGAAAATTTGCCCCAGCAAAATTAAAATTACTCTTTTAAATTACAAAATCATATGTACAGCCTAAATCTATTTACATTTATATAAATTTACATTGGTCCTAATAAAGTTGTATCGCCCACCTGTGAACTCTGGATTTTGTTTTGTTCTCACAGAACAATACAGGAAATCTTTGTGTGGGAGAGAAGGGAGGATTTTCCAATGTTGACAGCAAACCTGACCAAATTCACACAAACACAATAAGCAAATACAGTGGGTATGACCCTAAACTTCCAATACAGCTTTATAAAGTAAAATAATGGTGTAATAACAATATGTAGCATCACTCTCACACACATATACAAACCATACTTTGAGACAAGATTCCTACCTCCCTTCCAGTCCCATCACATACTTTGCCAGCTTGGCCAGGTCATCTTGGCCTGTTCTTGGGTAATAAACAAGCTAAAAGCAAAGATCCTTCCGAGTTTGTGCACATGTGTGTGTGCGCGCGCACATGCAAATGAAGATTGTCCTTTTCCAAAGAAACACAACAGGAGTCTTTTCAAACTATACAATTGTAGCACTGTTGATCCTGCTTTAAGAGCCATGACCTGCATCATCCTAAGGAATCCTGGAGTTTGTAGTCTGGGAAAGTAATAGAGGAACACTCTGGCTCACAATTCTGAATTGTTGTTATTCTAGTCACTATTCACCAATGAATGATAGACCTCTAAGGATTCATCCACACTGCAAAAGCTATCCAGTTTGCTATCACTTTAACAGTTATGGTTCATGCTATGGAGTTCTGGGAATGGTAGTTTTGAGTGACATTTAGCCCTCTCTGTCAGAGCACTCTGGTGCCACAACAAACTACAATTTCCAGAATTCCATAGCACTGAGCCATGGCAGTTAAAGTGGTGTCAAAACTGGATTATTTATGTCATGTGGGTGCAGTCTAAGAATCCTTAGATGCCCTGCTCAGCTCCTGCAAACTCAGGGCAGCCATGGCTTCCTTGACTGAGTCTATTCACCTGTAATTGAGCCTTCTTTTTTTCCTACTGCCTTCTACTTTACTAAGCATTACAATCTTTTTCGCATCATAAGTTCAAACTAAGATGAGTCATCTTGGTTTCTAGCGCAAATTCAGGCTTGATTTGCTCTTGAACCCATTTATTTTCATATGGGTTCAAATTACAAGAAAACAGATTCCACCTAATAATAATAATTAATAATTTGTTTTATTTATATACTGCTATTCCAAAGATCATAGCGGTGAACAGCAAGTAAGCTAATTAGCAAGTAAGCTAATTTGCCCCCAATAGTCTGGGTACTCATTTTAGTGACCTCGGAAGGATGCAAGCCTGAGTCGAGCTTGGGCCCTTTTGCTGGTCTTGAACTCGCAACCTTGTGGTTTCGAGTAAATGGCTGCAGCACAGGCATTTAACCACTGCGCCACCAGGGAAGAACTTCTTGACTGGAAAGGTGTTCAGCAATGGAATAGATAGCCTCAGAAGGTGTTGGGCTCATCATCTTTGGAGATTACATGGCCATTTTTCTTTAGTGTTTTAATTATGTTTTCCTATATGGCAGTTGGATCAGATGGTTCTTGTGGTCCCTTCCAGCTCTAAGATCTTATTATGTATGTCATTTTAGCAGACCATGGTGTCTATGCAACTCTCCTATGTTGATTTCTTCCTCTGAGTTTTCTCCAAAGTCCAGCTTTCACATATGACATATGAAACTCTTTTAAAAAGTAAAGACATATGAGAAGGAAAAGAGAAAAGTGACAGCAGAGTCAGAATCCTGAATGCAACTGTAAATTGCCATAGGGAGAGAATCACAGAGTTGGAAGAGACCACAAAGGGGCATCCAGTCTAACCCCTGGCCATGTAGGAACAGACAATCAAAGCACCGCTGACAGATGGCCATCCAGCTTCTGTTTAAACACCTCCAAAGAAAGAGACTCCACCACCCTCCGAGGCAGAATATTCCACTGTTGAATAGCTCCTGTGGTCAAGAAGTTCCTCCTTAATGTTGAGGTGGAATTTCTTTTCCTTAGTTTGCATCCATTGGCCTTTTTAACTATCGCATCACACTGTTGAGCCATGTTCAACTTGTGGTCTACTAGGAATCCTAAAGACCTGTCACATGTCAAGCCAGGTGTCCCCCATCCAACATCTATGTATGCAGAAGAAAATCAACATGTCCTTTATAGATTATAGTAAAGACTTTGATTGTATAGCTTGTGAAAAACAATGGATCACTCTAAAAGAAATGGGAGTGCCACATTTCATTACTCTGATACATAACCTATGGTGGGGTACAGACCGCCAGAAAGAGGCACATCCCCAGCACCTCTGTTTGCTCTGCAGCAACCAAATTGCGCAGCGCCCCTGCACAGCAAAAAAGGAGCGCAGGGAAGCGGCTCCTTTTTGCAGCGCACTTCCGCCGCCCAAAAGCACCAGCAACGGTATGGTGATGTCACAGCTGCAACGTCCTGTCTGGAGGCGGCGCAGCTGCGAGATCACCAGTATGTGCTGCATCTGGTGGGCATGGTGCAGCTGCGCCACCCTCGTCACGTGCAAGGGCTGCTGGGCATGTGGGCGTTTCACCCACGAGGGCGCAGCAAAGGCCCATCTGGATCGGGCCTATACTAACAAGAAGAAGTCACCATTAGGACACCATATGGGGAAAAGAACAGTTTCCAATTGGTAAGGTATCAGACAAAGTTGCATTTTATCACCCTAATGTTTTAACTTATATAGAGCTAAAGTACCAGAGACTGGTAACATGTTTGTACCTAATGACTACAACTGTTTTTTTTTCCTTTCCTGGAACCTCATTGTGAATCGGCAGCTGTTGGCTCTAGTCCAAAGTAGGACAGATTTTCGTTGCTGTTAACTGCTACTGAGTCAATGAGAGATCTTTGAGTCATGATCAGGACTTGCAGATGCAGGTCCGTGGCTTCATTGGGTGAGCCTACCCATCTGGAATGTTGTGCCACACCCATTTCTTTAAGAACAATCCATAGTTTTTCATGATCTACAACAGTTGTTCCCAGACGTTTTCAGGCTGCCACCCCCTTTCCTCTTGGGCAACAAACTAGTGCCCTCCAATGACTACTTCTTGATACAAGGTCTACTGTTCTTCTGCAAAATCAAAACAACCAATTTCATTCGCTGCTCCCTTTGCACCTTGGGAGCAGCAACTGAGAAGCCTCTTACCCATACTGGTCTTCTGACAAAGGTCAACTCAACTGGAATCTGGTGTTTCCTCAATGGTGGGACTCATCTTACCCGGTGTCTTTCCAGTGCCAGTCAAACTGTATTTGCTTGTGCCTTTTTTATTTCTTGTTCAGCTTAAATTATTTTACTAACGCACTGGGATTTTAATCTGTTCCATTTTAACTGCAACTCTGTTTTTCATTGTCAACTGCACTTAAAATCATGTCCAGGTCTGAAATATAAATGTTTTGAATACACAAGGTAACCATCAAACCTTAGTTGACCTACAGAAACAAGTGGTATGATAATTATTCAAAAAGGAATGTGCATCATGACATTTTATTTATTTATATGAGGGTTTTTTATTTAGGAGTTAAAAAAAATAAATATCTGTAATATCATGAACTTTGTTAAGTTGATATAGTTATACTATTTAACTGATTGATTGATAGACAGATATACTTTTAAATCTAGCATAGTCAAAGTGCAATTAATATATTCTAAGTAGCAAGTGTTGTTTCGTTAAGGGTAACAAAACTATCAATCTATGGAACAAAATATTATTATACAGTACAGTCGGCCCTTCTTATACACAGATTTATTATACACAGATTCAAGCATCCACGGTTTGAAAACGTTAAAAAAAAGTATAAAATTCAAATATCAAACCTTTTTTTATAAGGGACACCATTTTGCTATGTCATTATATTTAATGGGACTTGAGCATCCACGGATTTTGTTATCCACGGGGGATCTTGGAACCAAACCCAGTGGATAACAAGGGTCCACTGTATATCACTCAGCCAGTTCTGGTTTTTAGTATCGAAGTCTGAAGCATATAGCTCTTAGATGTGCCTTTAAATCCAATACTGTAGAGTCACTGAAATTAAAATATTTTAGAAACAAGTGTGCTTTTGCAAAAAGCAACACAAATATTAATCTGTGGAACATAAACATATACAACTAATATACTGCTCAGCCAACCCTGACTTTTTAATGTGGTAGCATAATTAGCATTTATCATGCTGACAGTATTTCTATCAACTACTACAGAATTTTTCCATTTTTAAAATGTTTTTTAAAGAAAAAGAAAGCCTATGTATATACTGAAATGACATTCAGAACTTCATTTCCATTACTAGTGATTTTTAGAACTGATAAGTACGTTTCTAAAAAAAGGAGCATGGCAAATAACCGTGCTAACGTAGACACGTTTGTTAAATATTGTGATATGCACATTATGATCTCCACTACTGAGCAATTCCGTCTGCAAAGGCAGCACACCATATGCTGGTTTTCAGCTATGATTAACTGTACCAAAACAGCTAAAAATAGTATCTTCCCACACTGAACATACAAAACATTTACCAAATGCAAGCTATGGGATATTATTCTAATTTGCAGTAGTGTGTTCACTCACCCTATACACAAGCATTGCCAAGAAAAACAAGTATGTTATAATATACTGACCAATCTTCCTCCAGCATAATGTATTATGCATTTTTAAATCTGTGTTTAGATGCAAGACAAGCCCAATCCATCTTGATTAAAAACCTAGCTTACAAATGCTTTTACAGGTATTTAAGAAAGTGAAGCTTAATGTTTCTAATTTGAACGTAAGGGATTATTTTAGTATAAGAGCAATTCCTTTTATGACACCTCTCCTCCAGTGGTTTCTTGTAACCACAGGCCAACCACTACTAGAAGATGAAACTTTCAACATGCCAAACTAAAGGGGAAATTGCTGTCTAAATATAGCTACTTTTAAATAAAACATCATCAGTAAATAAATCATTTGTGAATGATTGAAGCTTTCTGTCTTTAACTAAGCTGTAACAAAAAATGAAGACTTGCTCCCATTCTAGTTCCATTTTCATTAGATGAAGCTTGGGTAATATAATATGGATAAAACAATAATCTATGTGTTAGGGACACCTCATACAGAAATATGAATAACAGAAGCAACACAAACATTTACAGATTTGATTTGCCAGCCAAAAACTGGCGTACAAAAACATTTGCAATATGGGTGTCTAACTGCTCTGAACTGTCAGGAAAAATATACATACTGTAGCCTCATTTTTAGTCTTATTTGCTGCATGTATATTGCAGCTTTCACACAAAAGGCCTGTTACAGACTGCCAAAATAAAGCTGCTTCGGGTCTCTTTGGAGGTATGCTGTTTAAATGATGCATGGGTCCTAAGAGTCTGGAGGTTGCACCAAAGCCACTCTCCATTCCTAAGCACTGGAGGGCAACTTTGGTGCAGCTTCCGGATTCTTAGGATGCATGCTTCATTTAAACAGCATACCTCCAAAGAGACCCGAAGCAGCTTTATTTTGGCAGTCTGTAACAGGCCAAAGCCACTAATATAGACTCCAGAAATAGGCAGTTTGTTGCTTTAACAGTCTCCCAAGAACTCAACCAAATGCCATCTAAAGTTTCCTCAGCACCTAACCTCCATTTACTGCATCATCCTTGGATTCTCAATTAACACAGATGCACTTTTAATTCAATTAGTTCTCAGAACTGCCAATCAATAACGACTGATTGATTTAACTCACTGCTCCAATTCAGGTTTTCAACTAATTCAAGCACTTCCTCAGTAGCATATACAATAATGTACACTGATTTCTCTAACAATTAAAGATATGTCTGTTTCCAACTAAATAAAGCGATTTGCCAAAATTCCAAAAATGTCATTATGTCTGCATATCTAAGGGCACTATTCTATACAACTTACTTGTAGACTTATAGGAGGTGGCATCTTTTTTTTCCCCATGACACAGAAAGTAAACATACATGCTGTTCGCGCTCACAAAGTCTATTTATATTTTGGTACAATAAAATGTTATTAGCAACAGCTGCATTTATGTACTGCTATGTCTGAGCAAGGCTTTTAGAAGAAAGATCACTGCTTAAGGACCTTCCAGCTGAGTATTCAACATGACAAATACAATGGAAGGGGAAGAAATGTAAGCATCGAGAGAGGAAGAATTCAGTTTGGCTTTGTTACAGTAGGACAACCACAGTTGTTCTTCCGCTAAAGTCCCTGAATGCTGAAGGTCTGCAATTCCCAGTAGGTTTGACCATTAACCATGTTGGCTGGGACTTGCAGAATTTGTAGTCAGAAAGCATCTGGGGATTCATATTTGGGAACCACCACAAAATATGTTTTTAACAAAACCACAGAGATTTGGAGTTGGAAGGAACCCCAAGAATCATCAGCTAATACAGTGATTTATAGGCAAAGCATTCCTGAAAGATAGACACCCAACCTCTGATTAGAAACCTCAACATAATTTTTATTAATTTAATTAACGTATTATTTAACTCTCTTTTAGGCTAAGCAAGTTTTCCATTTCCCACCAACTCTACTCTCCTTTTGTCTCTCTTTACTACTACAATCCTATCAGCAGGGACTTATAGTGGTAGTTGTATTTCTGTAATGTATCTAGCATGTAATAGGCACCTTAACGATAATGTGTGTCAATGATCCAAGAGCAGGCCAAGAGGCAGAATAGCTATGAAAGGAGGGTATCACATGGGAACAGCACCAAAAGAAGCAAATTGTTTTAACAGTACAGTGCTGAATGGAAGTACAAAACGTGGGGGAGGAAACAGAAAACCAAACAGAGGACTGTGGAGGGAGGGTGAAAGCACCAAGGAGACTGGGCAGGGTTGTGTGGGGGAAGAGACTTCAAATATAACACATGCCATGGACCCTCAAGAAGAGAAAAGGCACTTTGAAAAGGCTGCGGTATACATTACTCTGGTCTCTTTAGGCACCAAACTTTGGGCCCAAACAGAGAGGCCAAAATAAAGCTGCTTAGGGTCACTCTGGAGGTATGCTGTTTAAATGACACATAAAAGGCCAGAAGCTGTGCCAAAGCTATGTTCCTGTCCTTAGGACGGCATGCATCATTTAAACAGCATATCTCCAAAGTGACCGAAAGCAGCTTTATTTTAGCCTCTCTGTTCAGGCCCTTTGTTTCTCAGCTTTTTCATCTTTCCCTTATATTCTTCCTCACATCTTAAAGGTCTCCTGTAGAGCGTCTTACTCGTGTTCTTCACATTTCAGAGGCTACAGAGGGGTCTCCTGTTGTATCCCACAGCTCCACTGGTCCATCACAGCCCCTGTTCTTAGAACCTCCTTCAGCTCCTGCTTGTCTCCTTCAGTCCTGGACCAGTTTCCTTCACCCTCTCTTCTTACCATTCACTTCTCCCAGTTCCCCTTTCTTTCCCAGCTCCCCCTTCCTACTCTCCTCTGTTCTTTTCATGCCTCTTTGCTGTTGGTCTACCCTCCTGCCCCTGGCCCCAGTCTCACTTTGCACACTTTTTCACTTCTTGATCAGGATCTGTCTCCAGCTCTAGAGTTACTCCTGTCCCTTCCTTATCAATAGACAGACAAGGGCATGGAGGATGAGGTTTTAAATGGCAAAACAAATGTTGACAGGAAAGATAAGAAGTTCAGCTTTGAACTTGATTAATTTGGAATGATTGACCTTCCAAGCAGAAATGTCAGTTGGTGGCAACAGATGGGAGAAACTCTTGAAGTACAAAGGAAGATTTGGGTGTCATCAGTGTATGTGATATTGGTAATTGGAAATGTTTAAACAACACAATATACACTAATTAACACATTTGACATTTTATCTCCTACATGCAAAGATCATGCAATTGCTCCTCTTACTCATGTACAGTACTCCCAATTTGGTATAACAATACGTAACTGTTTAGCATTTAGCCTGAAAGCCAGTTAACATATGTTTCATAAAGACTATTATATTGACATCAAACTACACTTGTCAGAATAAGTTGTCCACATTCTTGCTAGCATTACTTAAGAAGATATCCACAGCCCTGGTAGAGCAAACCAAGGCTTCCTGAATTCCCTGCTTGGCAGTTTCATTTAACTATGATGGCTAATAGTCACTGATACACCTTCTCTCTATGAACAACAGCACTCTAACTGTCTTAATACAGTCTAAAAGTGTTACAAACCAATTTAACATACAACATACCCACAGCAGATATCTGTGGTCCAAAAGGGGCGGAGAGGCTTAATAAACATTAACCACATGCATGTTCAAAAGTAACTGCCATTTAAAAATATTTTCAGGACTCATTCTTTATATCGCTAAAACATTCACATCTACCCATATAAACTATGACAGGCTCAAAGGAGCTTTTCTGTTCAAATGTGAAAACATTAAAGTATTCTTGTCTCATCAACACTTCACCAAAAGGTTGCTATATACACGTGATTTCTTATATTGTAACAAGGATAGACCACTTTGCCATGCAAGAAATTTGGCAGTACAAGTATAAGGTATAAAGAAATAAAATGGCAAGATTAAACAAATTTGTGTTTTCAAATACACATAGAAATTCCCTAATACAGTGGGCCTTTTGTATACCCAGGAGGTATGTTCTGGACCCCCCAGTGTATGAGAAAAACTGCGGGAGCTCAAGTCCCATTGATTTTAATGGCAGCGTGTGTGCTGCAGGCACGTGCACCATTTTGTCTCACCGGGGTTGCCGTCCGCAAGAGTTCAAGTCCACATATGGCAAGTCTGCATATGGCCCAGTTGGACTGTAGCATTTGTAGTTTGTTGTTTTTGGGGGGGGGGTGTATGTGTGTATCCCCCACAAGCACTAGAGCTCACAATATTGATGTTTGCTGACCAGTCCATAAAAATCAACCCAGCATAATCCCAGCCTGAGTTCAGTTTCTTAGTCACACCAGAGGGCTACTAAATGTTAGGAATGGACATTATAAAAATTATTAGAGGCCACTGGAGAGCCAGATAGTGTAGTGGTTTGAGTGTTGGACTACGACTCTGGAGAACAGCGTTTGAATACTCACTCAGGCAAGAAAACTCACTGGGTGACATTGGAAAAGTCACACACTCTCAGCCTCGGAGGAAGGCAAAAGTAACTCTCTGAACAAGTCTTGTGAAGAAAACTTCACAGTAGGGTTGCCATTAGTCAGAAAGGACTTGAAGGTACACAACAACAGAGGCCTCTGCCCAAAGTACATAGCAAGTCATTTGTTCTACAGTCATCGGGTGTGTTCAGAATCTGCCTGTCCACACAGAAACTCACTCATACTAAAAACATAGGTATTTAATATGTTTGTACTGTGCTTTCTTTAGCTCCACAACATCCCAAGTAATAAGTCATTTCACTGTTGGTTTCCTCCTGTCAGATCTTATTCATTATTCAAAAAGAACCCCATGATGTGTGTTTTTTAAACAACCTGTGACTGCAATGTTTTCTTATTACATCACAGCCGAGCAACTTAGGAACATTTTAAAAGTGACCCATCTACAGGGGGGGGGGGGGGGGCCTATCTACTCAAGTAGTATTTCCAGCCTTATTTTCACAACAGTTCAGAAAACGCGCTTTAGCCAAGCTACATTTCATCCCCTTTGCCCTGCACATGAGCAAACTGCTATCCTTAGCATGCTTGCCATAGGCTTTCATTGTCCCTGCCCACTCTGAGGTGCAACAACACATTGGTACCACGCAGTCTGAGAGAAGCTCTGCAAATGAAAAGTTTCGAAGCCTGGTGAAGGCTGTGCAGCTTACAGTAATTGCCACAGAAAATAAAGGAATACACTTCAATATGCTACTCACACCAGGGATGAAAGCATCATGAGAGCTTTCTTAGTAAGCAGCACTTTTTGCAAATGAATCGGGCAACGGAGAGCCTGCATGCGGTACCTAACAACAGTTCCTATCCAAAATATTTATTGTTATTACCTGTGGCCCATTGCAAAGAAAAAATTAACACCCATTTCCCCAGTCTAGCTTCTTAAACTTTGCCGCCTGTGCGTCCTCTCAGTGAAAATGTCACTTTAGACACTGCGCATACACACATCACAGGAGAGGGATCAGTGCCTTTGAAAAGGCCAGAAGATGGAGCAGCGCAGAGAAAAGACTACACTCAGAGCGTAATGAGTAGCTGTCATTTTTAATGCAGGACTGCTTCTGGACTACAAGGGTGACACCAACTGTATTTTACTATCTGTTGCTCTTCCAAATCTTCATCTAGTTTTGCTTTTACCTGTTGACTCACTTGTTCTTTAAACAGTTTCACAAAGTGCCTCTCAAAAGTCTTCTTTATTTCGTCTTGCTCTTTGTGCAGTATGTTCTCATCTTTGATTTTTAATATCTATTCCTTTTCTTTCAGTTCATCTTCTAAGCCATTTCCCTGGCGCATTTAAAATATCTTTGTTCGACAGAACTAATTTTTTCTCTCTGTCGCTTTCATTTCCATTGCAGATGACTGCTTTTGCAATAACTGTAAATGCTCACACAAACTTCCTAGCATCCCTAAGGCATCATATCCTTTGACAATGAAACATCCCCTGCAATATAAACACAGCTTTGTATTAAACCACTATGTTGTTGTTGTTGTTGTTGCTGTGCACCTTCAAATTGTTTCTGACTTATGGCAACCCTAAGGTGACCGTATCATGGGGCTTTTCTTGGCATGTTTCTTCAGAAGGGGATTGCCACTGCCTTCCTCTGAGGCTGAGAGAGTGCAACTTTCCCAGTGAGTTTCCCATAGCCGAGACAGGATTTGAATCTTGGTCTCCAGAGTCATAATCCAACATTCAAACTACACGCCAAAGTACTTTCCACATCTCCAGTTTTAATATGGCTTAACCTGACGAGGAACCAAACAAGATCTGAAGACCGCTCTGGGCCCAGGACAAACTCCAACTCCCAGAATTCCATAGCCTTGAGCCAGACAAAGAATTAAAGCGGTGCCAAACTGGGTTAACTCTCCAGTGTGGATGCAAGCTAAGAGTCACTCCCAAAGAGCTCCTCCCCAGCTGTGGCCTGAAGCTCCCAGAGAGGGAACCACAGCTGGGCAGCCATCTAGGGACTGTCATCCTCTGGAAGGGAAAGGAAGGGAAGGGAAGGAGGAGGACAGAGCCAGCTCCCAGCCTCTTCCCCTGAGAAGCCCCAGGAGAAGGAGGAGGAGGAAGACAGGGCCAGGCAACAGATGGGGCTGCAGCTGGAAAGGGCAGCAGGAGGAAGAAGGCATCCAAGCCTCTCAGGAAAGGAGAAGATGGAAGGAAGGAAGAAAGAAAGGGAAGGGAAGGGAAGAAGGCAAGGGAAGGGGGAGAGGAAGGAAAAGGGAAGAAGGGAAAGGAAGTGAAGAAGGCAATGAAATAAGGAAAGGAAAGGAGGGAAAGAAATAAGGGAAGGGAAGAGGAAGGAGAAAGAAAAGGAGGGAAGGGGAGGGAAGAGAAAGGAAAGCTGGAAGGAGGAGGAAGGGGAGGAAGACTCTCAAACCTTCATGAAAGGGAAGGAGAGGGCAAGAACCTAAAGGGAAAGCGGAAAGGGAGAAGAAAGGAAAGGAGGGAACAGGACACTGCAAAGAGAACAGGCCAAAGCTGGAAAGAGGAGGTGGCAGGAGAAGAACATTCAAAACTCTCGGGAAAGGCAAGGACAGGGAGATAAAGCGACAGGAAGGGAAGAAGTACAGAAGGGAACAGAACTAAGGAACAGAGAAAAGGGCAAAGACGGCGAAAAGAAGCCGAGGGCGGGGAGGGAACGGACGGAACAGGAACCAGGACGAGAAGGGGACAAAAAGGGAAAACGGAAAGGCAACCGAAAAGACAAGAAACGAGCAAAGGACACGACAAAGGACGACGGGCGCGGGGAGGAGGCGGAGAGGAAGGGAAGGACACGTAAGGGCCGAGACGAAGAGAGGAGGCCCGAAGAGCCCCGCCAATCAAGGAGGACGGACGGGAACCGGGACGAGTGTCGCTGGAGGGTCCCTCTCTCTCTCTCTCTCTCTCTCTCTCGACTTGCCTGAAACTCACAGTGCCACTTTTCTCCCCTCCAGTCCCACGTGCCGCAGAAGGCAGACACCCGCGTCGAGAGCCCGTTGGCGGGAGAGAGGTGTGTTTTCCGGTCTCCTGGTCCCACCCAACCTTGCTCGGCATCTGCCCCGAAGTGGAGACCTTGCGGATGAGCTTCTGGGGGGCCCCGTCCGTGCTCCCCTTCGCTGTCCGAGGGACTCTTCCCGGCCGCTGTCGAGGAAGAAGGGCCTCGGGCTCCACCGCCAGAGCCCCCGCCTCGGCCCCGCCATCCTCCCCGGGCGGCGGCTCCGCTCCGGCCCAGGAAGAGGCGAGGAAGAAGAGCCCACCGGCACCAGAGGACCCTCCCTGCCTCCTTCTTCGCCTCCCTCGCTTCCCGGGCGCGGTTCACAGTCGGGGAGGAGAGGAGGAGCCAAATCGCCTCACACCCGACGCCATTTCTTCCTCATCCTCCTCTTAGGCTGCGTCCACACTGGGGGGATAATAACCCGGTTTCGCCCCGCTTTAAACTCTGTGGTGTGTGTCTGAGGCTATGGAATTCTGGGAGTTGGAGTTTGTTGTGGGCCTCTGGGCCGCACACAAACTCCAATCCCAGAATTCCCATAGCTGTCAGAACACACAGAGTTAAAGTTGTGGGGTGTCAGCCTCACAACTAGGCCTCAATTGTTGGTGTTGGGGCCCTCAGGGATGGCCAGAGTATTGACCACCCTTATGCAATGGCAATGGGCAAGGATCAATAGAAGTATAGTGTCTAAAGAAACAGTGCCATCTCATAGTAATGATAAACACACAACACACACACACACACACACACACATATATATATATAATATATTGGAAGCATCAATCGAAGTATAGTGTCTAAGGAAAATAACAGTGCCACATCATTTATGTATTCTATATATGATATATAAAACAATACCTCTGGATTCTATGTATAATATTGCATCTCGAACATGAAACTTGTTTGAGTAAACATTTATAGGTTTGGCTGGCCCTTCCCCGTTGCAGAGTCGTTTGAACATTATTTGGAACATTTAAGAAAAAGTTCCACATCAATGAATGTATTCAAAGTTAATGGTTGCAGTGAATAAACGCTCATTCAGTTTTGCTTACGCCAAATGCCACAGGTTTTGTTGTTAAAGGCAGGAAAGCATTGACGAAATATGCTCATGTGGGGAATAACAATAAACTCCAGAACCCCCCAAGAGAAGAGTTGTTAGTTTGTAGTTTATATAATGCAACAATTGGGTTCATTTGCACATTTGCGTTGACAGTTAATTGTTTTTCGCTTTCCTGAACAAATTAATGTCTATTGCGTGATTACCCTCCCCTACCAACAGATGCACAGCCATCCACATCCATATGAAACAGCCGGCCCACACGTGCCATAATGTGTATCTTTGCAATTTCCACAATACTCTGGTAAAAACTGCAAAGGCTTACTGCGGAGTCCTAAGGCGTTCCCTCCCATGCAAAAAGCCTGAACCTTACGAACTTGTGTTGGCTGGATCACATTCTCTCAACTGGAATACGGAGGATTGTAAAGTGTCGTCAACCCCAAAGACAAAACTGTTGGCTGCTCCCTAGTAAGTAAGTGGAAACAGCTAGCACAAAGGAGGAGGTGCGAGGCCCAGTGGTAAAGAGTTCCTGTCTTTGAGTTTGTGGTGTGACAGACTAACCAGAAACAGGGAAATGGGGACGGTCATAGTCCTCCAAAGCATTAGTGATTTGACAGTGGCCCTATCAGATGAGTGTGGAACTGGGGGTCTTCCGCACTGGGTGGTTGAATTCACGTTATTCAGCCCAATACCATCATACCAGCATCGAATGGCCCAATCTGCACTCACGTGAATGCGCGAGTGCCGAACTGAATGCCTACTGGCTCCTCTTTTGGAGCGTGTTGCCAGTGCGCTGATAAGGGGATGGGCGATATCCTGGATTGGGGCTCTGTTTGATCTCAGTGCGAATGGGTCTGGTGTGACTACCCAGTCCTGAAGTCCATCGCAAGACCCCCGGATTCCAATTTTATCGTGGGTCTTTCCTCTTGCCAGTTCCAGGGAAGCGGGGGGGGAGCTTTCAGGCGGTTCCAGCGCATCCTCCTCCTCCTGCCTGGCTTGAGAGCATCCCTGGCTGCATCCCAGGCAGGGAAGAGGCGCGGGGGCCGCTGGAATCGCGGTTCCAGCAGCCTCCTCCTCCTCCTCCCGGCTTGGGAGCCAGCCTAGGCTGCTCCCAGGCAGGGAAGAGGCGCGGGGGCCGCTGGATCGCGTTCCAGCAGCCTCCTCTCTACCTCCCAGCTTGGTAGCCAGCCTAGCTGCATCCCGAGCAGGGAAGAGCGCGGGGGCTGCTGGAATTGCGGTTCTAGCAGCCTCCTCCTCCCGGCTTGGGAGCCACTCTAGGCTGCCTCTTAAGCCGGGGGAGGAGGAGGAGGCCTTGGAACGGCGGGCGATCGCCGCGATATGCCAGCACATGCCGCATGGTTTAATTCCAGAGGCAGATGGAGCAGGCTTGCACTTGCTTTCTGCAGAGGGAGAAGCTACAATTGTTGAAACACAATGTTACATTTTTACCATTTTTTGAGCAAATGCGGAATAATTTGCCTTCTTGAGCAATACAGCAGGAAGCAAAGGGAAAGCTAAGTGCTTTTAAAAGAAAAAGAAACAAACAAACATGGCAATCCCATCCTCTGCCGGGACAGGGCAACTGAACCCAAAAGCCCACAGTTATTAAAAAAGAAGAGAGAGAGCATCTCTCTCCCCTTACCACAGCTGAAACCCCTCGTCGCATCCCGGCTCCTTAAAAAAGGAGGACACTTCCCCAACTGCCCCTGCAAAACTCACCATCGTCAAACATCACCGATTCAATTTTCTAGTGGGCACATTGCCAAACGGAGCGATCGGGGGAGGGCCATCCCGGATCATCCATTTCCCTCCAGTCTTTTACCCCAAGTACTGAATGGGACCTAATCAACCAACCCATACTTAGCATGGCCGTCCAGCCTCTTTGACAGCCCTCGAAACTGCACCTCCCCCCAACCAGCAATACATACTCACCCACCACCACACACACACACACGCAGAACCCGCGGCCATGCTACATTTTGCAGGGAAGGCATGAACATAAAACCAAGCAGGAATGTAGCAGAGGAAAACAGTAATGGCCAACGTTGTATCGCCGATGTTAAATGCATGAGCGGCTCCCGCCGTTTACACGGGCTGTCAAGACGGACCTCCCCTTTCACCCCGGAAGCGTTTAAGGTCGCAACCCATGCAGGGCACCACTGAGCATGTGCGAGGGGGCCGATACGAATCGGCCAATCCTCATGTTGAGCACCGGTGTGACAAAACATTCTGCACTGATTGCACTTCGCGCGAATGCAGATTGGCCAATTTGAATCCTGCCAATGCGGAGGGACTCCCAGGTATGATGGTATTGTGCGAAATAACGTGAATTCGAACCGCCCAGTGCAGAAGACCCCCAGTTCCACACTCATCTGATAAGGGCCAGTCTTTCCACAGTTCCCATTGTAGGTATGGTGGAAACAGACAAGCTGAAACGCTGAGAACCCTGACAATATAAACTTAAAAAGAGACAGGTTTTTCCTTATCCGAAGAGTGCTTGCTGTGGTGGTCTTTAGTCCAAATGAGAGAAATGCCTCAGGCTAATATAATGGGATCTCCCTTGCGGGTGGATATTTGGTTTTGTGTTAAAAGAGCATCCAGACAGATTTGTTGTTATTGCAACCTGTGGCGATGCTGTAGATGAGACATCTCCAAGACCTTTTGTCCATGGTCTGCTTAATTCCTGCAAATGCATACCCATGATTTTCTAATACAGCCATCCATCCAGCATGTGGCCTTCCTCTCTTTCTACTTCCTAGCTTTATCGTTCTTTTTTCCATTGAGTTTTGCCTTCTCATGATGTGTCCAAAGAACGACAGCCTCAGTTTTGTCATCTTGGCTTTCAGGGAGATTTCTGGCTTGATCTGCTCTAGGACCTATTTGTTTGTCTTTTTGGCTGTCCATGGGATCCTTAGCACTCTTCTCCTCTCAGATGAATCGGTTTTCTTCCTATCTTCTTTCTTCACTGTCCAGCTCTCACATCCATACATAGTAATAGGGAAAACAATGGCTTTTATAATTCTAACTTTTGTACTTTTGCATTTTAAGATCTTTTCTAAAGCTGCTCTCCCTGTTCTTAATCTTCTGATTTCCTGGCTGCAGTCCCCATTCCTATCAAATGTTGGATCCCCAGTATGAGAAGTCTTTTACTATTTCTATTTCTGCATTGTCCAGGTTGAATTTATTCTCCGTGGTCATAATTTTTGTTTTCTTTATGTTTAACAGTAGTCCCGCCTTTGCACTTTCTCCCTTGATCTTCCTTAGCGGTTGTTCCAGGTCTGTGAGGTTTTCTACTAGTATTATGGTGCCAATGTCTCATAAAACTACATTCCCCAGAATTCCTAGCATAGAGCCAGAGAGTTAAAGCAGTCTCATATTGGATTATTTCTGCAGTGTGCTTTGGACCATAGTTTACCCAATAAATGCACAAAGACATAACAGATTGTGCACAGAGATTAACTCAAGTAACCCCCATGTTGTTTTGCCTTTCTGTCAGGCTAAGACTGAAAGTAGATAACAACTGATGTAATTATCAATTAAAAGAAGTGCTAAATCCATTTTCACCTAATTTGCTGATCATTTATCACAGTGCCTTTGTATTTAATGTCCAGTACTCTTAGCCTCAGAGGAAGGCAAAGGCAAACTCCCTTTGAATAAATCTTGCCAAGAAAACTCCATGAAAGATTTGCTTTAAGGATTACATAAACTGGAAACAACTTGAACACACACAGCAGCAGCAACAACACAGAAAGACACAGGGAGGTTTATTTCTTATTGAGTACTTTTGTTGTTGTTAATTGCCTTCAAGTCACCTTTGACTTTTGATCATCTTATGAGAGATCTCAATCACATGTTATTAACAGCTGTGCTCAAGTCTTATGAATCCAGGGATGTGGCTTCTTTTATTGAAGCAATCCACTTGGTCTTCCTCTTTTCCTTCTGCCTTGCGGCATACCAAGGATTATCAAATTTCTTAATGAGTCATCTTGTCTCATGATATGTCGAAAGTACAACAGCCTTTAATCATCTTGGCTTCTAAGGAGAGTTGATTTGCTCATGGACCCATTTTATTTGTCCAGGTTAGCTGTAGAATTCTCCTGTAAATGAGCTCTCCTATAGAGCTCTGCTTGAAATGGGTCTGTCTCTCGTGGACCCATTAATTTGTCCATAGTAGCTGTGGAATTCTTTTCCAGCACCACATTTCAAATGAGTTGATTCTCTTTCCATCAGCTTTTCTTCTCAGTCCAGCCTTCACAACCATACATAGGCATACTATGGCATGGATAATTCTGACTTTGGTATTTACACTTGAGGATGTTAGCCAACTTCTTCATTACTGCTCTTTCAAGAATTATTAGTCTTCTTCTGATTCCTTGACTACAGTCCTCATTTTGATTTATGAATGAACCAAGTTATAGAAAGTCTTTAACTATTTTAATGCCATGGTTATCCACTTTAAAGTTACATTAACCATCTATGGCCATTATATTTCTTGTCTTAATGTTCATCTGTAATCCTACTTTTCCACTTTCTTCCTTGACTTTCATCAAAACTGTTTCAAAGTACCTGTTTTTCTCCTAATAATATTGTGACCCAATATTCACACCTCTTTCCTCCGAGTCTAATCCTGCTTTCTGTATGATACGTTGGGCATATAAATTGCACAGAATGGTAAAAGGCAATTTGTCTGACCTCCTTGCCAGTTGGAAACCATTCAATTTCTCCATATTCCTTCCTGACAGTAGCTTCTTATTTTGATTATACATAGATTATACATAGGATAATCAAGTGCTATTGCATGCCAGATTCTTTTAGAGTGTTCCATTGCTTTTCATGGAATAATCAAAGGTTTCACTATCATCTATGAGCGCAATTTTGGTTTCCTTCTGAGCTTTATATGTTTGTACTATGACGTCTGGTGCCTCAAATTTTATTTGACATAACCTTTTGTGAGTGCCGTCTCCTTCATCTGACGTAGTAGAAGATTCTGTATCTTGGATTGACCTGGGCCCTAAGAGCCCTGGCCCTTATAGTTCTTTCTGTATCCCATGATGTTTGCACATATATACATACCGCCTATGTATATACATAATAAGTTAAATAAAATGTGGTAAGGACTAAAACATATTCACAGTGACATGTAACAGGGCAAAAGCTTGTTGGTATAATCAGCCCAGTTCTACTTGCCCTATAACAGTCAACAAGTGATGGCAGGAAAGTTGTGTCTGTATCAGTCCCATTACCGAGTAACAGCTTTGTTGTTAAGTCCTAAAGGCACCTAAAATAATCAGAGTTGCCTTGCTGGATTTAACCAAAGTCCTTCTAGCCATCCAGATGTCTACTAGAAATTTCAGTACAGAATATGGTGGAGAAGGCCATTTATTTGTTCCAGCATTTTGCTAGTCAAAGATAAACTGCTTCTGTTTACAGAAATTGTTATGTCCCCACACACCCCAAAAAAGCCTTGTTAAATCACTTTTGAAGTCTTCTGGTGGTCATGACCACATCTGGTGGTAAACAAGTATAAGTATAAATTGTATGGAATAATATTCCTTTCTCCTTTCCTTTGTTAGGAGATTTCATAGGGAGTTGCTGTCAAGAAATATAATATCCTAACACAGGTCAGTATTGATGTGGTTGAATGGAGTCCTTTGCACACTCACCTGAAACACAACCCCACTGAACTTAATGCAATCAGTGCTGTAGAAGACACAAAGTGATTTGCTGTGCAAAAACTGTAATGACACATTTTCAATTTGTTCAATCATTCTAATGAGGTTTCTAATCATTCAATTCATTTCAAGAGCATACCAAGCATATTCTTCTACCAAGCTGTGTCTTAATATAATTAACTCAATGTTTTCTCAATTGAACTTGAACGGGGGGGGGGGGGAATAAACAATCACCTTTCTGCTCTAAGTAGGCTAATGCCTCATCTACCTGCTAATGCAATTAAAATTTGGTTTTAATAAAGTAGATTTACTGTGGGAGCTCAGGACACAGCTTTATTTTATGTTTACTTTTCCTCTTTAAACCATGCTTTTCTTTCCAAAGTATGTATGAAGTAACCGACAGGAAATACAAAATAATAAATATAAAATAAACTGCATGGTTTGGATACAAAGACCGTCTTCTGCTTATTTTTCTGCCATCTCCCTCTCTCTGTGCTACCTCCCACAAAACCCAAAGGTTGCTTGGTGGGGTGGGGTGCAGTACTGGAGATGTGACCAGAGGTCTGGAAGTGGAGATGAGACCAGAAAGATATTCTAGAAACCCAAAGAATTTACAGTATAAGGAGACTGTGCAGCCCATATAGTAAGAGAATGCTGTAAAGGTAAGCTTAGAATAAAGCACCTTCAACAGACTTCTTCACCTCATCTGCACCAGCTGTGAACAGAAAGTGCAGGAGTAAAAGCTGTTTTATTCTTTGTTTCTTAGAGGCTCAAGTCCAAATCTCTTCAGAACGGTGATAGAAACTTGCCAATTCTTTGTAATGATATCTGGGTTGCTCTAGATGATTCCTAGTGGCTTGTTTCAACTCTGATTCTTGATTCTGATAGCCTTCCCAATCTACTGTCATGCAGACCTGCTGAATTCCAACATATTTGGAGGAGACTAAGACGGGAAAGTCTGCCTTCTTGGTGGCTGCTCCTAGGCTCTGGAATTCCCTCCCTAGAGAGGCCAGGATGGCCCCATCTCTGCTCTGCTTTTGGCAGCAGGTAAAAACATTTCGTGTTGTTGGGCTTTTTAAACTGAAGAGGGTTGGGATTTTAAATACCATGCAGGTCAGATATCACGGTTTGTATATAGATGTGAATACATTTTAATATTTTAATGCATAATTGTTTTAACTTTTTAAATTGTTTATTTGTTTTTAACTTTAGATTTATACTTTTTAATGCTTCTGTGTTGTTTTTAAATTGTAGTGTTTTGCATTTGTTGTTAGCCACCTTGATATTGGGAGGTGTTGGGATAAATGTGGTATATAATTAAATAAAATCATCATCATCATCTGAGGATGAAGGCATCAAGTTATATCTCATTCATGTGCCTCAGATTTTTTCTTATCCCACAGTTCAGTTTGAACTGTGTAACTCTATACCTCTTGATACTGAACTTTCTTAGCACCTGAATAATGTAATAACTTATGTAGTGTCTATCTCTGCATATTTACCTGAAAATAGGTCCTACAGAGACCCATTGTGGTATAATAGTTTTCATGATGGACGATGACACTGGGGACCAAAGTTTATTGGCTCAGCCTTAAAAACCCACTGGGTGACCTTTGGGAAGTCACACTCTCAACCTCAGAGGAAGCCAAAGGCTCTGAACAAATCTTGCTAAGAAAACCTCATGATAGAGTTGCCTTAGAGTTGCTATAAGTTGGAAACAGCCTGAAGGCACACAACGACAAAGTTCCTACTGAATTGATTGGCTTATTCTCATCATAATAGATACTATATTGGCTTTAAAAAGTGAACCTGTGGATAAGCAGCCTCTATTAATACTCAGATGTACTCCAAGGCAGATTTTGCATATGTGTGAGGGCATGCAAGCAAGGGAGAAAAAATAAAGATGAAATCCCACTTTACAATTAGAAGCCCACCCATGTGACATTTGATGTCACCCGGTATTTTTAATGTTGCTTTTCCATCTGTAAAACACAGATAATATAACACTGTATGAGATGGGTGACACTATGATCCATTACCTTGTAAGACACTATCAAAATGTCTAAAACAATTATTAATAATTCAGATCTGATAGAAGTTTTCAGACACTAATAGCTTTAACACAGTGGTATGTCATCTGGGATATCTAAATGGCTGGATTTCATCCCTAATTACTGAAAATCTACCCCCCAACCCCCAAAGCACTTAATTACATTTTGTGTACAATTATTTTCTGTGTAATCTGAAATCTGGTGATGAAAGGTAAAGTGCTGAAATAGCATAAGTGCTGTAATTATCAACATTATTACTGTTTATAAGTGTAATGGATTATGATCTGTTAGAGGTACTTTAGTCAAAATCATTATAATGCCTATGATACACAGCTTTCAAAGACCATTTTCAGGAGTTTTACTCATTCATTTTAAAAAGGCATTAATTCTTACTAGAAATTGAATTCTCTACTACTATCCTTTGGTGATTAAAAAAAATCCTCTTACAAATCTAATTATTTAGTATTTTTAAAAACATAACAAACAGCACAATACTGTGTTAGTCATTCAGGAGAATATGCCTTCTGTGTTCATGCCAAGTACGTAGGAAATCTATGTGATAGTCAAAAATATTTTGGGTCTCCTTCCCACAAAAAAATCAGGCATGTGTTCTTGTAATGAGGTTATAGTGGAGATTAATGTCATTAGGGAAGAACCTTGGTATACTTCTTGTGCCAAAGTCCCTGGTATCTTGATTCTAGCCAGGATGGGGTTGGGTGGGATACCTTGAAGAACCCACTACTGATCAGTGTATTCAGTGCTAAGCAATACTGAGCAATACTGATCTAGACTGAACAATGGCTTCACTCAGTATAAGACTAGTTTGTTTATTTATTTCATTTATACCACACCATCCCTCCAAAAAACTTAAAGTTTTGTGCTTCTCTCCACATTGCACTCTTTTTCTAACTTGCCAGCAACCCTACAGATAGATAGGTTAAGGAAATGATTGGGCCAAGGTCACTGAGTACATTTCATGTCCAAATGGGGATTTGAACATGTTTTGATCCAGTTCTAGGCCAGCTCTAATCACTATGCCTCACTGCCTGTCCATGTTCCTGTGTAAGGAACCACACTACAAAGGACAAAAAATAATGTGACATTGCTCTTGCTGGAATATACTTCTTCAAGCTGCAGTTAAGGTATCACATTTTAAAAATATTTATGCTTTCATCTCTGCCCACTTACCATTCTTGCTTTGTTGGAAGGAGTAAGGTGGCTGAGTTACAAGGCCTGTGATTTCAATCCATCATAAATTACAGCATGAATTGTTTCTCAGCTCCTGTTGATTTTATTGACTTTTCCATCAGCCTAGATTTCATTTGCATGCACTGATGTTTTGCTTCATATTTCATACTCTAATGGACAGCTTTGAAAACTAATTTTTAAGACTACTGCTCCCCAAATGCCCAGCCAGCTGAAATTGTAGTCTAGAAATAATGTGAACAACACTGAAAGAGTGAAAATGTCCACTGTGAAATGAATCATAATCATAATGTGATAAAGAAGAAATGCACAGCAACAGCTAACTTATCCCACTTTGTAGTTCAGATACATAAAAGACTAGCACTGTCTTAGTTCAGGATGTGATGTGGAATGATATTAATAGAAAGAACATAACAGATTGTTCTTAAAGTCCAGTGAATATTAAGTCCCTGTTGCTTCTAGTCTTTCTATTCAACAGTGACATAAAAGGAAACAAAAGTTAAAATATATCATTACTCATATAACACAGAGTGTCTTCCTAAAAAATAGCTATTTCTTCATATATTCTTGAGATATCTTCATTCAGCTGCACGCATTATCACTTCCACCCACCGCTCTGACCACATCTCTCCTGTGTTGGCATCCCTTCACTGGCTCCCCCTCCCTTTCCATATTCAGTACAAGCTCCTGCTGTCGACGTTTAAAGCCCTCCATGGACTGGCCCCTCCTTACTTATCAGACCTTCTTTCTCCTCACCTTCCCACCAGGGCCCTCTGTAATGAGGTTATGTGGAGATTTAATGTCATTAGGGAAGAACCTGGGTATACTTCTTGTGCCAAAGTCCCCTGGTATCTTGATTCTAGCCAGGTGGGGTTGGGTGGGAATACCTTGAAAACCCACTACTGATCAGTGTATCAGTGCTAAGCATACTGAGCAATACTGATCTAACTAACATGGCTTCACTCAGTTAACGAGTGTTTGTTTTTTATTTCATTGTATACCACACCATCCCGCCAAAAAACTGAAGTTTGAGGTGCGTCGTCCACATTGGGCCTCTTTTTTCTAAGCTTGCCAGCAAACCCGACGATAGATAGGTTTAAGGAATGAATTGGGCCAAGGTCACTGATAGATTTCATGGTGAAATAGAGTCGACCTTCAGTGGAGGTCTTTAAACAGAGGCTGGATGGCCATCTGTCAGTGAAAGATGCTGGTAGAAGGGGAAAGGGGGGTTAGAGAGGAAAGGAAAGAGGAAGGGAGGAAAATTAAGTTGAGTAGTGTGGAGGGAGAGGGGGGGATATAGGGTAGTCGGGCTGCATAGAGCAGGGGGTTGGACTGGATGGCCCAAAGTGGTCCTTCCAACGCTATGATTCTATGATTCTATGTCCAAATGGGATGTGACATGTTTTGATCCAGTTCTAGGCCAGCTCTAACACTATGCCTCACGTGCCTGTCCATGTTCCTGTGGGAAGGAACCAAACTACAAAGGACAAAAATAATGTGACATGCTCTTGCTGGAATATACGTCTTCAAGCTGCAGTTAAGGTATCACATTTAAAAATTTTATGCCTTTCAGCTCTGCACACTTACCTTCTTGCTTGTTGGAAGGAGTAAGGTGGCTGAGTTACAAGGCCTGTGATTGTCATCCTCATAATATTCAGCATGAATTGTTTTCTTCAGCTCCTGTTATTTTTATTTGACTTTGTCCATCAGCCTAATTTTCATGTTGCCATGCACTGATTGTTTTGCTTCTATTTTCATACTCTATTTATTTGTTTGTTGACATTTTTTGCTTGGAATAACTAATTTTTTAAGACTACTGCTCCCCAAATGCCCTGCCACTTTGTTAAATTGTATGTCCTAGAATAGATGTTAACAACACTGAAAGAGTGGAATAATGTCACACTGGTGAAATGAATCATTAATTCATAATGTGATAAAGAAGAAATGCACAGAACAGCTAACTTAATCCAACTTTGTGTAGTTCAGATACATAAAAGACTAGCACTGTCTTTAGTTCAGGATGTGATGTGGGAATGATTTAAATAGAAAGATAATTTTCTTAATCTTTAGATTTTTTTTGTTTCTTTAATTATTTTGTTCCCATGTGAATATTAAGTCCCTGTTGCTTCTATGTCTTTGTCTATTCACAGTGAATATAAAAGGAACAAAAGTTTAAAATTATATTGCATTACTTCATATAACACAGAGTGTTTCTTCCATAAAAAAATGAGCTAGTTTCTTCTTATATTGCTTGAGATATACCTTTCATTCAGCTCTGCACTCATTATCACTTCACCCACCGCTTTCTGACCATCGTCGTCCTGTGTTGGCTCCCTTCAACTGGCTCCCCCTCCCTGTTCCGCATTCAGGGTTTACAACTGCTCTGCTGTCGACGTTTTTTAAAGCCCTCCATGGACTGGCCCTCGCCTTACTTATCAGACCTTCTTTCTCCTCACCTTCCCACAGGGCCCTCCGTTCTGGTAGTCAAGGTCTGGCTGTCTCAGCCCAGGTTTTCCTCTGCACCATC